>NC_136896.1:2285269-2857769 GCF_949152265.1 Phoxinus phoxinus
AACGGCAGATTAATAATGCAGGAATATCTGTTGGATCTAACATGTCTGTGTTCATCAGTGTGTTTCTGCTTTACCCTGAGAGGCCAACATCGCTCCCGCGGTTTCCTGGAAATCCAGCAGTTGCTGCAGGAACAGGATGGCCTGAGGAGGACCAATGAGAGAGGAAGAGCATCTTAGTCCGGTTTTATAACCACTTCCCGCCACTAGCAGTATTTACTGTACAGAACGGAGATGAGGAGATCTTACATTGCTTGTGAGCTCATGTACGGTTCCGTCTTTCGGCATGTTGTACTCTTTATCTGGATCGTTCTGTTAGAGTAGAGGAGATCACATTATCAGAACACAATCATCACTTTTTATCAGAAATTATAATAAATTAAAAATAATTATAATTCATAATCTAATATATATACATTATAAGTATAAATTATATAATTAATACAATGTAGAATTAATTACATTTAATACACTTTTTAATATTTTAATAACGAACTTTTTTATTATTAATTATTAATCACTTCTATTATGATAGAAGTCTTAAAATAAAATGTATACATGTGTATATATATATATATATATATATATATATATATATAAATAATTTAACATTTTTAATTACATTAATTATTTTAAATAAATAATCATATTCATCATTATTAATTACATCTAATAATAATAACCATATATATATTAAAAAAAATAATATATTTTTATATTAAATGAAATGTATATATTATATTACATTTTATATTAAATTAAATATTTTAAAATAATGAATAAAACAATTAATTATTTATTACATTTTATAATACTAATAATAAAGCTTTAAAATTAAATAATAATGAAAACTTTTAATAAATTAAAATGTCTAAATATTAAAATAAATATTTTATTTATATATATTTTTAATACTATTTATATATATATATTCAAAGAAAATTAATTAAAGAAATTAATACATCAAAACAGGGGGTGGTCACGTGACCTGGAGCAAGACTGGCCAATCCAGGCCAGGGTTTATTCTCTTATTTTCTCCAAGTAAACATAATATTATCCGTTAATTATTGCCGCAATAAATGAAGACACTGGCCTTCCAGTGACTGAAGCTGAGCTCTGGTCACCACACTTACCTTAATGCTGTCAGCAAACTCCTCCAGAGCTTTAGCGCCGATGGTCTCCATAGAGGTGATGAGAGCCGGGAGCTTGTTCTTGGTGCTGGCAGCCGTTCCCTGCGCCACAACACAGGATATGACATCATCAGCCAACAAAATGCAGTGCAAAACGGCGTTTTTTTCTCTCTCTTTCTCTCTTTTTACCTGCAGTGTGGCGTCAAAGTCGGGTTTGGTCTGCTTGAGGTGCCGCAGGATGGGGAAGATGGTCAACACGGCGGAGTAATCGTGTCTCATAATGGCTCTGCGTGCCGCTGACACGATGTTATCACCCTCCAACATCAGATTATCCAACGCCTCCTGCAACGGCATCAAGATAAAGGGTTAGTTCACCCAGAAATGTAAACTCTGTCAGTAATTACTCTACCTCAAGACTTTCCTTCATCTTCAGAAACACAAATTAAGATATTTGTGATTAAATCTGAGAGCGGTCTCACTCCTCCATCGGCTTCTGTTGTAATTGGAACTTGCCGGCCCAGAAAGTTAGTAAAGACAATGTTTAAAACAGTCCAAGTGACTACAGCGGCTCAACCTTAAGTTTATCAAGCGACAAGAATACTTTTTGTGCGCAAAATAAACAAAAATAACGACTTTATTCAACTCTTGATGTTCTTCTGTGTGGGCCTCGCTGGTACGCTGGTCATGTGTGTGATGCTGGCCAATAGTGAGCCTACGTTCTGGCGAAGCGCTGCGCTGTTAATAGTGGAATAAAGTCGCTATTTTTGTGTTTATTTTGCGCACAAAAAGTATTCTCGTCGCTTGATAAACTTAAGGTTGAGCCACTGTAGTCACTCAGACTATTTTAAACATTGCCTTTACTAACTTTCTGGCCCGGCAAGTTTCAATTACAATAGACCAACGCTACTTTTGCGTCATCGAAGGGTAACGCCCCTTTTTAAGGGGAAGACAAACGGCTCTAGATCGCTCTAGTTTCTTGATAGCAAAAATGGCACAAACACATTCTCTTTGCCGACCGAGGACCGTGAGCGGTATTTAAAAAAAGCTACTGGATATGGGGATACAGAGGTGTCCCTTTGAAATGGTCGAAAACTGGATTAATGACCCCACGCAGTGGCCAAATATGGACTATTCAGACATCTACCACTATCTCGTGGAATCAACAAGTAAGTAGCCTATTTTTTTTTGTCATTAACACACAGTATGACAAGCTAGACGATGAGGCCTTGTCTAGAGGAGTCGGTGGTTTACTTGGATCATATTTCACTTGATTTAAGCTATTGACATAGTTTTGTTGTCGTCGACTAGCTATACTAGTTAGAAAGACGAACCTGCTAGCAGCAGCTTAGTTGGTATGGTAACGAAATTAAAGCCAGTAACTAGCAAGTACACTACTTCATGTTAAATACAGATAGTTTGGGGGGTTGAATTAGTGACACAAGCAGAAACCAGGTAGCGTGCCTAGTGAGAGCTTTCTAACTAGTATAGCTAGTCGACAACAAAACATATTTCACTAAATCAAGTGAAATATGATCCAAGTAAACCACCGACTCCTCTTGACATGGCGTCATCGTCTAGTTTGTCATACTGTGAGTGTGTTAATGACAAAAAAAATAGGCTACTTACTTTTTAAATACCGTTCACGGTCCTCGGCCGGCAAAGAGAGTGTGTATGTTTGTGCCATTTTTGCTATCAAGAAAGTACTGGAGCGAGTTCTGTTCTCAGGGGAATCCGTTTGTCTTCCCACAAAAAGGGGCGTTACCCTTCGATGACGCAAAAGTAGCGTTGGTCTATTGAAGCCTATGGAGGAGTGAGACAGCGCTCAGATTTAATCACTAATATCTTCATTTGTGTTTCTGAAGATGAAGGAAAGTCTTGACAACATGATGGAGAGTAATTACTGACAGAGTTTACATTTCTGGGTGAACTAACCCTTTAAACACACACATGCAGGAACACACACACACTGGTGATCAGAACGGACCTGTATGAGCGAGTCGAAGGTCTTCTTCTGGTGATGTTCTGGAATGATCTCGGTCAGTAAAGCGTACTCGCTCTGAGCCAGCTTCACAAACGCACTGATGCAGTGGATGTACGAATCAATCTCAATGTCCAGCACGTCATCCTTCCCTGAGACAAACACACACACACACACACCTCAGGAAAAACAATATTCAAATACACTCTTTTTTGAAATAAGGATGATATAATGAAAATAACAACAAATGCTGGCTCAACCAATGGCATGAGCTCAAACAGAAGATAATGGCGCTTGCAACGCCAAGGTCATGGGTTCGATTCCCAGGGAAATGCATTAACTGATCAAATGTATTTTGCTAAGTCACTGTGAATAAAAGCGTCTGCCAGATTCACAGACAAATGTAATTAAGTTTAGGGCAGCATTATTGATTAGTTTGAACAATAGCAGACTTTATATATATATGATAATTCATACAATTATTTTTGTCATTCTGTTTGGTGCCGCTGGTGATGCAACTACAGCTTTAATAAAATGCATCAATATGAGACCTGCAAATAAGAAATATTTCAATGCTTTCACTGAATATGGTTTCTGAAATCATGTTTGTGATATGTACTAAAAACCATGATTAAAAATAAACGTCAAACATCACAATCCCGCTTATGTTTCTTCATATCTAATCCCTCCATAGAGAATCAATAACAAGTCTCTTTGATGCATATCAATTATGCATATCATACTGATCATAAATATTGAAACAGTGCATATCAGTGAGATTCGAATCATTGAAACTTGATGTTTGACGTTGAAGTAAATGTGAAAATTTAACCATAAGACTTGGTTGATATCAGTGTTAAATGACTTCAAAACCTCCAGCTCTGCTTTAATAAATGTTTAAAGGTTCAGAGCTTTAAAACGACAACATCTTTGACATACTGTTGATTATTATGACCAAAAAATTATATAGACTCGGCCCTCGGGTTTGCAGAAACACTAAAACCCACCTGGATAAACATTAAAATACACATTATTTTGAAACATAAACCCACAAGATTTTGTGTTCACATGAGACTACTGTAATAAAATCACATCTATGTTCAGTCAGAGTAAGTGGTATTGAATCTTTGAGGTCAGACTCACCTGTCGCCGCCCCATGCTTGTCGTCAGACAGCTTAACCCCACGCAGGTCATGTTCGAAACCTGATTGGTTAGGATATAGTCACATGACGGGGTCACTCACCCCAGGCCATAAAAGGGAGTGCTGAACAAGCTCAACCCGTCCACAAAGCAAAGGCCACTTGTTTTAGGATGTTAGTGGGGTTTCTAAGTGCACCGATGGACCCAGCAAAGCACAGAGACTTATGGGAAACAGTGATGCGCACCAGTTCGAGAGAAAACCTTCCTGACGCCACTCAAAAACTCAACTTCCTACTTGGAAAAGTGCAGAAGAACACTTTAAGTTGGACTTAAAATTCAGATTTTGAAGAGATGCAGTGTTATTTTAGTATTTTATACTATTATAGAATTTATTAATCAATAAATTAATACATTAATAACCAAATAATTCATAATTAACCTTAATTTTAGAATTTTTCTTAGTTAAACATTATTATTTTTAATTAGATTTTAATTTTAGCTTAAGTTTTAGTAATTTTATATGCTTGTCATTCAAATATATCTATGTAGCTTTCATTTATACATTTCTGTTTTAGTAATTTCAGTATTTCATCTTATTTAATTTCCAGTTAGCTGCCAAGGCAACATTTCTAATAATTTTTTCTTTTTTTTTACATTTAAATAGTCTAATATTAATATTTTATTCCATTTGAGATTTATTTCAATTAACAAAAACTATTTTTAATAGTTTTATCTAACAATAACAGCACTAATGATATCAGACAAGGCGGCAGTTAATGAACAAATTTTTTTTAATGCATCAATAAGTCAGAGTTATCGCAGGATATTTGACATGTTCTGCAAAATATTGTGATAATGTATGAGGCAAAATATTAAGTAAGAGCTGCCATGTTTTCAACTCACTTATGTTTCTGTGAGTACACCTTTATTTAAATACAAATATTATTTTTTTTAGCAGGTGCTCGATCGAATGAAGCATCAAATTCAAAAAGATTTATTAAAATTAACAACGTTTTGACTCAAAGGGCCTCACGAAGAATCTTTGGGTCGAAACATTGTGAATTTGAATAAATCCTTCACCGTAACGCGCGAAATAATTAATTGTTTTGAGTAGGACAAACTTAAATTAAACTGATTAGTTCAGTCAAATTAACTTTTATGAGTATTTAGCACTTTATTTTTCTTTCAAGTTCACAGAACTGATATATTTTAAGTAAACTGACCGGTTTCATTGTTTTGAGTTTTATGAAATTATTTCTTTTAATTTAGACTGTTTAACTGAAACGGCTGGGATGTCTATTTCCCAGCATGCTTTGCCGATGGCACTCGAAAGGAAGAGTAAATGCTAAAATTAAGCGTAATATAATTATTTTTTTTGGTGTAAGATTAAAGTGTAGTAGTGATTAATGTTTTGTTATGCTAATTTAGAAGAATTTCTGTTAATGTTGGTTTTAGGAGAGTTACCATCATGGTGACGAGTGGAGCATGCGCTTGATTGTGAGAGCAAATAATACCTTTATATTGTTGCGCTCACACAGCAAGTGCTTCTGTATAACATACTATTGCTAATATGTTAGCAAATTAGTATGTTAGCAGATTAGCTTGTTTAAGCTAACTAAGTTTATACTAATAAGAGTGTTCACATTGAGATTACCGTACAAGATAATTGTATGAATTAATGTACTCATACATTTTAATTGTTCTTAACTTGAAATGTTTAAGTACAAAATAAAAATCTGCTAGTTCTGCTAACTTAAAACTTTGAATTTCAGCACTTAAAAAAATTGATTGCCTTAAATGTTTTGAGTTCTGCCAACTTATTCGGGTTTACAGTGTTGCGAGCAGAAGTGGCAGATTTTGACCTTTATTTAAATCCATATTGTTTTTGTGCCACATACACATTTTTCTGATTGTAAATATGAAATACAACATCTGATAGTAATATTAACAGAATACGGGCAAACAGCGGCGTACAGGAAGGTCTTTCTCTCTCTCTCTCGATCCTAAGGCCGATGTACCGCTGTGACCCATAAGTCTCTGTTTTCTCCGACTGTTGTTTTCCGAAACGCAGGAACAACAGTTTCAAAAACACAGCAAAAGTGAGAGAGACCGTGGAGACGGAAGGGAAACCAGAAAGACAGCGTGCTTTACCTTCCAGAGGAGTGAGGTTAGAACCCTTTTTTCCATCCAGGCCATGCTGAGAGTACTGTTTGAGCAGATTCTGAGCCTTACGGATCGTGCCTGCTCCCATCAACACCGAAACAGAGAGAGAGAGAGAGAGACAGAGAAGGGGGGATAGTAGCGGAGTGTTGCAGGAGGAGAACAGAGGAAGACACCGTGAGGAAGAGGAAGAGGAAGGGCTTCTGAAACCCTGTTCACCGACACCAGAGAACAACTGAGAGGAATCCAGATCCCTCCGTGACTGAAGCGCGCACACACACACACACACACACACACACACGCACACACACACACGGTCCAACGTTAACCTCTGACAGACGGCGAATGACAGTTTCACCGTTTAAGAAAAAGTGTATGCTTAAAACAAGAAATAACATCTGCCAATCCGGGTCAGAAAAATAAACTAGTTTCCCTTTAAATTAGGTTTATTTTTCTGACCACATTAGCATAATCTGGCATGAGAAATTCAAACATAAAAATATAATTTCATGCGACTTTGCATGTATTTAAATGATTTTTTGGTCAAAATTCACCATCAAATCTTGGATGTCTAAAATGTTTACATTACATGAATTTACATGAATACAATTTATGTAACACATTATTATTGGCTAGGGACTTTATTTACTTTTCATGTAGTTAGTAATTATTTATTTGCTTATTTCTTAAAGAAAAAATACATGGTAAATAGCCTAATAATATATTTTTTTTGTTAATAGGCATGTTATTATTTTGATGAAGTGTAATATTGTAATATTTATTGTAACAAAAAGGAAAATAATTATGTTATTAAATTAGGTTTATTTTTCTGACCACATTAGCATAATCTGGCATGAGAAATTCAAACCTAAAAATATCATTTGTTGCGACTTGCATGTATTTAAATGATTTTTTGGTCAAAATTCACCATCAAATGTCGTCTAAAAAACATGTTTACATAAAAAGTAAAATATATTATTTGAGTTTACTTGAAACATTTTACAATTTACCTCAAACATTATTATTGGCTAGGAACTTTATTTACTTTTCATGAAGTTAGTCATTATTTATTTGCTAATTTCTTAAAGAAAAAATACATGGTAAATAGTCTAATAAAATATTTTTGTTTGTTAATAGGCATGTTATTTTGATGAAGTGTAATATTGTAATATTTATTGTAACAAAAAATAAAATAATTATGTTACGAAATAGTCCTCACATTAATAAAAAAAATATAAGACACAAATCCTGATGTAATGAAAAGACTTTTATGTATTATACCACAAATTACTTAGAATAATATAAGGAAGAAAAAAAAAATTGCGTAATAAAAAAAATATTATGCAAAATTTTACCAAAGTTTAATTGTGTGTAAAAATGTATATTTAATACTTATTTATAGCTGGTCGACTTTCTCAATTGACTCGTCATTAGCAGGAGTGGCAAAAAGTTAATTTTGGACACGCACACACACGCGCGCGCGCGCGCACACACACACACACACACACACACACACACACACACACACACACACGCTACAGTACGTTTGCAGTGCACACAAACATCACATATTATCACAATGTCTACAGCTAAACACAAAGAACACGTCAAACACACTGAGGAGAAAATACAACCGGTTAATCAATCACAGCTATTAAACTACAGCATTGTGTCATGAACAGTGATGTTAATACAGTTATTAATATTAGCGCTGCTCAAAAGCTTCAGCCTCACATCACAACAATCTGAAAGCTATCAACATCATAAACTTATACTGAACAACACAGAGTTAAACATGTGAGAGGCATAGTGTGGATAAAACAAGGCAGTGTCTTAAAGGGGTCACATCATCATTTTATATCGTATTAGTTTTAGTTTAGTTAAGTTTTAGATCATATTAGATGTTAAAGTTCCTGTCATCATTTAATTTTTCAGGAGAATTTCCACTCCTCTCGAAGCTTTGTGAATTAAACAGCCTGAGCCTGTTATTATAGACTTGTATATGTAAATGAGCTCTAATACTCTATTATGACTGGCTAAACACTAAATATGAGTTGATATATGTAAAGAAAGAAGGCCAAACATAAATCAGATTTCGGAAAGAGCCGTTGTTGCAGATTAGTTTGCGTCAACTATTTTGTGTTAGAAGAATATGTATATCATACAAATAATACAAAGAACAAAATATTCAGAAAAATGTGATTAACCCCTTTAATAAGCAGTTTAAGTGTAGTAGCGTGACAAAGACGTTCTGCTAGTGAGGGCCGAACGGCCACAGCGCCACCGTGTGGCGGAGACGTGCGCATGCAGGGAGAGTTAGTGGAAAACACAGAACTAACTTTCTCACTGTAGAGACACTTCATAATAATACAGTGCTGTTAGCCACACAATGTGCCCTCCACACAGAGAAGTACAGTAACACCACTGTGCAAGCGCTTCACACGGACACACAGATGAACAGACAGGAAGCAAAACGCCTGCTATACAGCTAAAAACACTAGCGCAATGTACTAGCTGTCCTGATTCATAACAATAATATGAAAACTAACAAATATTACGCACTTAATCAGCCTGGCTGGTATATCAATCTATCGCTACTGTGTGTGTGTGTGTGTGTAGACACGTGTGTGTGCGTGTGTGTGTGTGTGTGTGTGTGTGTGTTTGTAGACCTTTTCACATTGGACCTCATTTAAAGGTGCAGTAAGCGATTTCTGAGAAACGCTGTTAAAAGTGAATTGGACCGAGCACCACAACACACTTGTAGCCAATCAGCAGTGAGGGGCGTGTCCACGTATTAGGGGGAGGTTTATGTGTTGCATGGAGGCGTGGCTATCAAGATAGGGGTGTGTCCTTTTGGTTAGTTTTGGTGGTTTCAAATATCTACAGCGTTTCTCAGAAATCACTCACTGCACCTTTAAGAAGAATGAATAGAAAGATTTATGTCTAAATGGTTCATAAAACGATTCTTAAATACATTTCCATTTGATTTGCATGACAATTTATGCAAAAACGGTATCCTAAAATATTCACCATAACAAGATATAACATTGCAGTTCACTCCATCAAACCCGATTAGAAATCACCCTACATACACCACCGTCCAAAAGTTTGGGGTCAGTAAGAATTATTTTAAAATAATCAATATATTTATTCGACAAGGATCCAGTAAATGGATCAATAAAAACCATAAAGACTGAAAATATTACGAAAGATTACGAATGTTCTTTTGAACTTTCTATTCAAAGAATCCTGAATTTTTTTTCAGTTTCCACAAAAATATGAAGAAACAACTGTTTTCAAAATTGATAATAATCATAAATGTGTCTTAAAGCATCAGATCATCATATTACACTGATTTCTGAAGATCATGTGACACTGAAGACTGGAGTAATGATGCTGAAAATTCAGCTTTGATCACAGAAATAAATTACACTTTACTATATATTCACATAGAGAACAGATGTTTTAAATAGTAATAATATGTAATATATATTATATATATGTAAAAAATATTAAATTCAATTATGTACAGTATTTTCAAAACATTTAGAAACTCTTACTGACCCCAAACTTTTGAAAGGTATAATACTTTTTTTTTGGTTTGGCCACAAAGAGCTTTTTTTCCCTTATTAAAATAAATGTTTGTGTCACATAATTTTTGGATGATTTGGCCAGCAAATTTTACTACTGAAAAACATGTGAACGGGCCTTTCATGGACACGATGTCGCATGTATATGTGTGTGTGTGTGTGTGTGTGTGTGTGTGTGTGAAGCTCTGACTGCTAACAGAAGCAAGCGATGGACACGTCACACAATACAGCTGACACTTTACCTGGGATGTAGACTGACATCATCAGACACGAGTGAGAAATGAGCAGAGGAGAGGAGACGGTTAGTAAGAACACACACTAGGAATAGGAAAAGAGGAGAACTCTCGACAGGAAGTGATGTCATGGAAGACAGATACACCTGATTGCGATCCACCAGGAACCCACAGAGACCCAGTATGGTGAAGTCAAGGGTTAAAGGTCACTGACCTGGTCTTTTCGGAGCCTTCTTGGTGGGCGTCTCCTTGCGTTTGGTCTGTACGGCGGGCGAGTGGATGGCGGAGCTGGCGCTGTTCTTGCGGAAATGCTCCTTCAAACCCTTAATGGACCGATCCAGCTGACTGGACCGGACCTGGAAATACACGTTCATGAAGTCTGCGGATAAACAAACACACACGACATCAGATTTCAAACATCCTCGTGACATACGTCTAAGGCTTCGTCCACACGGAGACGCGTTTAAGTGTGTACGTCAAAATGTTGTTTAGTATCGACGTTTAGTATCGATTGTTTAGTATCGACGTCCCGGATCTGGCGCTTTGGGAGCGTAACATCACCGCACGCGTCAACCCTAGTCAGACAATTAAATAACCCCGCCCCCTCACACCCACAGTTACACTCTCTCTCACTCACACACACACACACACACACACACACACACACACACACACACACACACACACACAGTCTCACACACACTCACTCACTCTCTCACACACTCACACTCACTCACTCTCACACACACTCACACTCACTCTCACACTCACTCTCACACACACTCTCACACACACTCACTCTCACACACACTCACTCTCACTCACTCACTCTCACACACTCACTCACTCTCTCACACACACACACACACACACACACACACACACACACACACACACACACAGTCTCACACACACACACACACACACACACACACACAGTCTCACACACACTCACTCACTCTCTCACACACTCACTCACTCTCTCACACACTCACTCACTCTCTCACACTCACTCACACTCACTCTCACACACACTCACTCACTCTCTCACACACTCACTCACTCTCTCACACTCACACACTCACTCACTCACACTCACACTCACTCTCACACACTCACTCACTCACTCACTCTCTCACACTCACTCACTCTCTCACACACTCACTCACTCTCTCACACTCACACACTCACTCACTCACACTCACTCACTCTCACACACACTCACTCTCACACACACTCACTCTCACTCACACACTCACTCTCACTCACTCACTCTCACACACACTCACACACTCACTCACTCACACTCTCTCACACTCACTCACTCTCTCACACTCACTCTCTCACACTCACACACTCTCTCTCACACTCACACTCACTCTCTCACACTCACACACTCTCTCACACTCACTCTCTCACACACTCACTCACTCTCTCACAATCACACTCACTCTCTCACACTCACACACTCTCTCACACTCACTCTCTCACACTCACTCACTCTCTCACAATCACACTCACTCTCTCACACTCACACACTCACTCACTCACTCTCACACACACTCACTCTCACACACACTCACTCTCACACACACTCACTCTCACTCACTCACTCTCACACACTCACTCTCACTCACTCACTCTCACACACTCACTCACTCTCACACACACTCACACTCACTCACACTCACTCTCACACACACTCACTCTCACACACACTCACACTCACTCACTCACTCTCACACACTCACTCATTTCACACACACCTTTCCCACCCACTTTTTAAAACATAGTTACGCCACTGCTTGAGATGACGACGGTGTGTTTACAGTTTTTTTTTTTAAACCGAGGAAAACCCCCCGATGGGATAGGGACAGCCCTGGCTTGGTGTGTCCCGGGCCCAACATGAAAGCGTTTGCGTGTGTGTTGACCTTGGTTGCGCCCGTACTCCACCAGCCAGGCAGAGATGCAGATGATGTCCTGCAGAACGGCTTCGGGGAGATGCTCCAGCGTGACGTCCTCCTGCACCTCCATGTCCTCGTCTCCTCCGATGGCGTCCAGGATGAGGACGGGCGGCACTGGTTTACTGTAGCGCGTCAACAGGCTGCGAAACTCCGCCTCCAGAAGCTCCTTTCCCTTCTCGAAACGAGCTTTCTGCAACACCACACAGCTTCGGTGAACGCTTTACTCAAACTGAAGGAGAGCGAGAGGTTCGAGAGGATGAGGGACGTACCACTGTGTTGAGCTCAGGACTGTCGGGATTGTTGTCCTGGAAATACTCCACGGCTTTCTGGATCTTTGCAATGCAGGCCAGATACTCGTCCAGACGACCAGCAGGGCTGCAAGAGGAGCGATTGACCGAAATGAGTATATACATACATATATATATACAGTCCTCATATATATATATATGAACAAGCTATTACATATATATGATATATATATTAGTGCTGGGCAACGATTAATCGCATCCTAAATAAAAGTTTGTGTTTACATAATATATGTGTG
Organism: Phoxinus phoxinus; assembly: GCF_949152265.1. Taxonomy (NCBI): domain Eukaryota; kingdom Metazoa; phylum Chordata; class Actinopteri; order Cypriniformes; family Leuciscidae; genus Phoxinus; species Phoxinus phoxinus. The sequence goes on from NC_136896.1 coordinate 2,298,006, forward strand.
TGTACTGTGTATAATTATTTTGTATATATAAATACATATATATATATTTAAGAAAAATGTGTTATTTATATAAAATATTTATAATATAAATTATGTATAAATATATTTATATACAGTATATACATGCAAATGTGTGTACCGGTATTTATATATACAAAATAATTATACACAGTACACACACATATATATTATGTAAACACAAACTTTTATTTTGGATGCGATTAATCATTACCCAGCACAAATACATATATATATATAGATATATTGTAGTCAACATTTTAAGCGGATCAAAAAAGTGCTTCAAAGTTGTGCTAAGACAAGAATGGGTTTTGTTCAAAATTCATGTATAACTTTGATAAAATATTTTGATCCACTTCAAATGTTGACTACTGTGTATATATATATATGTGTGAAATTAAGTTGAATTATATAACAGAGTATATATATTCTGTATCATATATAAAAAAATAAAAGTCGAAAATATATTGGTTAGACTTTTATATGTTGATATATGGATATAGAATACATATACTCAGTCTCAGCGACCCTCACCCTTCCCGGATGATCTTGTCGGTGTCTTTGGCCACATGATAGTAACTGATGACGTGATCCATGCAGGAGAGGGTTTTGTCCACGTTCTCCTGCAGTCGCTGCAGATTCTCCGTCTGCTTGTGGACCGGGATTATGGAGTTCTCCAGCTGCATCAGACGGCTCTCGAACGACGACAGGATGGACACCTCGAGCAAGCAAAACACATTCATGGTGTCAGTCAGAAAAATTGACTACAATGTGTACAGCGAGTATAGTTAATTCAGTTTGATCATCTTATATCTTAAAAAACAGGATGGCATGACTCTCTCTCTCACACTCACTCACACTCGCACACACACACGTTGGTGCAACTACATTATGAGGACTCTCCATAGGCGTAATGGTTTTTATACTGTAAACTGTATAGTCTCTCCCCTTACACTGCCCCTATCCCTAAACCTGCCCATCACACACACACGCACACACACACACACATACACGCGCACACACACTGCCCCATCCCTAAACCTGCCCATCACACACACATACACGCGCACACACACTGCCCCATCCCTAAACCTGCCCATCACACACACACACACACACACACACACACACACACACTGCCCCATCCCTAAACCTGCCCATCACACACACACACACACACACACACACACACACACACACACACACACACACACACACACACACACACACACACACACACACTGCCCCATCCCTAAACCTGCCCATCACACACACTGCCCCATCCCTAAACCTGCCCATCACACACACTGCCCCATCCCTAAACCTGCCCATCACACACACACACACACAGACACACACACACACACACACACACACACACTGCCCCATCCCTAAACCTGCCCATCACACACACTGCCCCATCCCTAAACCTGCCCATCACACACACTGCCCCATCCCTAAACCTGCCCATCACACACACACACACACACACAGACACACTGCCCCATCCCTAAACCTGCCCATCACACACACTGCCCCATCCCTAAACCTGCCCATCACACACACACACACACAGACACACTGCCCCATCCCTAAACCTGCCCATCACAGGAAACATTCTGCATTTTTACATTTTTAATAAAACATTTATTTTTTTAAACATGTTTTTTAAGCTATTTAAATTATGAGGACTCATGAAATGTGCTTATAAACAACGTTTAAGTTGTAATACGCATGTCATTATACAAATTTGTGTCCTCTCATAAATCACATAAACAAGCACACACACACACACACACACACACACACACACACTGAACCGATCCTCTCTCACCATTCCTTTAGTGAGCTGATCACTCTTCTCCAGACTTTCACGAATAAAAGACAGAGTTTCTTGTTCCTGAGATCATGAGTAACACATACAGGTCAAGGTACAGGCATTTATACTGTAAAATATACTGAACTCTCAGGTGAACACACCCCATCTAAATGGCATAATTTCTTCTAACATTAAACTTCTAAAATGCTTTGTGGCATTATTTTTTATGACAATCGTGCATATTTTCATTCTAGTTTATCGCAAATGACATTAATAACATCCGCTCCCTGATCACGGGATTCTCATGTTATTCTTCATTCTTCCTGTTTTTCCGGACCTGTTTGAGTTTGTCCTCGATCACTCGCTTCCGAGCGGACGCGTCTTCGGTCGGGATCATCCTGACAGTCAGAAATGTGCTGGAAATGACAGATGAATCCGTCAAGATCAAGGAATAATGCAGAATAATAGTGTAGAAAGTTAACGTGAAGTCAGCGGAAACAATAAACATAAGCGGAAGTGAATCACAACATATACAAAATAAAAGTCCTCAAACCGTCATACAATTCCAAGAAGTCCAAAAAGCAGCAATATGAATAAAGATAATTAAATAAATCAAAACAGAAGACAGAAGAAGGGTTAATCATCAAAATACACCTCCAAGAGTTTTGTGAAGAACTGGTGATCTGCAAAAAAGCTCTTAAGCTGTATAAACTTTTGGAGGATTCCTTGTGGAAATGCAATATCGGATGATTTTATATAAACTGCACTTAGGTACAAAATAATTGCACAAAGCCACAGTATTTTAACCGAAAATTAGAAGATAAAAAAAAAAATCTCTATGCCTTAACAATTGTGGATGTTGATAATTTATACATTTATGCGAGAAAAATTAAATATTACATGGACACCAAAATCATGAATATCATTCCAAGGAAACGCATGAACTGATAAAAAGGTAAACATAATTGTAGTGCTGCATCATATCAAAATAAATGCTTATTTAATTAAAAACATCTTTAGATAAGCATAAATGGGACTTTGATTTTGCTTTTTTTTTCTGCTGATGAAGTGATTGTGGATGACTTCACCAAGCCAGAGATTCAGGGTGGCTCCAGTTTTACCCAAAACTTGTTTTATTCTTTAATTCACTGAACATGAGATACAATCACTCAATCATCAACTAGAGAAAGTATACAATCCCCCCCCAAAATAATAATTTACAGCAGTATATAAATATGTACATCTGTTTTTTTTTGTGGCTGTCAGCAAAACAGAAGGATAATGCATGATGTCATGCAATATTTTAAAACAAAACACAAACTCTGTATTCTTTAAGTTAGTTAATTATTTAAAAGAAAAAACGATGAAGTTAAATGCATTTTTAAATGTCAAACACATTATTTAACAGGTTGTGGTTGACAAATTGTAAAAAATAAAATAAACAATAACACAAATCCGCTAACCAAGTAACCATTTCTCTCAACCTCATTTGAATCAGTTTTAAAAATGAACATGTAAAAAGTTCATCGGCGTGTGAATTCAGAAGGTCAGACGTTCCTTCCTAAGATTCCTCCTGTTTGGTGAAAGCCTGGAAATAAAAAAAGACAACAAAATGCAGTCATACTACATAATCAGAGAGTGTAAAATCAAATTAGGATACTATTAAATTGACAGATCACCCTAAAATCTAAGTTCTGTCTTAATTTACTAACCCTCATGACTTTCGCTCATCTTTAAAGGATTGGTATAACGCCCTTTTTACAAGATGTAAAATAAGTCTCTGATGTCCCCAGAGTGTGTGTGTGAAGTTTTAGCTCAAAATACCCCACAGATATTTTTATATTGCATGTTAAAATTGTCACTTTTTGAGGGTGAGCAAAAACCTCGTTTTGTGTCTGTCCCTTTAAATGCAAATGAGCTGCTGCTCCCGGCACAGGGGGCGGAGCTTCAAGAGCTCATGTCCTTTTACCTCACACACACACACGCACTGAAAATTTCAAAAACTTTTAGTCTTTTATGTTCAAACCGGAGTCAGAATGATGGAGAGACTCGAGAAGAAGTGACAACATGTAGAAGAACAGGACATTTCTGAATGGTTAGTTGATGAATTTATGAAGATTATGTGTAATTTTGATTAGCATATTCTATCATGATAATCTATAAATAGTGTTCAGGGGGCGGGGTTTATGTAAATTCTAGGGTTGGTGATGTCACTAACCCGTGAGGAAGCTCGTGTAGTTCCTACCAGCCGTTTGTTGTAGTCCTTAAAAAGCGATTTCTGTAAAAGCAAATATCTCCCTTTGCTCTGAACTTTGAGCGTTGTAACTTTGCAGATGTTGTTTATGATCAAACAGCAACATTACACACTAACTACAGTTAGAAAAGTGAAATCAGAATCTTAATCCCCTTTAAACCACAATTAAATAATTTTTTAATGAACCAATTAACATGTGTTGGGTGAATAGACATTCAATGGAGGGACAGAAATCTCTCATATTTAATAAAAAATGTAATTTGTGTTGAAGATTAATGAAAGCCTCACCGGTTTTGGAATGACATGAAAGTGAGTAATTGATGATTGGATGGACTAACCCTGTAAGATGACATTTATAAATACATGATAATGGCTAGTGAACACACCTGCTTTAGAAACTGCCGTCCAAAGTAATTTGTTGCCATGCTCTTCAGGTTTGTTCTGGCTCCTACTTTACAGCGCACATACCCGTAGAGGTTTGCTCCCTGCAACACCACCCCCATAATCACCACCGCCTGCCCGAGGAGACAACATTACTCAAACATCTCTCAGCGTCCACCTCATGAGAACAGACAGACAGCTGAAGCTGAGAACTCACCAGCCATTTGATCTTTAAGGAGATGAGAGTAGAGAAAGCAAAAATGACCCAGATGACGGGGCAGATGATCAGACCCAGCCAGAAGATACGGGACTCTGCGTTTGAGGATCGTGATGCTGAAGACTGAGTCCCACTGGCCTGTACACACACACACACACACACACACACACACGGATGATATACGCTATATACATATTCAAAGGTTAGGTGGTTTTCAAAATAAATGAGTAAGCAATGAAGGGCGTTGTTAGGCACGACGCAAAGTAACCCCTTCAGCCGTGTGTTATTCACGATACAGCACTTGCCTCTCGTACCTTATTGCTTTTATAAAACGGTTACCACACAATACAACTATTAAAGCCGAAAAATATGTATCTATCTATGCAACTTTCATGAAGTAAAATCACTAAAAGCCGTTCTTCCGCTGGAAAAAATAGTCCCTGACCGTAAACAGCAACAGAAGTTACACACATTATTTCTCCAATAGATGGCGGCAAAGACTGTGTTTATGAGTGAGTCAGTCGGTAGAGAAGACTTTTACACTGAAAGGACTCAAACTTGTGATCACGGAGAAGGAAGGACTGACAGATGACTATGGGCTCGGGGAAACCCCTTAACTGTTAAAAGGACAAGATATCGCAGCGGACATTTTTTTAATTATGAATATACAGGACTGAGCTGAAGGAAAATGCTATATCTACTGTAAATGCAGGAACACTCGCTTACTCGATCTCTCACAATACTCTACTATAGCTTCAGTGAACAATATCAATGAGAACAAACATGTGTTTGCGTTGCTAAGAGCGGTTGCTACGGGTGTTGTGTAGGGATACATAGAGCCGTTGGGTGAAGCGGTCATAGCCGTGTTTTATCGTGAATAAAACACAGCTATTGGCCAATCAGAATCAAGGATTGGAACTAACCGTTTTATAAATATCTTTAATCTAGGGGTGCGGGAAAAAAATCAATTCATATATGAATCCTGATTCTTTAACACGTAGGGTCACTTTACAATAAGGTTCATTAACATTAGTTAATGTATTAACAAACATGAACTAACCATGAGCAATACATTTGTTACTGTATTTGTTAATCTTTGTTAACGTTTGTTAATAAAAATATAGTCATTCATTAACTAATGTTAACTAAATTTTAAAAAATGTATTAGTAAATGTTGACATTAACTTTAACAAAGATTAAAAAATTTTGTATAAGTGTATTTCATGCTAACTAATGTAGTTAACTAATGAACTAATTAAAGGTAGGGTAGGTCAGAATTGTCTAAAAAAACTTTTATTCAAATTTGTTTAAACTGTCTTTATATACCAATACATAATTAAAATGCAAGTACTCTGAAATAGAGAGTATAAAAACTGAGTGACTCTAGTGTATTTAATCTTCAATAAACACAGCTCATTAATTCCAGTCGTGCAAGCCAATCACTTGTTTCGTCCCGGTAGGAATTAATGAGCTGTGTTTTTTGAAGATTAAATACACTATAGTCACTCAATTTTTATACTCTCTTTTTCAAAGTACTTACATTTTAATGATGTATTGGTATATAAAGACAGTTTAAGCCAATTTGAAAAAAAGTCCTTTAGACAATTCTTACCTACCCTACCTTTAATGAAAGTGTTACCAAAAAAAAAAAAAAGCCACCCAACCCTACTAAGGTCCGTCTGTGTGTGCAATCGTACCTTTCTGGACTCAAACACCCAATGGCTTTTTCCATCGTCATCCACTTGGTTCCACCAGCGCAGACCCACCATCAGACGCCCTGTGATATTCTACAATAAGACAAGCACATATGCAGGTTACATACTGAAGATTAATATTAAGGGTTAGAGGTTTGATAGTGATGCTCGACTTAACAAACACAACTAACTACAGTAACTGTGATGATTTAGTTATTCAGAAACACAGACCTTCACAGTCCAGAAGTCACATGACAGGAGGAGGATGATGGTGACCATACAGGCGATGAAGCTTCCGCCAATTAAACCACACAACAGGTAGACCAGAATCGCACTGACCCGGAAGAACAGGTGGAAGAAGGAGGCCAGCGGATGCCTGGAAAAACACACACATTCATATATCCATCTAAACTAGCACATAACATTAGCCTCTACTGTAATAATGACTATAAACTAAACATAAAAGAAAACAATTTAGCGTTTTTAGAATGAAAAACACTGTATTAGTAATACATTTAATTAATTAAAATAGTTAAAGCATCGTATTAATAATACACTTAATTATTAATAAGGTACTAAAATGTTTTATATAACCAATAAAAAAAGATTAGCTTTTCGTTTTTTAAAATGAGGACGGGACGTCCTGTAAGTGTAATGTGCTCAAAATGTAAAATTTTACGTACAATACTATAAAAACAGTCATCATCATCAAATACATGGAAAAAAACGTTATGTACGATTTAACAGATTATTTAATTTTATTTAATGATGCTTATTTATGATGACACACTTGATTTTGTTCTTTCTAGCTTTTAGCATTAAACATTAGCTGTCTCTGAATGTCCTCAAAATGTACAATTTTACATACAGTATTTAATACTATAAAAACAACCTGAGTCATCAAATACATTGACAAAAACGTTATGTACGATGTATTAATTATGCTTATTTATGATGACACACTTGATTTTGTTCTTTCTTGTGGCTGAATCTTCCTCAGCATCAAATAAAGACACATCGTCATCCTCGTTTGGGTCCTGGAAACGACACGAGAACATGACAGCTGTCAGTTTCATAAATAAGACTTATGAAGAATAATTATTAATCACCGATGAAACTCAACGTTGAGTTGTGTACAGTCAGAGGAGGATTGGCTAAGCTAAACCCGATTTATTCGTAGTTTAGCAACCTTTCTTATCTTAAAACCCATCTTGGAGGAACGCAAGCATGTTGTACACATAAACCATGTTTACAATGTTTCAAAAGTATTTATAATACAAAAAAAGGACATTTTCCCCACTCACCAGCCTCATTATTGTGACTGTGGAATGTTGCTGTTGGTGCTCTGATGTTACACGACACGTCACTTCCGGATCTGTAAGGACTGACTACATCGCGCCTGAACAGAAATGTTTTTTTGTGTGTGCTTGTTTTACACTTATATTCTGTCTATGGTTTTACAGCAGTAACAGAAAACCAGAAGCAATATACAGAATATGATTTTGTGTCGTCTTAGCGGCCCCTAATTTAATAACAAATTATCCTTTCGACGGAAGTGAAATAATCAAAACAAACTTTAGCTGGAAAATAACTTTATTCAAGAACCGCTATAAAGGCCAAACAATCTGTTACCTTAAATTATACGTTTATCTCTGTAAAGCAGCTTTGAAACAATCTACATTGTTAAAAGCGCTATATAAATTAAGATGACTTGACTTGACTTGACACACACACACACACAAACTTAAATGTTGAATATATAGGCTATATTATTCTGTTTATTTTAATTTTCCGATATTTTAATAATCCTATTGCTTTGCATAGGCTACTGGATATTTCTCTATATATTACATAATTTTATTTGTGTGTGTGTGTGTGTGTGTATATATATATATATATATATATATATATATATATATATATATGTGAAATTATGAAAGAAATTAAATGATTAATGATTCATATAATTATAATAATTAAATAATTATTTCATATATTTTTATTATCTATATCTTGTTTCTCTGCATCTTCTGTTAGACAAATTACTTGTGTGTGGAAACATACAAATTCTGATTTTTATGCATTGGTTCATTGTGATTTATTGTTTAAAGTATCTTTATAATTTAGAAAGAATAAATACACATCATTTAACAATGACGCATTGCAGCATTACACTGTCCCGTAGACACCAGCGGAACCGGTTATGGCAACAAAACACACGGACAAATACCAGCATTTCCCACTGAAGTCATTTTATATTTGCAGAGACAGATGATGTTTATTTAGCTGGTAAAGTAACTGTCAGAGATCAGAGGAGCAAAACACAACATACGAGGGACACAGCAGCACATGACAGTGATCAGAGTCATTATAGAGTCCTATCTGTGTCATTATAGAGTCATATCTGTGTCATTATAGAGTCATATCTGTGTCATTATAGAGTCATATCTGTGTCCCGGTAACCCACCCAACCTCAGCGGGACCAACCCTGTGAAATGTGACGCAATATTTAACCGTGACTAATGGGTTTGGTCACTTGTGTAACATTACTGTAAACGAGAAACTTTTGTCTTACATATTTCAGCACGGATGCACTGATGTATGACACATATAACAATACACTATCATATATATATATCAGTACCTGTCAAAAGTTTGGACACATTACTATTTTAAATGTTTTTGAAAGAAGTCTCTTCTGCTCATCAAGCCTGCATTTATTTGATCATAATAAATACAGAAATATATGTAATATTGTGAAATATTATTACATTTAAAATAATGTTATATTATTTCGCATATTAGAATGATTTCTGGAGGATCATGTGACACTGAAGACTAGAGTAATGATGCTGAAATTTTTAGCTTTGATCACAGGAATAAAATTTTAAAATATATTAAAATAGAAAACCATTATTTTAAATTGTACAGTTTTTTTGATCAACAAGTCAAAACAAGTTACAGATTTTGAGGCTTGACGAGCATAAGACTTGTGGATTATATATATATATTATATATATTAATATGGTGCAAAAGTTCATTTATTTCAGTAATTCAACTTAAAAGGTGAAACTAATATATTATATAGACTCATTACATGCAAAGTGAGATATTTCAAGCCTTTATTTGCTATAATTTTGATGATTATGGCTTACAGATTATGAAAAAATAAGTTTTTCTAAACTTTCAAAATTAAAATATTCAAAATTAAAATATTGTGAAAAGGTTAAGCTGTAAGTCCTAATCATCAAAATTATAACAAATAAAGGCTTGAAATATCATATAATAAATATAATAAAAAGTTGAATGACTGAAATAAATGAACTTTTGCACCATATTCTAATTTTTCGAGTTTCACCTGTAAATATATATATATAAACAAAACACATTAATAGGCATTTATGGGTATTTTTTATACCGTAGCAGTCATAAAACTGTAATATCAGTCAGTTTAGGTCCCTCAGTTTACACAGTTAACATGTCTCAGGTTTTCCAGTCCAGATATCCCCTGAGATGAATGTTACCGCGATGCAAACGGCACATTATAATAAGGAAATGCAGCGGATCCAAGGAGCGAGAGCAGTTTATTGAGGCGAGGGAACCGGAGACGGCGCTGCGAGAGTCGACGACGCTCCCGCCGGCTCCAGGAGAACCACGTTCTCCTTCTTGGGAAGCCAGAACGCAGCGTAAAGCGGCTCCAGAAACTGAGCCTGGTACCTGTGCATGAGCGTCATGCCGTTCTCCACGTCGTAGAACGCCAGCTCGCCGGCGGTGTAATCCACGTACACGCCGATGCGCGAGGCTTTCGGGCCGCTGAGCGGCGTCTCCACGTCACTGTTCCACGCGGAGAACCCTCGGCCGTTCCACGTGAGACACCAGGAGAAGCTGTTCCCCGTGATGCAGCTGTTGCTCTCCGACCCCTTGCGGTCGATGCTCTTGTACGTCAGGCCGACGTGAGTTCCCTCTCCTCTCATGTCCACCTCGAAGTAGTGGCGTCCCAGGTAGAAGCTCTCGGCTGTCAGCACCTGCTTGAAGTGCTCGAAGCGCTCGGGGAGGTCTGAGTAACTGTGCTGCCACGGGGTCGTGTTCGTGACCTTCTTGCGCTCTTCTGTCAGACGCAGGAACTGATGAGCCGAGTCCGCATCGAAGTTTAGAGGAGTGACGTCTGTGGAGGAAACTCAGAGTCAATCACCCACACTATATTAATGTGAAGCAAAACCAGTTGAGAATTGCATTTATTGTGGAGAGGATTTGGTAAATTGCTGCTGCTGTAGTAAAATAAAAATATTAATATATTGGTAACACTTTATTTTACAGTGTCCTTGTTACATTTGTTACATATACTTACCATAGTAATAACAATAAATTTAGCAAAATTACATGCAACTAACCCTCAACCAAACCCTAATCCTACCCTAACCCTATAGTAAGTACATGTAGTTGTTTAAAGGGGTGGTAAAGTATGATTTCACTTTTCTAACTGTAGTTAGTGTGTAATGTTGCTGTTTGATCATAAACAACATCTGCAAAGTTACAACGCTCAAAGTTTAAAGCAAAGGAAGATATTTGCTTTTAAAGAAAAGGACTACAACAAACGGCTGGTAGGAACTACACGACATTCTTCTCGGGTTAGTGACATCACCAGCCCTAAAATTTACATAAGCCCCGCCCCCGGGAATAAACCCCGCCCCCGGGAACACACAGTCCACGTTGAGAAGAGGAAGAATTGTAATTGTATTTTATTTTATTTCAGTTTTAGTCATTTTAGTAATTTAAATTAAACTAAACTAAAATGAGATAGTTGCATTTGTAAGTAGTTGAAATAAAAAGTTTGTCCATAGTTCAATTCTGACTATTAACTATGACTTTCCCCTCAATAATAAGCAGTAATTAGGAGTTTATTGAGGCAAAAGTCATAGTTAATAGTCAGAATTGAACTATGGACAAACTTTTTATTTCAACTACTTACAAATGCAACTATCTAATTTTCGTTTAGTTTAATTTAAATTACTAAAACTAAAACAGAAATAAAATCAAATACAATTCTATAGAGACATATTTATAAAATAATAATAAAAATGACAAAAAACAACAACAAAATTGCTAAAAGTTTTAACTTAAGTTAAGGAAAAACTCCACAGGGTACAAAAATGTAACTAATTAAAATCATAATTTTTGCACAATTTTAGGTATTGGGTGATTAAGGGATGTAGAATATGATCATGCAGAATCAGGCATTAATATGTGCTTCATAAGTACTAATAAACAGCCAATATCTAATATGCATGATAATAAGCGGCTAGTTTACAGTGAAAATCGTTCTATAATAGTTAAGGTTTATTTTATTTCAAGTAAGGAAGATCTTTTTAATGTAGTTTGTTTTAGGGCTAATAACCCTGTGAACACTCACATTTGAGGAAGTCGTCTCTGGTCTTCGGTTTGGGAATCGACAGGTTTTGTTTCGCAGTGATCATGGCATGAACCGTCTTTATGCCAATGTTATCTGTGATTTGACAAAGATGTTTGGGTAAATTTGCAACGTTTCAAAATGCTTTATACAACACGAATGATGTTTCTGAAATGCTCAAACTCATGGAGATTTTGCACACTGACCGTTTTTACAGGTTTCTTTGAGTTTGTTGGTGTATGAGGTCTGCAGGCTGGCGCACATCGCTTGGGTGGACTGTTTGATAACACCACTGAACAACCGCAGTTGATCCATGAGCCCGATGTAAACTCCAGGTAAAGACACATCGACTGCTTCCTTTTTCCACTCGGAATACTCCTGGAAAATACACAATATTGATAATAAAGCATTAAAATCCTCCTGCAGTCACTACTTTGATCCCTTAAAACTCATCTTTGATCAACAAAATGACATATTTCAGTGTTTTTTTTTCCGTAAAAAATAAAAATAGCCTTAAAATAGCTTGAATGTAACTCTTCACCCTCATTTTAACAAACAAACTAAATCTTACTGAAAGCTCATGTTTTGAGATATCAAACTCAAATTTTCAACACAATTTTGCTTTGATTTTCCGATAGTTTTAGAGTCCAACATGTTTCATAAACTATATATTTTATACAAAATATTGTTCATAAATCATTTTCATATACTTAAACCTCTATAACTTTTTTTTGGTATCACTTTTAAATATTTTATACAAGAATAATCTGGCAAAGGGTCTTCTTTAAAATGACACCAAACTTAAGTCTGTGTTCCCAAGCTTCACATTTTAATGAACGTTTTTTGTCCTCTATGGACCTATGTGTAACTTGTTTTAATTGATGCACAAGGGGAAAGTCAATCATTTTATCCCTTAAAACTCATCTTTGATATATTTCAGGGTTTTTTTCCCAGTAAAAATTATGCCTTAAAATAGCTTAAATGTACACGTGAAACTCGATTTTTTTTTAATATTGTGCACATTGTTTATTTTTTTTTACAAATATTTCAGTAATTCAACTTAAAAGGTGAAACTAATATATTATATAGACTCATTACATGCAAAGTGAGATATTTCAAGCCTTTATTTGTTATAATTTTGATGATTATGGCTAACAGCTTATGAAAACCTTTTCACAATATTCTAATTTTGAATATGCGGTTTTCATATTACTCTAAAAAATGCTGGGTTGTTTAAACCCAATTTTGGGTCAAATATGGACAAACCCAAATGTTGGGTTACATTTTTTAATACAATTTTTAACCCAACGTTTGGGTTTGTCCATATTTGACCCAAAATTGGGTTGAAACAACCCAGCATTTTTTAGAGTGTAAGCTGTACGCCATAATCATCAAAATGATAACAAATAAAGGCTTGAAATATCTCACTTTGCATGTAATGAGTCTATATAATATATTAGTTTCACCTTTTAAGTTGAATTACTGAACTTTTGCACCATATTCTCATCTTTCCAGTTTCACTATACTGTAGAAGTCATAAAACTGTAATAGTAACTCTTCACGCTTGCCTCATTCACACATCACCTTTGACCCACAACACATGCCTAAAATACCTGAAGTTCATGAATGGCTCCATACCTGCAGGAAGTCGATGTCATTTTTGTTTTTGGTGATTTTCTCGACCCGACCCTGAGTCTTCTTCAGTTCAGAGCAGCGCTGCTCGAGATGAACTCGTATCCCCTCGGCTTGCTTCAGCGCCTGCCGTTCCTCGGCCTCCAGAATCTCCTTCACCTCCTTCTTCACCTGCTCGACGGCCAGCATCAGTGTCTCGAACTGCTCCTCGATCACTCCTCGCACGTCCTTCACAGACGCCTGCGGGAACACACACAGTCAGGACAAGCCACTGAGCAATTCCAGAGAAAAAAAGGGTTGTTCTTTCTACAGCCGGCGGGGAATGCAGTTACATAACGTACATCATGTTTTTGAAGCTCCAGATATTTACTCACTTTCTGAACATAAGGATGTCAAATGTCATCTTATATGTACATAAAGCAGAATGCACAGGAAAACTGGCATTAATAAACCACTAGGGTGTAATCTAACACACGAAATCCAAGTTAATTAATGAGACTTTTAATAAAAAATGTGAACAGAGAAGTCAGAATAGCAAGTAACATATACAATATAGGACAAAGAACTGAGGAAACACAGCGCTTATGAACATGAGGAAACATAATCAGGATGAAACCGAACAGGTGTGTGGGACTGATTAACAAATGAGGAAACTAAGTAAGAAATCAGGCGAACTAAAACACAAATAAATGTCTAAATAAACACAGTAAGGTTGATCAGATCCCACTCACCCGAATCGGAATTCAGAGAACGAATGAACTCCATTCCCAGTTTACTTTATAGTACAGTTAATATGTTATCTATTAACACTAGTCTAGCATTGCGGTCTTGTGCAGTAAATCCAAAAATGACTGACTTTACATTTACTGGTGTGTTTTACCTCTATAGACACCGTGTTGACCTGTAACTTGTTAATGGCGTTTTCCGCTGCTGTGACCGTCTTCATCATGTCTGCCTGTTTGTCATGAAGCTCTTTCTGGAAACACACAAACACACACAATATTGTGTTGACAAATACAAATCCAGTTCCTTGTCATTTTGAAATAGCAAATTAAACATGAATCATTTTAATTCTTACACTAATATTTTTTAAGACACTGGTAAAATATTCCTTAATGTAATGAAATATTGACAATTTTCTTGAAAACATTTCTTGAAACAATAAAAAAGCAAACAATATATGCATGACATTTATTGAAAAAGTAATTGGTAATTGCGACTTTAATTTTTTTTTTTTTTCCGAGATGAAAACTCCAAATTCTGAGGGAAAAAGTCTGAACTGTGAGATTTAAACTCGCAATTGTGAGGAAAAAATCTGAATTGTAAGATATAAACTCGCAATTGTGAGAAAAAAGTCTGAATTGTGAGATATAAACTCGCAATTGTGAGGAAAAAAGTCTGAATTGTGAGATATAAACTCGCAATTGTGAGGAAAAAGTCTGAATTGTGAGATATAAACTCGCAATTGTGAGAAAAAAGTCTGAATTGTGAGATATAAATTCGCAATTGTGAGAAAAAAGTCTGAATTGTGAGATATAAACTCGCAATTGTGAGAAAAAAGTCTGAATTGTGAGATATAAACTCGCAATTGTGAGAAAAAAGTCTGAATTGTGAGATATAAACTCGCAATTGTGAGAAAAAAGTCTGAATTGTGAGATATAAACTCGCAATTGTGAGAAAAAAGTCTGAATTGTGAGATATAAACTCGCAATTGTGAGAAAAAAGTCTGAATTGTGAGATATAAACTCGCAATTGTGAGGAAAAAGTCTGAATTGTGAGATATAAACTCGCAATTGTGAGAAAAAAGTCTGAATTGTGAGATATAAATTCGCAATTGTGAGAAAAAAGTCTGAATTGTGAGATATAAACTCGCAATTGTGAGAAAAAAGTCTGAATTGTGAGATATAAACTCGCAATTGTGAGAAAAAAGTCTGAATTGTGAGATATAAACTCGCAATTGTGAGAAAAAAGTCTGAATTGTGAGATATAAACTCGCAATTGTGAGAAAAAAGTCTGAATTGTGAGATATAAACTCGCAATTGTGAGAAAGAAAAATGGACCAAAGTGAGCATCCCTTTGAATTAGAGAGTAATATGAGTAACCAGAAAGGCATCATCTGTACTCAGCTTTTTCTTTGCATTCCACAGGCAGGTTCAGACAAAAACTTCCTCTACGGTTACTCTTGTTCTGTGTGTTTGCTAAAGGGAACATCTCAAACAATAGAGTTTCCCTCCACCCTGACCATCCAGTCACAGAATAGCCCCGCTGTATCGGACCAGTATCGGGCGCAGCGCATTACACGTAACAAGAGACTGTTTTATAAGTAACTAGTAAACTAATACTTTTTCAAATATATACTTTTTTTTTTTTTACTATTTATTGACTGACAGCTCTTCTGTGTTGAGAGGAATCAGGAGTAATACAGAGACATGGAAACATGATGCTTAATGTGAGCATTTACTCATCTCACTTGCACAAAAACAGATTCAGTATTCCACAATATGAATAAAAACAGTGAAATGCAAACTCGGAATATTACGCAGCAATAATTAAATATGTTAAATAACACAAATATACTTTATCTCACATGATCCAATTCAACAAATACAAATAAGCAAGGCGTGAATTAGCATTTCCTTCAGACTGAGGCTTATTCATTTCACTTTTGGTGTGAAAGGGCCTTAACATTTGCCAAAGTTATTAACAAACAAGCAAGCCCAGCACAGGTTAAAACAAAAAGTTACGCAAAAGTAACTAGGCTATACTGCAATTAGTTACTTTTTTTAGGGAGAAAGCAATATTGTAATGCATTACTTTTAATAGTAGCTTTCTGCACTAGTGTTGATGAACCCCTCCCTGCACTCCCTCCAGTTAAAACATGCTTAGATACGCTCTCTGACACACACACACACACACACACACACACACACACACACACACACACACACACACACACACACACACACACACACACACACACACACACACACACACACACACACACACACACACGGTGTTCCTTCACTCATCATCCTGCAGCTAAGACACACATTTCTCAGAAAAGGCTGTATTGTTCTCATAAACATGTCCTGAGGTTATTATGAATGCTATGGGTGCCCTACAGGGACAAAATTTCATTTGAAAACTGAACAAGGACACTTTGAGCGGTGTTTTGTGGGACAAATGATGTGGCAAAGTTTAATATTTTAGTAATAATAAGGAGCCACATAGACACTTACTAACCCAGCAAGCAATAGCCGTCATTTCACAGTCTGGGTTAACTATAGACCCGATATAGTCCGGCTATGAGGAACACACTTCTAGCCAAAATAACCTTGAATTATGTAGTTTTTGCCAAAATAACTTGCTATGATATTAATGTAAGCAAAGTAAACAGTGATTACAAGGTGTTAGCTTTCATTTCTTCACTCATTGCATTTCTTTATCTAATTGATGAGTCTATTCTTGGGCTCTGGTTTAGACATCTATTCAATTTTTACTGACAGCCCAAATTTAGCCTTGTTTTAGCCTAGACGTCTGGGCTGGACGGCTTTTAGACGTCTTTTAAATGCAGAGTTGCTTGCTGGGTAAAATCCAACGTAGCAATTTAGAAAAGCTTTCAGCAACAACACACAACAGTGTATCTTTGTTTTGCACAGGTAATCACATATTCTTCAGATTGCCAGTAATGTATTATAGTTATGTCTTACGTATGTCAAACATGGACGCTGTAACGTAAAGTGTTTGGTGATTATCATCACTGAGAATGAGTTGCAAAGCAGTCAGTGATGTCATGACCTCACTAAACTAGATATGTAACAGAGAT
Source organism: Phoxinus phoxinus (assembly GCF_949152265.1). Taxonomy (NCBI): domain Eukaryota; kingdom Metazoa; phylum Chordata; class Actinopteri; order Cypriniformes; family Leuciscidae; genus Phoxinus; species Phoxinus phoxinus. The sequence goes on from NC_136896.1 coordinate 2,315,254, forward strand.
TTTGAGTGTCATAGTTTCTCTATTCATCAGCTGAGAGGAAGTTTCTCAAAAGGTAACAGGACTGACCGTGTCTGTTAGTTCTGTGATCGTGTCAGGCAGGATTGCTGAACATGTTATTTGTGTTGCGCAACGCTGTAACCTAATGATCACACACACACACACACACACACACACACACACACACACACACACACACACACACACACACACACACACACACAGGGTGTGTTGTTTTACATCAAAAGATTTCCTAACAGATGACTAATGTCAGGGACAACCGATAGTTCAACCAATAATAGAAATTCTGTCATTATTTACTAGGGGTGTAACAATATATTGTGTCACAATATATCGCAATACAGAAACGCAACAATATGTAGCCTACTATTGTGTATAGGTCACCCACAAAATAAAAATTACTGTGTGAGAAAAAATTCAAAAGTTTTAGTGTCAGTACTACATTAAACTACTATAATGTTGAATATAATGTATAATAATGCAATGGGGGAATATTTGTGGGTCCTGATAATGCCAGATGTCTTGTTACCAGTAAAAAGTGGCCTATATTTTACAGTTTTTCCCAATTGCTAGCACACTAAAATGACATGCACAGTGACAGCACAATTATTTAAACTGACACAGAGAGCAAAACCTCTTCTCAAGTCTCCAAAAGTCTAAACACATTTTCTTATTTACACACATTTTGCAATCGACCGTTCGCAAAGACCCCCTTAGTTACTGTCGCTATGTCCGGCAAGCTACGTAACGCCGCTCTCACACACACCATGTTCTCACGCAGTGAAAAATACATCGCGGAGCATAGAGGAGACTGACAACACACTGACAGACACAGACCAAGTTACTTTTGATATTAAACATATTAAACAAAGTCTCACCTTTCAAATTTGGAAGAAATTTAAACAATAAATACCGTTTTGTGGCTCTTTAATGTGTCGTGACTCGTGTCAGATCGCTGTGTCACTCAGTTAAAGCCGCTCGTGAACCGATCATCTCTTCCTTCTAATTCATTTATAGCATCAAATAAACATGAATGAACATCAGAAGGAATGTTGTTTTAACCGCAGAAAGACGTCAGTACACTCCGCTTCTCAAGCTCAAATCCTCCCATGTTAATCTACTAACTCTCCTGACTGCTTTGTCCAACAAAATGGCGAATGGCGAAGTTTGATTGGTCAGATCACCTGTCAATCAAGCTCTCTGCATAAAACACAACAATCTGACATAAAGTCACATGTTTGCCATTTCAAAATGACAACAGTGTGTAGTTGGTTAGACAACAATCTGGTAATATGAATGAAGTGTGTGGCATTTCGTTTGATTTTGATAATGATGTAGTTTTGGTTCCGGATCCGGATATAATCAGGTATTTTGCAGTTTGGGTGTGTGGTTTTGTGAAAGTATTTTGATAAAACCAGTTTGCAATATTGTGTGTTAGCAATTGGAACAAACTGTAAATACATTGACAGTGCAAGCACATTTATTTCATGAATATATTCAGCTTCAGAATCATGAATATTGTTATTCTGATGTCTCTATTGTCCCGTGCTTTGGGTTTCCAGCACCAAAGTCCAAACCTCATTTACACCCTAATGTAATACAACATTTTGCATTTTAATCAACAGTAATTTTAACCTTTTCTTGGTCTTGGAGTATCTTAATAATATCGTAGTGTGAGTTCAGTATCGCGATATGTATCGAATCGTAACATGAGGGTATCGTTACACCGCTAATATTTACTCGCCCTCAAGTTTTTAAAACCTTTTAAACAACTTCCAAAAAAAGTACTTTACTTTTGCATGTTAAAAGCACCTTGAAAGTATATTAATAATGGTCCATGTACATGCATTATATATGGTCTTCTGAAATCCTACAATAGTTTTATGCAAGGAAATGTAAGTTAATAAACACTAAAAAAATATTTTCAGTCTGTTTCTCATATAATGAATTGCATTGCGTCAGAAGACTATGGTCTATGAAGGTATATGGCACTTTTTTGTCATATTTGGAGGAGTTTAATAGAGGTTTATAATGTTACAAAAGATTTCCATTTTAAATAAATGCTGTTCTTTTGGATTCGTCAAAAAATCCAGAAAAAAAATATCATGGTTTACACAAAGATATGAAGCAGCAGATCTGTTTAACGTTGATCATAATAAGAGCTGCTTTCAAACTCAACCGGATAAAAGCTTCTTTGTTTGTTTATCATGCAAATAGGCCAGAAAATTTGACTGTAAATAACCAACAGCGTTCATGTGCGGCCACAGCAAAAAAAAAAAAAAAATTTTAAAGGTGTTGCATTATAATGAAAACAGTGTTTACATTGAGTATCCAGTCTTTAAAAAATCCCATAAGCTTCCTAATGTTTGTGTTTGTTAGTTGAGCTATTGATATTCACGTGTGTCTTTATTATCACAGAACATCTGAGATGTTTTGCATTCTTGAGGAGATTTCACACAGACGTCATGAACTGACGCGCACATCTCCATGCAGAATAGAGAAACCAGTTTTAGATCAAACAGGATCAGAAACACATTAAATTACGACACACGCGGTACGTCAACGAGGAAAAGGAAAGAGTAATCCCAAGAGATCTTTCAGTTGCTAATGACATTGAATGGAGAGCAAATGGGTCAAACTCACACATGAGCCTAAACTAGTCCAGCTCAACCAAACACTAACCAAAATAATGATGAATCAGCAGTGTACTTTTTTTTAAAGATTTGATATCACAACAAGATCAAGATTGACTAATGTTATTCAGTTGGCATAATATTTTGAGTTTTGGTTGATTAAAACACATTATTTGTGTTTTTTTTTTAGGTATAACCAACAATATATATCAAAATTCTACTTTCTATTTTCCATTACTTTAAATCATCAAAATATATATATTTTTAAGTTACAGGATTCAACTCAATTTTTTAAGTCAGTTTAATATCATTTAAGTTGCACTGTAAAAAAATGTTTTGGTTTAACTTAAAAAAGCAAGTTAACTTGTTGCCTTAAAATTTTGAGTTCGTTGTAATTGTAATTAAAAATTTGAGTTAATACAATGAAGAAGAACGGTTTAATAAACAGAAACTCAAAATAGTTTGTTATCTTCACACATTAGTTATCGAAGTTGATTTGACAAAAGATAAAAATGAAAATATCATGAAAATATTTTTTTACAGTGTGAAATGACTGGCACAGCCAATTTGATTACACTCAAAAATGGCAGCAACTGAACTTTTCTGAAGTTTTTTAAGTAGAAGTGGTGGACATTTTCTACTTTCTTGTTACATTGGTGAAAATCCCCCCCCCCCCCCCCCCCCATGCTGTTTGAATGGTTAGCAACAGCACAACATGATTTGAGGAATCATTCACACCTAAAGCACTATTAAACTTCATTGTGTGAGCTTGATCACATCACTAACCTTCAGCATCAGTAACAAGCTTATAGCAAACACTAATGGCTCTTTACCAGGCGTCTCATGAGCACACAGTCCCATTGAACCAGTGTAAGCACATAGACACTGAGATGCTGTCAGATATGATGTTCTTACAATATGATCTGATGCAATCAGAGTGAGAGAGAGAGGAAAGATAAAGTCCTCTGTTCCTTACGTCACATGATTAATTGGATATAAGGAACAGTTTGTGTTTATAGAGGCAATGGGGCTAAATTACCCTCAAAGATGAAGTGTTTGGTTTTTATTTTAAGATACGTTCTCCCATTTTAGCTTCAAATGCAAAAACATATATAAGTAAGATGAGCGTAAACCCTGTGGCTGGATTCGGACGAACACACTACTCTTACTATATGATATATATATGTTATATGAAAGTGTGCAATTCTGAACAAGATCAAAATGCTATCAAAAAGTTGCTCATTTGGTTAGAGCACATCCTGATACAACAACACCATCGGTTTGACTGACCAATGAGTGTTGAGGAATATTTTTTTGTGGTTCTAGTTGCTCAATTTTTTTTTTTTTTTTGAGGAGCCTATAATACGATATTTTTTCTGATTCCAAAATACATAGTATTATGTATATGACCCCAACACATTTATGTGACAGTGAATTTGAATCACCTTCATCAAAGCCAGAAGTTTGGGGTCAGCAGTAATGTTGTTGTTTTTCTAAAGAAACTAACACTTTTATTCAGCAAGGATGTATTATATTGAAATAAAAGGGTCAGTAAATACGTTTATAATGTTACAAATGTTTTCTATTTTCAGTTGAACAATCCATTTTTTATCATCCTGAAATAGTTTTTATAATGGTTTCCACAAAAATATGAAGCAGCAGCACAACTGTTTTGAACATTGATAACAATCAGAAATGTTTCTTGAGCAGCAAATTAGCATATTCACTGTAAAAAAATTTTTTTTACATTTTTTTATGTGGTTTCAGATAACATCATATTTTGAGTTTCGGTTGATTAATCTCCGTCATTATATTGCAACTCAAATTCTGTTTTTCATTGTAAGAACTCAAAATGAAGGCGACCAGGCAACTTACATTTTTAAGTTTTTTTTACTGTGAAGAATGATTTCTGAAGGATCATGTGACACTGAAGACTGGAGTAATGATGCTGAAAATTCGGCTTTGATCACTGGAATAAATTTCATTTTACAATATATTCACATAGAAAACAGCTATTTTGAATTGTAAAAATATTTCACAATTGTACTGTATTTTTGATCAAATAAATGCAGCCTTTGGTGAGCAGAAGCTAACCAAGTTAACCTAAATTTGAACATTATTAGGCAATAATCATACATGATTTTGATTTTAAGATTATTAATAAAAAGATGAAAGTGCCCCTCAGCAATACCTCTATGTTCCTGCGCGCCTCCGCGATGGGCACGGCGTTGTGCCCGCGGTGTTCCTCGCGCACGCACTCCGGGCACACGCAGCGCGCGTCGGCCAGGCAGTAGAGCTCCAGCGGCCCGCCGTGCGTCTCACACGTGCGTCTCTCGATGTCCCGCAGCGGCTCCACCAGCTTGTGGCTCTGAAACTTGACGTTCTCCAGGTGTGGCCTCAGGTGATCCTCGCAGTACGACACCAGGCAGGTCAAGCACGACTTTTTGGCCCGGCACGGCCGGTCGATGCAGGAGTCGCACGTGACGTCATCTGGCCCCAGCGCGAGCTCTTCGTCCTGGGGCTTCTGGGGGTCCTCCGACTCCTGGAGGTCTTCTTGAATCTTAGTTTCCTCGGTGATCTTGCTGTCCGTATCTCCTTCTGTCTCCGGAGATCCATTGACCTGGATCGTCTTCTCCTCTTCTGTAGACTTCAGATTGTCCTCCTTCTGCTTGAGTTTATCTGAACTGATGCTGCTTGTTGGCAGATCTGCTGTGAGCACCACGTCGCACATGACTGCTTTCTGTCTGTCTGTCTTCAAGTGTCATGAGCTTTGACTTCAGTTTAAAGTTGCAGCCAAGCCCAAAGTTTTGACAGGTGAGTTGATCCAAGCCACTCCCCTTGAAACTCAACCAGTTCCTCATATTCTCCTCCCAGCCAGAGGCGATGGGCGTGGTTACTCGTGTGTGGGCGTGGCTACATGGTGATGTGGGCGTGGTCAGTATGCAGATCATGAGGGCATGTGGTTGCTGTTATGGAGGTGTTTTAATACCTTAATATGGTTGCAGGCTGATATAATTGTTTGCATGGCTAAGTAACAGTTCAATTATTCACCCTCAAACCCTTCTGTGGGACAAAAGGAGATGTTAGGCAGAATGTGCTGCACTTTTCCATACATTGAAAGTGAATGATAAAATGGTTGTGAAAATAACATCACTCACACAGGATGCATTCATTAATACAATCAATTGGTTGCACTTTATTTTACAATGTACTTACCTAAGAAAATACTGGGTAATATAACTACAGGGGTTTACCCTGAGTTCCTTATTTATTCTTATTATTTTTTTGTGTGATACATGTATCCCCGGTGTTCTTTGTTCAATATAAAATAAAAAAATTAACTACAGGGGTTCAGGTTGGGTTTAGATGTATGTTCAGAGTTAGTACACTGTAAAAAGTTCAGATAACATAATATTTAGAGTTTATTGTCCAATTGAGTTTATTTACCAATCTCCTCCATTGCATTAACTCAATTGTTTAATTTCAATGAACTCAATTTTTTAAGGCAACCAGGTAACTTACTTTTTTAAGTTGAACCAACAATATTTTTTTACAGTGTACTTATTTATTGTAATTGTAATAAGTAACATGGGGAACAGGACTGTAAAATAAAGTGGGTTACACTTTGTTACACTGTAATTGTACATTTACGTACTGAGTGATATAATATTACATGCAAACTTACTATAGTGTTTGGATTAGGGTTAGATTTGGTTTATGGTTAGTTGCATGTAATTATGCATAATTCATAGTTATATAGTAACCACATGTAACAATGAAACTGTAAAATAAAGTGCTAGCGGATGTTTAATGTTGTGGCGGATCTTCAGTCTTAACAGGAGAATCTTTTCAGATTTAAACATTGACTCATTTTGAGATAAAGGGCAGTGCTGCCCCCTGCTGGACAAAGGGAACATTTCAAATGTAATTAAAATAAATGATAGTTACATTTGTATTTTTAAATGTTATATATAGATATATATATATATATACACAACATTTAAAAATACAAATCTACCATATTTATCTATTATTATTCTTTTGTACTCACCCTGATTCCAATCCCACCTGACTTTCTATATCCGGAAACCTTTGTTCTGTGTGTGTGTGTGTGTGTGTGTGTACAGTGCATGTTAAAAGGGGACAGACAATGAAACATGCAACATGAAAGTCGTCAGTGTGAGTTGTGTGCTTCATTCAGTGTTTTCAGTCACACACACGACAACAGGCGAATGTTTACTTCAGTTTATTTGGTCAGTAAAATCAACGCAGCAAATCATAAATGTTCATTTTAACATTCTCACACACACACACACACATCTCAGTATCAGCATACACACTTACATTCATGTGCATTCACTGAAAGCACGCCGAAAGTGAATGATTTTGGTTAAAATGACTCAATCATACCCCCCCCCCCCCCCCCCCCCGCCCCACCAAAAGATAAATCAGTGCATAATTATTACTGTATATGATTATGTGTTTAGATCATATTATTGCCACGTATTCAATACCGCTACATGTACTCAACTCTACTGTGGGCGTTATTAATATTGTTCTCCGATTATAGGATTGTTGTTAGCAAAATATACCTTCATTTGGCCAAAATTTTAAAAGCAGCATCACATTTAATATATAATGCATAATGCACTGCAAACTCTATTAGAATCAATTGTTTCCTCTGTGCATGACGAACAGATTCATACTTGTGTGTCCTGTGTAGATTAGGTGAAGTTTAAGTGTTAATAGAGAGCTGTGTGTTGGGGTCAGAGGTCATGTGTGCTGAGAGCTGTTGGGGTCAAAGGTCACGTGTGCTGAGAGCTGTTGGGGTCAAAGGTCACGTGTGCTGAGAGCTGCAGTGCAGTATAATCACTGATCTGATGTCAGCGTATAAGGCAATGATCTTTACATTCAATAATGTCATTAAGCTGAGCGTTGTCTAAAGGGAAATCCTGCTTTCTGAATATGTTTGTACAAAAGCATCATTTCTAACCGATGCTGTGAGTGACATCCCATCTTTTCATGATTCATCAGTGCACATTATTCTAAACCTACACACGTTTGTCTTCATAATTCTTCTACAAAGTTTAATGCATATTTAAAATTACTTTCCATTCCTGCATTCAAGTCTCATCCAACATTTCTTCCTCTTCTTGAATACCCCGTTTATCTCTTAAATATGACACATAGTGGAAGTAAAATGGGTTGCGATGCGTTGACTGCAGTCCTCATGCCCTCGTGTTTATGATTTGGAAGCATTTGGAAACACATGACGCTTGTCCATCATGTCCTCTTCCTCCTCGTCCTCCTCGGTCACTGCACCCCCACGAGATCCGTGATGGGAGGAGCGAACACCATCAGCTCCTGATACCTGTGGAAGAAGAGGCGCAGGCGCGACGCGTAACCGTCCTCCTGATACGGCAGCTTCTTCTCCTTCAGGAACTGAGACACGATGGGCTTCACCTGAGCCAGAAAACACACACACACACCACACACACACACACACACACACACACACACACACCGCACGCACGCACACACACACACACCACACACACACATGCACGCACGCACACCACACACAACACACACACACTTTTATCATCATATTTATCTGGCAGATTATCCTTATAGTTTTTAGTTGTTTTTCTTTGTAACTCGTTTGACTTGCTTCTGTGAGTTTACTTTGAGTAATTTTACTTATTGAATTTAATCCGTTTTGTGAAATGTTTTTTTTTATTTGTTTATGCTGCGTTTTAATTAAAAAAATTATAAATTAAATTACATGAAAATAAATATTTAACTATATATATATATATAAAGTTATCAACATGTTAATGTTATGTTATCTAAATTATTAATGAAATTATTCCTTTTTGTGAATTGTATTGTTACTTTGTGCCGCATTTTTTTTAATGTCAATATTAAATTAAATAATTAAATAAATCATTACATTAAATCGTTTACTTATTATATATATTTATTTGGCGTATTCATATCCACTGGTTTTTCCTTCTTTAGGAAAGTATTACTGTTACTTTATGAATTTAAAATGAGTTGTATATTGTTACTGTATTTTTTTATGCTGCATCTAAATTTAACTTAATTTAATCTAATCAAAATATTACATTAAAACAAAAAATATTATTTAATGGTTTTAATTATATTAATATATGAATAATTACATCTCATTTAATTAATAATTAAATTATGTTATTAAATAAAAATTCAGCATCAAATAAAAACAGTAACAATACAATACTGAAATAATTCAATAATATAAGCAATAATTTAAATAATTTAATTTATTAATTGAAGTATTATTTTAAATGACAATTATTTACATTATAATTTTTTATGTAAATCTGCAATTTTGAGAAACACTGGGCTCCATATCAGTATAAGTTGAGGCATGTGTGTGTGTGTGTGTGCGTGTGTGCGTGCGTGTGTGTGTGTGTGTGTGTGTGTGCGCGTGCGTGTGTGTGTGTGTGTGTCGGTGTGAACACACACCTTCAGGCACATGTTGTCGGACAGGAATGGGAAGAGGTGATGCTCGACGTGACAGCTGATGAGGGAATGGCCAAAGGTCCAGTCCAGCACTGGGTTTCGGGGAAGGTTCAGCACACCGTGGGTCATCTGGTAGATCCGCTTGGGACGGCTAGCGGCGGAAAACATCGACAGCCCGATGTGCTGCAAAAGTAGAGAAACGGAGAGCAACTTAAAGGATTAGTTCACTTTCAATTTTTTTTTTTACTGATAATTTACTCACCCGATGTCATCCAAGATGTTCATGTCTTTCTTTCTTCAGTCGAAGAGAAATTACGATTTTTGAGGAAAACATTCCAGGATTTTTCTATATATAATGGACGTCAATGGCAAGTTCAACCAACGGTTTAAAGGTCCAAATGTCAGTCTCAATGAAGCTTCAAAGTCTCGACACGATCCCAGCCGAGAAATAAGAGTCTTATCCAGCGAAACGATCTGTCATTTTCAAAAAAATAAAAAAATGTATATACTTTTTTTTTAACCACAAATGTACCATCTCTGAGATGCGACATGTATTACGTCATCACGTTGGAAAGGTCATGCAAGACATATTCGGAAGCATAGATGGACCATTATGTGTATTAGTCTCGTTTTGCCCGTTCGCTTTGTAAACATCTTGCGTGAGCTTTCCAACGTGATGACGTAATACGTGGCGAATCTCAGAGGTGGTTCAAGACGGGCATTTGTGGTTAAAAAGTATGATTATTTATTTTTAGAAAATGACCGATCGTTTCGCTGGATAAGACCCTCATTTCTCGACTGGGATCGTGTTGCGATTTTGAAGCTGCATTGAGACCTGGGATTGAGACTGACATTTGGACCTTCAAACCGTTGGTTGCCATTGAAGTCCATTATATTGAGAACAAAAACCTCAAAAACCTTCATTTATTTTCGACTGAAGAAAGAAAGACATGGATATCTTGGATGACAAGTAAACTAATCCTTTAATGAGGTCATTTCATGAAAAACTGACACTACAACTATACATTATAACAATAACACGACCCTTTTAGCGTTTCAGTGTTTAGCTTTAGTGTGTGTGTGATGTTTGAAGGGCCTACAGGCGCCACTGACGCCACAGGGGCCCGAACTAGACAAAACGGACACCAGAACGCAAGACAATAGCACATGAAGGCCTTTATCACACACACACACACACACACACACACACACACACACACACACACACACACACACACACACACACACACACACACACACACACACACACACACACACACACACACACACACACACACACACACACACACACACACACACCTTTAAAAATACCTCAGAGGATCAGCGTAACACAGAAGTACATTCTCGCTTTGCTCTGCCTGGGAAAATCATGCGTGAATTTACAAATGAACCCTGTGAACCTCCGCAAGCACGCAGGAGAGGAGAACAAAGCTGCATTCAGCGGGTCTCGGGGGAAACGATGGAGAGACACACAAAGAGAGGGATGGACAGATGCAGACCTTAGCTGAACAGCTCTGAAATACACTAAGAGCGAGAGAGAGAGAGAGAGAGAGAGAGAGAGAGAGAGAGAGAGAGAGCGAGCGAGAGAGAGAGAGAGAGAGCGAGAGAGAGAGAGAATAATGTAGTGCTGGAGTGTTACTGTACTGAGAGACTTTAGTGGGTCATGTGACACACTGGTTACAACTCACGACACAACCATACTAGATTAGATACACAACTTAAGAATGCAGTGTGAAGTTTCTGTATCACAAGTATCCATAAACAATATATATTTTCTAAAAATGAGTGGTAACAATATACTTTCTGAAGATAAGTAGTATAAATGTATTTTATATTTTCTGAGCATGCACAGACAACTATAGCACAAAAAAAAAATCTGAAGATTATTAGTGTAAAGTAATTTTTATAATTGATATTTTCTAAACATGCAAAAATAACTAGCCTATATTTTTATATTTTCTGAAGATAAGTTGTAGAATTTAATTTATATATTTCTGAGCATGCAAAAACACTAAATTTTTATATTTTATGAAGTGAATTAGTGTAAAAGTTTTAAAAATAATTAACATTTTTATAAACATGCAAAAACAACTATTTTTATATTATGTGAAGGTAATTTATATTTTCTGAGCATGCATTAACAACTATAGCACACAAATATATCATTTATATTTGATGAGCATGATGCACCAACTATATTTCTGAAGATAAGTGGAATAAATGTAATTTATATTTTCTGAGCATGCACAAACAACTATATATATTTAATATTTTTCTGAAGATAAGTAGCGTAAATAATGTAATTTATATTTTCTGAGCATGCATAAACAACTAAAGCATGCAAAACCTACTATATCTTCTGAAGATAATTAGTGTGAAAATGAAAAAGTAGTATAATTTAATTGATATTTTCTAAACATGAAAAACAATTATATTGTTATATTTTCTGAAGATAAGTAATGAATAATTTAATTGATATTTTCTGAGCATGCAAAAAGAGCTTTTCTGAAGATACGTGGAGCAAATAATTGAATTAAAATATTGAAGATAAGCAGTGCTGAGCAGAGTCATGATGCTGGGATGCTGTGGGTGGTTGTTAGGGTGTTGCTATAGGGCTGTTTTGTGGTTGTTAGGGTGTTGCTATAGGGCTGTTTTGTGGTTGTTAGGGTGTTGCTATAGGGCTGTTTTGTGGTTGTTAGGGTGTTGCTATAGGGCTGTTTTGTGGTTGTTAGGGTGTTGTTATGGGGCTGTTTTATTGTCAGTCAGATAAAACTTAAGTCAGACCATTAAAAAAAGTAACTCCAGTCCTGCATTTGAGCAATCATCTAACACTTTACGTTAGTGGGTTTGTTGCCCAATGAGTGTCAAGTTTTAAAACTTTACGCTAGCAGGTTTGTTGACCAATGACTTTTTTGCACGTATATCTCACCTGAAATATGTTGACGTGTATGTACGGCAGGGAGAACATGGCTCTACACAGAAGCATGACCAGCAGAGCAGAGCTGCACGACAGCCCCGACACACACCTGAGCAGGTAATACTGAGAGAAAAAGCCCACACACACACACACCACGGTGCGCATGATCTGGAGCGGAGACTGACCCTTCAGCTGACCTGAAACACAAACACATGCACTCGCTCACAGAACCACAGAAGAGATCAAATATAAACGTATGTGAATGTAAAGCAGCTCAGAGTTATCCTACGCTCTCAGAATAAAGGTACAAAAGCAATATTAGTGACCCTGTCACTCAAACCCAGTCTGGAGCCGCACGGGTATTTCTGTGGCAATATCCAACTATACATTGTACGGGTCAAAATTATCCATTTTTCTTTTATGCCAAAAAATCATGAGGATATTAAGATCATGTTCCATGAAGATATTTAGTAAATGTCCTACCGTAAATATATAAAACATGTATTTTTGTGAGTGACTGCAGCACAATCGTGAACATAAATGCACAACTTTAAAGGAGATTTTCTCAATGTTTACATTTTTTTTGCTCCTCAGATTCCAGATTTTCAATAGTTGTGTCTCGGCCAAATATTGTCCTATCCTAACAAACCACACATCAGTGGAGAGATTATTTATTCAGCGTTACTTATGATGTATCAATCTCAATTTAAAGAAGTTGACCCATGTGACAGGGTCACATTTAGGTACTAGCCTAATATGTGCACTTTTGGTCCCAATCGGTACCTTTGGGTTACTAATATGCACTCTTTAGGTATAAATGTGTAGCTTTTGAAAGGGTACCGCCCCAGTGACAGCTTTTGTATCTTTATTCTGGGAGTGTATAGCAAACAAGTAACTTTCTGTCCTCACTGAGAGTAAAATACAACAAAATCACTGCTATTCAGAACATTTCAAATGTTTAAAGGAGGAGTTCTCCACAAAATGAGAAGTCAGACATAATGTTGATCTCTCCTCATCATAACTGATGGAAAAGCTGAGGCTGTACTCACCGACGGCGACGACAGGTGTGATGATGGGGACGGCCAGCGGGGCGATGAACAGGTAGACGGATCGAGGAAGGAAAGGCATCTTCCATGTGCTGGAGTCTCCCAGGCCGATCACATTAGTGTGTGCGTGATGCATCTTCACATGAGCCTGAACACCGGCCCGCGCCGAGAACGAGCCGCACACCTGAGAGAACGCTTCATTCAATTATTTACACGTTATATTACAGTGCTAAGCATAAGTGAACACACCCATGCTAAAGTTGACTAAAAAGAGGAATAATAAATCATCTTTTGGAAATTGATCTTAACCCCTTATATTGGCATCGCCATTACATATTTAAAACAGTAATATCCTATACTAAACCTAAACTAATCTTGACAAACTATCATTTGAAAGCTTACAATCTCTAGTTTACATATTTGGTGACTGATTTTCTAAATAAACTACAGAGGAGCCGTAATTTATAAATTTGCAACAATAATAGGCCTATTTTCATACTCCTAATGCGTGTTCAGACCTTTATTTTGAAATAGTGATGAACATGAAAGATCATGAAAGAATGGTAGAAACCTCAGTTTGTTTTCATGCCAAGAGGTCAAAAGATAGCATCCGTTCAATTCTTTTAGAAAAAAAGATCTGAAAATGTTTTAAATATAAAGAAAACACTAATAGATTCAGCATTAGTGATGTGGCAGCGAGCTATAATGCACATACGTGATCTTCTGTGTTTCTTAGAGGTTGAATTAATTTCTAAATCTGCCAAACTTCCAACACTACTTCTGAATAGGATGTCTACTTCATAAATTGTATGAAAATTGTAAAAAATAATGGTTCAGACTCAAACCACATATGGAGATGGGGCGCCCTTGTATGGGCAGTAATGTCCACTAGTGGAGAAGTGTGGTACTGCGCACAAACTAAATCTCACTGAACGCTTATTTTTGAGATATCAACCTAAAATTTGTTCAGATTTTTGGCTTTGATTTTTTGCATTTTTAGAGTCTACCAGGTTTTGAAAATATATATTTTATATAAATTATGAATAATAAAATTTTTAACATTGTAAATTTTCATAAACTAAAACTTCTAGAACTTTTTTCTGTTTAACTTTCTTAATTTTTTTTCACTTCTACAAAAACCTGCTAAATGTCTTCATTTAAAACAAGATCAATCTTACATCTATATTCCAAAGCATTCTTGAATTACAAACATTTAAGTTCAGAATGTGCATTTTCATGTCTATTAAAAAAAGGGGGCGCCGCTTGCCTTATTTAAGAAAATGAGGAAAAATCCAACCTTTAAGGACACCAGTTTTCTTTGAGAATGAATAATGTATCGTGAATAAATAAATGTTCTTCCTTAAAACACAGTGTGCATAAGTCAGCACACCCCTGTGTTAAATCCCCATAGAGGCAGATTTTTATTTTTAAAGGCCAGTTATTTGATGGATCCAGGATACTATGATCCTGATAAAGTCTTTGGGATTAAAATATCCGCACATCCTCACACACCCGTCACCAAACGTAGAGATCGGCATGGGTTTATATCAGTTTGCCTAATATCTGGTTTGATTTGCATTGAGAGATGATCTCATGGAAAGTAGGTATGGTGACGGGTGTGTGAGAATATGCGGCTATTTTAATTCCAAAGACTTTATCAGGATCATAGTATCCCGGATCCATGAAATAAATGGCCTTTAAAAATATGAAATGTATTATTTTCACCAGTTGACTTGTGTGCCACATTATGTGTGTGTACAGTCTGTTACCATGATCAGCATTATGACTTTTACATTCTTGCGAGGATGAAAAATGAATCTAAATCCTGTTAATCTCAAAGTTAATTCATGAAGAATTAATCAGTTAAATTCTTTCCATTCTTATGCAGTTTTCATGGTGCAGAGAATGAGCGGCACCAGAACATTATGAACACCGTTTTGAAAAATGGAAATGAAAAGTTTACCATGGGAGTATCATGATTCAGTGATAATATTAAATGGTATTTTTCAGATAATACACCGTATCATGGTGCTTTGCAAGGATATATTTCCCTATATTCACTATGTTGATTGATTTCATTTCTCCAGCAAACTCATTGTAAAAATGTCATAATAATTTGTTTACAAAACAAGTACACTCAAAAAAATGATATATGTTGGCTTTTAATGAACTTTTTTATGTCAACAGGTCACACATAACTGGATTACGTTAAACAAACATAATTTGTTCATGTAACTTCAACATCATGGAATTAAGTCAATTTAAGCGAACCAATTTAAGTGAATTTTTTAAGGTTTCCTGACATGATTCAAGTGTATATTATTTTCATTCATCCATTAATATTTCATTTATTTTAGTGACACATAATTAAATTGATAAGACTATAGCTAGCTATTTGCTAGCAGAAGCACATATGAGCATCTTAAATGCTAAGATTTACTAGCTAAAGATTTACATGCTCCTTCAACCAAAGCAAAAACGCATACAATAACACTTAATTTTAACATTTATTCTCTCTTAATTCAACCATATAAAGCATGCTGGGAACTAACACGCACCGCCCAGCTTCATGCAACACAAATCATTATTATTGTAATCCAACTCAAACGGATTAAGTAAATTAAAATTTGACATATATTTAAGCAGATTGAACACAATCAAATTAAGTTAGGGCAAAATGGCAGCTGGCGTCGCACTATACCGCCCCCCTCTGGTGTGTAAGAGTTTTTACTTAACATAAATGGTTTGTGTTTAGACAACGCGTTATGATTTTGTACTGTTAAGTTGAGACATAATTGCGTGGACATTAATAGAAAAAAAACATTTCAAGTCTACAAACACAATTATTATAAGTAAACTAAATATAAATATATTATGTAAAGTGCACAACCTTCCCACTGTAAAAAAATATTTTCATGATGTGTTATCACAACTTTTTATCTTTTGTCAAATCAACTTCGATAACTAATGTGTGAAGATAACATAAAATTTTGAGTTTCTGTTCATTAAACCATTCTTCTTCATTGTATTAACTCAAATGTTTAATTACAACGAACTCAAAATGTTAAGGCAACAAGGTAACTTGCTTTTTTAAGTTAAACCAACATTTTTTTTTACAGTGAGTTCATTTTTTTTGTGTGTATTTATTACTTCAATGAGCTCATTGTTTCTGCCTTAAATGATTACGTTGTTTAAAATTAATATATTTTTAGCTAACTATGATTATGTACATAACAGATCACTGTAAATTGTAATGTGGACTCATGCATTTTCTGTAAAGCTGCTTTGAAACGATGTGTATTGTGATACATAAATAAATGTGAACTGAACTGAATTGAATATAGCATCTCACTTCGATGAAGAAGACGGCCCAGAAGTGCGCCCAGGCCGGAGACTCGCTGAGCGCCCCGTGACTGGCCAGGTGTGTCCCTTTCACAGTGATGACAGCGTGAGCAACACCCATCACCAGCAAACCCAACAGGAAATACATCATCTGAGACGAACCCAACAACACGAAGCCTGCAAACACGAGAACAGTATCAGCAGATCGACTCATGCCAGAGATATGAGCACGTCAACACCTGCACGCGGTTTATGCTTCATAATCAGAGATATGACACATAATCATGAGCTGTTTGATGTCAGGTTAAATGCTATTCATCAACAAGCAATTATGTATAATAAACACACTGTAAAAATAATGCACGTTTTTAACTTAAAAAAGCAAGTTACCTTGTTGCCTTAAAATTTTGAGTTTGTTGTAATTAAAAATTTTAGTTAATACAATGAAGAAGAATGGAAACTCAAAATAGTTTGTTATCTTCACACATTAGTTAACGAAGTTGATTTGACAAAAGATAAAAAGTTGTGATAACACATCATGAAAATATTTTTTTACAGTGATATGATATTAACACATTTTTGGCAACACTTTACAATAGCGAGCCATTTACACTCTAAAAAAAATGTAATCTAAAAAAGCATTTTAGAGTGTATTGATGTTAACATGCAATGATCCATTTACTAATATTAGTTAATATTAACTATAGTTTAATGTAATTTCAACATTCACTGTAAAAAAATATTTTCATGATTTGTTATCACAACTTTTTATCTTTTGTCAAATCAACTTCGATAACTAATGTGTGAAGATAACAAACTATTTTGAGTTTCTGTTTATTAAACCATTCTTCTTCGTTGTATTAACACAATTTTTTAATTACAACGAACTCAACATTTTAAGGCAAAAGGGTAACTTGCTTTTTTAAGTTAAACCAAACATATTTTTACAGTGTCATCCATTTTTAATATCAAAGTTTCTGTTTTACAATAGTAAATGCACTAACATGAATAAATCAACTGGATTTATTACTGTAACTAACAGTATGAATGATTAACAAATGCGGTAAGAAATATATTGATCTTATCTAATGCATTAACAAATGAGACCTTATTGGAAAGGGATACCACATTTCAGGCCGTTTTAAAATATTGTTTGTGTCCTATTTCATTTTTGTTTTGCTTAGTTTGTTCTGCAAATGATTTTCTCCATCCATGATAATTTTGTTCAGACGCAGGACAAGACGCTGAATATCAAGGATGATGAAAAGCTTCAGTTTGATCTTTTTATCTCATAAAGCTTCAGTTTGACCGCCGGAGTCGTGCCATCGGTCTCTCCCTGAAAGACGAGTCACTGTGAAGGAAACTGGATCTTCCCTGTGGGACAGGAGGACACAAACCCAACCGGTCGCCATGGCAACGACCCCACAGGAGTCGTAAACTGAAGCCAATGTCTGAAAGGTTATAAAGCTTTATGGATCCAAAGTGTTGGCACAGAACTGAAGCGTTACAGACTTTCTGTGTAATTTTGAAACCAAAGTTAACCCAATAGCCACATGACACTGTCACACCCTGGGGCTGCGGACTAAACTATTAACTTGAATTGCACACTATTCAAAACACTCCCTATTAATAACATTACACACCTTCACACTCTCAAACTGGCTTTTTATACACATGTTATGATACACCCACAATGTAAAACACACACTTTGATGGGTGAATGTCAAAAAACATTTCCAAAACAAAACAAAAATATATAAAAATACTTAGAAATTATATTGGTAATACATAAACAAATAAATATTTAGCCTTCAAATATAATAAAATAATAAATACATCATATTTAGCTTATTTTTTACACTAAAAAATGTATAAGTTATGACAACATATGTTTTCACATGACTTTAACTCATCAAAATAAGCTAATGTTTTACTTTTTATAAAGTTATCAAGATTCAACTTTTTAAAGTCAGTTTAATGTATTTTAAGTTGAAATGACTTAAACATCCAAGTTGAATACTTTTTTAATTTATTTAAATCATTGCATTGTGACATTTTTATTCACTTAAATCATTCTTATTTCTCAATAAATAATTATAAATTAAAATCACCAAACAAACAATACAAATGGGTTACTACTTTACTATTTAAACCATATAGCCTATAATTTCCCCGCACACATCACAGTCATTAGATTTTGTCGCATCACAGCAATGAATATTTCACATGTGGTTAATTAATTGTCATTGAATGACCCGATGCACTTCGAAATAACGTTAGTTTGAGCATGTTTAGTTACTTTCACGCGATTCGTCAGGAGTGCCTTTCATAGGTGGTGTGTGTTCATCAATACCTGCGGGTAAACTGATGAAGGCTGCGGTGAGGATGCTGCAGTCGACCCCCCTCCTCTCCCACCAGCTGCTCGCGCGCACACTCTCCTGCACGAGCCGCGTGAGCTCCATCATCAGCGTCTCGCGCTCCGCGTCCGCGCACTCATCATCCCGGGCCGCGGGGCCGCGCAGGCCGCCGCTCTCGCTCCTCTTCTCGGGAATGTTCTTCATGGTCGCGCTAGTGCTCAGACTCAGAGACGCAGCATGGCTCGCGTACCGTCCCGTCCGCGAAACAAGGTAGTGAGGGACTTTACTGCTGACTGCGCTAGAAACAGACCCGACCCCCCTCCCCCCTCTCTCTCTCTCTCTCTCCCTCTCTCTCTCTCTCTCTCTCTCGTTCCCACGGCGATGCCTTTGGCAGGAGTGTCCTCAGGGCGGCAAGAAAACAAGAACAACACACTAAAGCACTGGCGCGCGCACGCACGCACACACACACACACTCTCTCTCTCTCTCTCTCTCTCTCTCTCTCGTACACTAACCCTACCCCTCACAGAACACTTTCTGCATTTTTAAATTTTTATTCTGTATGATTTATAATCTGTTTCCCTCATGGGGATAAAAAAAGGACATATTATAAAGTCTAAATGTACTGGTAGGCCTATTACTTTCCTTGTGGGAACATAAAGTAGGGAATACTAGGTGTATATAGCCTATACAGTATACAGTATACACACATATTTGTGTTGCGCAACGCTGTAACCTAATGATAATGTCAAACATCCCTGAGAATGCCTCAACTCAGATCCATGAAGAGTCCGACACACACACACACACACACACACACACACACACACACACACACACACACACACACACACGTTTTATAGGACATAATACATTTGTGTACTGTACAAACTGTATATATTATCCCCTAACCCTAATCCATACCCATCACAGATTCCGATGCATTTTTACATTTTCAAAAAACATCATTTAGTTTGATTTATGAGCTATTTTCCTCATAGGGACTAAACATTTTCCCACAAGACAAAGATTTGGTATTATCCATGAGGGGACGTCGTGTCCTGAACACACACAGATAACACTCCTCGTACAGCTATAGAATAAACGGGCTCTCTTATCTGTGGACTCGCTCATGTATTTATTTACAAACCCCGTTCTCCCTCCTCTCTCTCTTTTACTTCACTTGGCAGAAGACAAAAGAAAGGTTGAAGCAAAATAATGGAGGGTCAGTGCAAAAAAAAGAATGAAAGAAAGAAAAAGAAAAGCAGGAAAGCGATTCTATACAGTACACTGAACGCAAACAATGTTAAAAACACAAACAAACAAATAACTCAAACACAGGTCAGTCCACAATGGTAATAATGACACGTTTATTTAATTAACATTGTAACAACTATTCACAATTTGTCACTGAAAATATTGGCATTTGGCTTCCCTGAAAATTAGTCTGGTTCATATTTCTTTTGATTTTATAGGCTGAAGTATGACCTGGCATAGTCAGGGACAATCATGAAATACGAAAAGACAATTCTATTTCGAGTATCATAAAAAATGCAAGATGAGAGGAAAGAGTACAAGCAAAAACAAAACAATCATGAAACATAATGCAAAACAAATGAATGTCTTGCTTTAAATCCCTCATCCTCTTATTTTGCAAACATAGAGGTTACTTTTTTACGTTTTATGAATTACTTGCATTTTTGTATTAAACATTTTTATATTTAAAATTGACTACCCAAAATAATGTGACCACTTACACAAGAATGTGTTTGGAAAACATTAACACGGAAATGTGTTTCGTGAACGAGTTAACATGTAAAAGCGAGAAAAACACACAGGAACAAACAAAGCATTGCATTTGCATCCAGACAATCATTGAACACACTACCAGGACAACAGTGTGAAGCTATACGTGTGTATGTACAGATGGAGATGGAGTGTGTTTGTATAGACAGATAAAGTAACAAGAGTTATATCAGCTTTCAGCATGTCAGTCTCTCAAACCCGCAGCACACACACCCATAAATGAGCAGATAGAGGAACACAGTATCCAGAGCAAACATGTCACCCACTGAGCCAGAAGCTTTGACTGCGGTCGATCGATAGCAAACACAGAACCGTACAGTACATCAATGAAACTGTACAAACATCACATGGCCAAGGAAGATATTTCACACACACCCAAACTCCAGCCTTCTCTCAGCAGGAGTCAGTCAGTATAGTATGCAATCACTATCATACTCAGAATGCTGTACATTTCCAACATACAGAAAATTTCCCATGAGTCAAACTGCAATGTGTTTTGGCTGGACATCGACGCTGTCCAAAGCTCCATGTACAGTATGTATGCACAAATATAAACATAATCCCAAATATAAAAACATTGAATGCATATGAATTCAGTTCCAAAGTGCAAAAATTATATAATGTCAAGTTTGGACACATCTGACCTGGCTGTATGATCTTAAAGACTTTTTGATCTAAAAGTTTATTTTCTATAGCTTCCCACTGAGGTACATTAAACTAATAAAAAAACAATTTAACGTAATCTGGGAAGATGTGGGAAACTAAAGCCCTGATATATAGACTTTTTGCTCCATCACTTGCAAATCTGTGTTAACATTGTCATATTTAAGCTGGGTTGTCATGTGGCAAGGTCTGAATTGAGTTGAAAATGCTAATTATTTCTGCATATTACTCTAATTTATCTTAGTCTTAAAATATAGTATCCACATGCATGACAATTCACAGAGTGAACCAGGAACCACAGTGTATTTGATGAACCTCAAGCTGGTAAGAGTTTATGCCAATTATACCACAAAACTAAAAGGGTATTCATAGCCACATGTAGACTTCATTCTCCAAGTAGAAGCTCTTTGTGAGCAGGAAGCAGTGCTGGATAGAAAATGAGACATATTAGAAGACCTGTAGTTTTCCTCCCAGCCACAGGGAGGCAGTTGTTTCAGTCACTCATGCACACTCATGCATGCATGCACACACACACACACACACACACACGCGCACGCACCGACGCACGCACAATGGCTCAGTTCCAAATGCAGGTATAAGAAGTATTTAAAATATGTGAATTGCATTGTGCAACCATAGACTGTAAAAAAATGTCACGCATTTCAAAATTAAACCGGATTTGTAATTAGAAGAGAAGGATTGAACTTGATTTTATCATTCTGGTATTGACTGAACAGGTTTTAGAGATAGTATTGTATAACAGAATGTAGTCAGAACAAGTTTACTAAAACAGTGCATAAGTAGGGTTTGGCTATATTAATATTATTCAATAGCCTGCAGAGATGCTAGCAGAAAAACAAAGTAATTTCAGAGGAAGAGCAGGTTAATGTATTTTGCTTAGAAATACTAAGCCAAACACATTTTTTATTGCCCTGCCCTATGAAATGATGTGAATGCACCTTAAGACTGGGGATGCATATTTTATGAACAGTGTCAATTGAGGCATCATACTAGCTCCTGGCGAGAAGTGGTTCAAAAGCATTATTATACTGCCTCCTAAAATACATTGCTTTGGCCAGATTCTCAGATAGCATCAGAAATCCTAGAATGCAACATATATACATCCAAAATGGTGGACAAGATGAGAGAAATGCAGGTTATAAAGTACTGATAAAAAGACTAATTAAAATTGATTTACCTTTCCTGTGCGTATCATGTATCAGCTGGGAGTCAAGTCTCCCATGCACTTTGCGTGAGAAGCACTATTTGTATACCTTGTTAAGTTGCAATGTGATACAGTTCAGCTATGATAGGCATATGCCTATGCAGGGAGCAAGGGAGTACAGTAGGTTTTGGAACAGAGTCAATAAGAGGAATACACACTCTTTTACAGCATAGTGTCTTGCATGCCGTCAGCTCTGTCCATAACATTTTTGCGTCTGTTGCACGCATCCAATAGTTTTTTGCGGGGTCCGAGTGGGATGTGGATGCTAATGAGGTCCTGCTCAGAGCACAACAGCAACGCCTCCAGGTCCATCTGCTCTCGATTGAAGATGGACAAGAAGTCGTTCAGTCCCTGAGATGCCAGGAAAACTTCCAAAGGAGCCGACGATGGCTGTAGTTCGTCATCCTCCTCCTCCAAACCGAGGTCTCCTTCCTCCCATGGCAAATCCTACAGGACACCGCCAACATTAGAACGATCAAAGTCTCTGGACACCCACTTTTACTTAACAGGTTTGCATATTTTAGCTTACTAAGAAAAGCATAAAGTCAAACATGCAGGCATGCAATCTCCATGGGCAACCATACTAAAATAGGGCCCTTTTCTGTTCCAGCATGATGCATAAAGGTCAATAAAGAAATTATTTTATAGTATGAAAGAATTCGAATGGCCTTCACATATCCGCTGCCCTGAACCCCACTAAAACTGATCTGGAGTAAATCCCTAAATGTAAGTTCCAACATTTAACGTAAAAGTTTCCTATAAGAGTGGAAGGTGTAACCAACTCCATATTAATACCCTTGGTATTGAAATTAAATGTTCAGCAAGCACATATGAGCATGTTTTTGGATGTTCAAATTTTGGCCACGTAGTGCAGGGATGGGCAACCCCTGTTCTGGAGGGCCACTGTCCTGCAGAGTTTAGCTTTATCCCCAATCAAACACAATTCTCTTAGTTAGATTTGTATAGATTTGGGATGGAGCTAAACACTGCAGGATAGTGGACCTCCAAGACCGGAGCTGCCCATCCCTGATGTAGTGCAAGTACAAGACAGTCAATAGTAAGAGTCTAGCTCAGGTGGTAGAACAAGTGGCATCCATATAGTATCTGCAGATTTACGTTTGTACCTGCAAATTCTTCTCTTGGAGGCTCAATGAGCTGCCTATGCTGACTTCATCAAGACTGGGTGACCGTAGTGGCAATCTCCCTCGTAAGCGGACGTTCGGGACTCGTCCCACTGGTTCACTCCCCACCACGCTTCCCTCATTCCGTCCCATTCGGAACAACCCGTCACTCACATAATTGCGACGGAAAACCATGGTACCGAGTCCTGGGCGGTTGAACAAAGAATCCCGACCGGAGTCCGTACTTATTTCGGAGTATGCAGCATCATATAGACCTGGATCACTGAGTGCGCGGGAAACAGTATCTACCTCATCGTCATCTTCATCTTCATCTTCCCTTATGTCCTGTTTACCAGAAAACATGTTACGGATGTTGAGTCGAGGATTGGACTGCTGGCGTGGGCTGGCGTATGTACCCTGCTTCATGAACATGACGTCATTGCCCAGCTGAAGACCAGAGATCGAGCGAACACTCCTTCGACCGTCTTCGGAAATCTTGAACGTCCCATCCCCTTGCTTCTTCTTCTCAAGACGCCGCAGAATCTTGGTCCGGCCTCTAGTTGTGGACTGAAGCGTTGCCTGTAAAGAGAAGTTTCTCATGGTCATTTTCTCTGTTATACTTCACCCTGTATACAAACTTGTTAGCATTGCCGGTAACAATTTATTTTACAGTGTCCTTGTTACATATGCATGTACCTACCATAGTAATAACAGTAAATTATGCATAATTACATGCAATTAACCCTCAACCAAATCCTACCCTAACTCTATAGTAAGTACATGTAGTTGCTTAATATTACTCAGTACTTAAATATATAATTACACTGTAACAATGACACATGCGCTGACGTCTGAAAGGCATTATGCAACTTTAACAAAGAAGAAAGTCTTAGGGTGCTTTCACACTGACAGTTTAGTTCGGAACGGGGCACGGTTCGCAAATTGCTAATGTGAACGCTGTCATGCGGACCCGGGCGCCGAACCCGAGACTACCTGGAGGAGGGGGTCTGAGTTCAGTTACTCCCAAACCGTCCCGCAGCAACACAGACTCGGGTGCGCGCTTGTTCAGGAAGTAAAAGTAACCTGCACATGCATTTTAGCTGATTATTATGCATTTAGTTAAATAAAACACATGTAAGGGATGATAGTGTTGATGATTTAGAGTGAGCCTGTAGTGTATTCACGCATAGCGCGTGGAATCAAGGCAACACATTTGTAAATCTACTGTCTCCTCAAAAGAGTCTGTTTGCAAGCAGCAGAAGGCCACTTTATGTGACACACGCACAGTAAACCTGTGCTGTTCACTCAGCTGTACATAATAGCACCGAATTAATAAAAATATGCACGCAAACGCACCAGGGTTCGATAGAATCAAGTTGAGTGTGAAACCAGACCAGCGCCGGGAACAATCACGCTCTGGCTCGAACCGTAACAAACGAGCCCAGTGTGAAAGCCCCCTTCATTTCTCAGATGATTTATCCAAAGCAATGTACAGTCGTTTTATATCAGGGTCATTTGCACAAAGGCCAATAAAGAAAACCACCTACCCTGAACCCCATTGAACACCTTTGGGATAATTTAAAAATGCAGACAAACATGAGTCAGGCTACAATCTTATTGCTATCATATTACACTCTTTTCAGGGGTGTCCAATGGACTTTATGCACAGCTGCACTACTTCCTGAACTTTAGCCAGCTCCCTTTGTTTCCTGTCTGCCATTATTGGACAAACTGATTAATCCAGATGTGCCTGACCAACAACAATAATCAGACACACCTGGATTAATCAGTTTGTCCAATAATGGCAGACAGGAAACAAAGGAGCTGGCTAAAGTTCAGGAAGTAGTGCAGCTGTGCATAAAGTCCATTGTGCTCATGGCCAATGTTCTCCAACCTGGACTTTTATTGGGATCACTAAGAATTTGTTTAGCTGGTTCAGGTGTGTTTGATTAGGATCAAAGGCCCTTTGGAAGAAGGATTGGACACTCCTGCTCTTATTGCTGGCTGAAAACCCCCAGAATATTAAATAAATTAATATGTAAGATGTAGGGTATGAACCACATAGGAGACTCTTTAGGATATTCTTTACGTTGCCTACTCCTTACAACAGGTTTTGCAATGGGAGTGTGCTTATGACACTTTAAAACGCCAGCTCACTAGGTTTTGAAACAGAATATATAACTTGCTTCTCCATACTGACCTAATGGTTGACTCCATTAAGCAAAGGATTTATGTTTGTGTTACTGGTTCGATGGCCCTTTGTACCCTTGTGTTCAGACACAGTACCTGTGAGTACGTCATGTTGGAGTCGAGGGTGTTGAACTGAGGGATCCTTCGGCTTAAGGTGCTGCTGAAACTGCTGTAACTCATCGTATCCGACGTGTCCATCGCAGCGCTCTCTCTCAAGAAATGCTTCTCCATGCGTGCGTGATGTTTGCGCTGAAGCTTTTCACAGTTCATAATGCGTTTCTCTGCATTACGGAAGGCACGGTCCTTCAATTTGCTCACCAGCTTGGGGTTGATGGTGATCTGTTTGGCGGCGATAGAGTCCAGATATCGAACACAGTCCATGTGGCCCCTAGAAGCTGCCATGTCCAGTGGCGTGTGGTAGTCATTGTCCAAACACCACACGTTGGTGCCAAATGACACCAGAAAGGACAGACAGTTGAGATGGCTGTTAGCTGCCGCCAGGTGAAGAGGAGTGTTTCCCCAAATATCACATTTGTCTGGATCTCCTCTGTGAACCAAATAACAAAAGCAATAGTGGATTGGTTATGTGTAATTCTATTCTACTGATTCTAACATAGTTTACATGGTCAAAATTAGTGGTCGATGGATATGGTTTTGTCAGTGATTGATACCAAAAGAGCAGGGTGGCTGATGGCCAATATTTAAGTAAGGGATAATGTACATCCAGCCGGTTGTTATCACAGAATAAACCAGACAGGGTTATCAGGATAAGATGATCTTGCATCACCCTGTCTGGGTTTATTCTGCCATAACAACCGGCTGGATGTGCATTATCCCACTTATTAAACGGCTACTTGCCACATAAGTAAATAATTAGATTGAAATATTGATCCGAGTCAAAATATTTTATTAGCTCTTTAAAAGCAAAGCGTCCGTGGAGAGAGCAGTTGCTCATACAACAGTCATACAACTTATTACATGGTATTTCTATTTCACCACATAAATAATTATGGGGATAAGAGATATTGATTCGTTTTAAATCGTACCTGTCTTATAATCCATTACAATGCACAAAACAATCATTGCAAAATGCCAACAGCTGAGTTTGTATGAAACAAGAGAGAGCGAATCCGCGAAACCAGATGACAATTATATAACACAAAATATTGATTTGAGTTTTAATATTTTATTTGCTCACCAAACGCAAAACTTCCACAAGTAAAAAAACTTTCCTAGCAAGCATAAAGTGCCGACTTCAGTTACCCAGATAAGCCTATGTTATCAGTTTTTACCGGTTGTTATCGGGGGATAACATGCTGCTGGATGGCCAATCAGAATCAAGTATTCCACAGAACCGTGGCGCATAATAATACAATTGAAAAAAGTTTCCTGGCCAATTCTGATAATGATAATCTCAAAATTATCAAATTTTGGTTGATTAATTGGCCAATTATAGTGTAAATATAGAGTGTGTGAATACATGTGTCTCTGCTCATGAGCATGTTGGTGCATGAGCGCATGCATTCATGTTCTGTTGTGTGGTAAGGTGTTAATCTAAATACGTAACATGATGCTTTGGATCTCCACTTACCCCCTGTAACACACATGTACACACACCTACTACACACATTATGCAAACTGCCTTTGTGACTCACCTCTCGAAGTCATTAAAAACTGTGCACCATGTAATGCATTCATCATCTCCAGTATTCATTACCAACCATACTTTTACAGACTTTCTTTCTGCTTGTTTCATGCATGAGACACTATTGACAATTTAGTACAAGTGCAAAACTCACTTTATTGTAAGTCAGTGTAACATTAACCAATAATCTGGGTGTCAAACTTATGTAGGTCTATGTTTTCCCTTAAAACCAACTGAAGTCCAACATAGTTAATACAGATTCAATGATGCTGCATATATAATGCTGTCTGCCCTCACTAAGGTCCATATAACTGCTCAGTGTTTTCTCTTTTAGTCTCAGATTATCATTCCTGCAAGAGTTTCTGCAGTACAAATGGCTACCCCTCATTAGCAGAGACCAGCACAAACTATACAAGGTTTTATGGGACCATGTGGGGTCACAGAATTGAAATGCAGAAAGCAGAAACGTGAAAGACTGAGGTGCATAATGGTCCTGACATTCAAGTTAACAAACTGCCAACAGCCAGAGAAACAGGAAGGTGGCCGAGGAATAGCCCTAATTCATTATGTTGACCTTTAACTGTGAACATTAACATCTTTCTCTCTGTCTGGCCATGTGTAAAAGTCCTCTCCATGAATGTGCACGAGGCCATGAACACCTCTTAAAATCTCCAGCATTGAAACGTCCTGCACGTTAGAGAGGTAGCACAGACGTGCTGGAGACTGAGGATCACTTGGTCGGTGCAGTCTGTTTTTATTAATACTCTCGTACTTCTTTCAAGTAAAAGCCTTCTCAGCCATCAAGAAAAGCTCGGTTCAAAATATTTTTGAAATTAAAATTAAGTAGTACACACTTGGGCCTCATTCAGCATCTGTGCATCTAATTTCAAATATTTTGTTTGTAATCTTTTTTCCAAATGTTAAAACTTCCTATGGATGGAATGACTTTCCTTTTTGGATGATATCTCCTCTCCAACAATCTGACTCTGTTTAATAATCTAACGCACACTTTTTTTTATATAGTCCAGTCCACTCCCGATGGATAAAATCTAGGGCTCGACTTAATTTTTAGTTAAATATCCGGTTTTACTCAGAAATGCGTTTTATTATGGAAGTAAAATGCGTTGCAAACAGCATTTCACATTAACGTAAACATTACTTCAGTATAAACCCGTTCTTATTCCAGAAATATTACCTCAAAATCAGCACAGAACATGCACAAACATCTGAGCCTATACTCATCACATCCACGAGTCTCTCTCCTAAACACACACACTTTGGGAATCATGAACTCTAAATGCTGAGCTATGACTCAAACTGCATTGGTCTCTTCTTCTGAATGTCTCAGTAACAGATCTGATGGAGAACACTAATTAGAGAACAGTGAGGGTGTTCACGGAGCAGAACATTTAGCTTTCATTATTAACCTTGTCTTCAGATAAGAGCCAGGTTATTTAGATCTAATTACCTAATGACGAGAGAAACGATGCAATGCTAAAGCTTTCTCCTAAAGAAAGTTTCTCCTAAAGCAAGTTTCTCCTAAAGAACAGTTGACAGAAAAATTTAAAATAATGTTATTATTCCCTTTCCCTCATGATGTGTTGGTGCAGCCTGTTCCATGTAAAAATCAGATTAACAGCATTATCTTGTGAACTATTCCTTTAAAAAGATCAGTAAGACTGCTGAACGCTGCAGATTACAGTAAGCCTTTATCTGCACGTCCTCTGCATGCAGAGTTCATTATTTATTATATAATATAGGCCTACTTTTAAACAAGACAACACAACAGAAAAGCATACTTCAAGCGAGATGCAATATTCTCCTGGTGACCTTTATTTTAATTAGCCCAGAGCAGTAAATATGCAAATAAAACGATCCAGATATCCATCAGTGAGAGCGCCTGGGTTTAGGACTAAATGATCTCAGATGTGATCCGATACTGGAGAACACAGAACAGCCATCCTGTTAATGAAACCGTATGAGCCAAAACATAACTAGACCTGTATATCATATTAATTATTTTAAAAATGTATAAACTACCTTCTTCAAGTAGACTCAAAGATATACAGGGCTTTACAGACTAATCATTTAAAGTTCCACAAATAATTTTTGGTTACACTTTATTTTAAAGTGCACAAATGAATGAACTACATGTTCTTAATATAGAGTTAAGGTTGTGGGTTTGGTTTAGGGTTAGTTACTTGTAATTATGCATAATTTACTGTTATAAGTACATGTAGTAACGTGCAACTACGTCACCTTAAAATAAAGCGTTACTGAATTTTTTATTCTCCTTACAAAACCTGCTAAATAAATAATACTGATCAGCAGAACATAACAGTATAAAAGATCTTCTCTGAAAAATATTGCATTGTTGAGGGTCTCGGGGACCCCAGGCATTAAAAGTGAGTAAAGGAAAGAAATATTCCCAAGCTAAGATTTTTAGCTTAACAAGAATCTTGTTATATTGTATTTGTGCACAATGCATTTATTTATTTATAGCTGGAGTCAAACTGTTACTATACTAGATAACAGTCCAGGTCTGAAAACACATGCTTACAGTCTCAATAACAACTGCCTGCTGGAATTTAACTCAGCGAATATTACAATACAAATCTCTCTATTATTATTTTCACACATACGCCATCTGGGGTCTTGAAATTAAAATGTTAAATAGAAAATTATGTTAAAAAAATAAAATAAATGCATGAATAGTTATATACATTCTCCATTAATAATTCACGCATCAGTCACTGACCCTCGTGCCACCAGCAGTCTGAGCGCGTCCAGGTTGCCGTGGTGCGCGGCCCAGAGCGTCGGCGTCATCCCATCCTCATCCGGCGCGTTCAGATCTTTGCGCGTCGCGTCTCTCAGCAGGTGCAGGTGCCCGTCGCGAGCCGCCCGGTGGTATTTATCGTTCATGGCGGCGAATGAACCTCTACCCCGGCTCACGGACGGGCATCTGGCGTGTGTGTGTGTGTGTGTGCTGGCGAGATTTCACGTGCGCTTCAGGCGTCTCCACTCGAGCAACTGCATTCACGCTCGAGCGGTTGCTATGGGAGACCTCCGGAAAGGCCACGCCCACTTCCTCTAAGCGCACACCTGAGAGACGAGAAGTCACACCTGCGGTGACACATTCAGGAAAATCACACTCTGCTAAATGCACATTAGGAGAATAATCAATATTGATGCACGATATATAATACAATGATTTGACACGAATGCCAATTTAGATAAAATCAAACATGAGTAAATAACCTGCACACCCAGAGCAAAAGGACACTTTGCAAAGTTGGAAATCTTCTTTCTGAAATTTTAATCAAAAAGATCAATGTACATATGACATTTTATAAAATCTTGTAAGCGACTGTATTAAGTTTGCTCTAGCTGCCTCTGAAATTATGTAGCACGTGTCAGATAGAGAAACCTTTTAATGTTCAACCAATTTCTGTTGGATTAATGAAAGTCTCATCCTACATCTGCATCATTCAGTGATATAATATTGCATATTCAGAGATTATATAATATTCTGTTCCATACTAATTTGAACAGGTTTCTGACATTCGATTTGCAAACAATAAACGGGACCAAATGACTTAAAGAAAGTTTTTATAGTATTTCTATATATGCAGCATTCAGGTTTTCCAACATTAAGTTTTTGCTTCAGTTTATATACAGAGTTCATTTACACACAGAACACTATTACAGTAAAAATAACATAAACCCCCAGTATAAACACACACACTCCTCTCGCTGTGCACGAGGTCAGAGACCGGAGGGTTGTGTGTATCGACTCACAGCGGAAAATGAAACCGTGTCAAAAATAACAGAAGAGTTGGACTGAGCATCAGTTCATTCGTATATACTGTACAACACAAACACAAGGCAAGGAAAACGAAATCTTAGACTGCATTGAATTATATTTTGGAGAGATAATGTGAAGTTCAATTCTTTTAGTGTTTAGTTTGGAGAAGCTGAATCAACCGGTTATCTTGATGTCATTAAATTCTCTGGATCTCGAACAGCTTGACATCAGTGTCGTACCAGACGGGAGGATCCACGTTACTAAACAAGAAGAAAAGCAACTTTTATTATATTTTATGAGACGTTAGCAACATGTGAATACATTCAAAACATAACAACAATTAGTGCTGGGCAACGATTAATCGCATCCAAAATAAAAGTTTGTGTTTACATAATATATGTGTGTGTACTGTGTTTAATTATTTTGTATATATAAATACACACACACATGCATGAATATAAGAAATATTTGCATGTGCATATGTGACCCTGGACCACAAAACCAGTCATAAGGGTCAATTTTTTGACATTGAGATTTATATATCATATGAAAGCTAAATAAATAATAGGACAATATTTGGCCGAGATACAACTATTTGAAAATCTGGAATCTGAGGGAGCAAAAAAAAAAAATCGAAACATTGAGAAAATCTCCTTTAAAGTTGTGCATTTACAGGTGAAACTCGAATAATTAGAATATGGTGCAAAAGTTCATTTATTTCAGTAATTCAACTTAAAAGGTGAAACTAATATATTATATAGACTCATTACATGCAAAGTGAGATATTTCAAGCCTTTATTTGTTATAATTTAGATGATTATGGCTTATAGCTTATGAAAACCTTTTCACAATATTCTAATTTTGAATTTGGGGTTTTCATAAACTGTAAGCCATGATCATCAAAATTATAACAAACAAAGGCTTGAAATATCTCACTTTGCATGTAATGAGTCTATATAATATATTAGTTTCACCTTTTAAGTTGAATTACTGAAATAAATGAACTTTTGCACCATATTCAAATTGTTTGAGTTTCACCTGTATAGTTCACGATTGTGCTGCATTCACTCACATACATATTTTGGAACATGGAACATGATCTTTACTTAATATCCTAATGATTTTTGGCATAAAATGCCAAATTTTAACCCGTACAATTATACATAATTTATATTATATATAAATATAATTATTATATAACATACAGTATATACATGCATGTGTGTATTTATATATGCAAAAAATAATTATACACAGTACACACACATATATTATGTAAACACAAACTTTTATTTTGGATGTGATTAATCGTTACACAGCACTAACAAATATATGATACTAGATTATAGTAAAATGAAATGGACTGTTTGTATTCCTTCTTTGTCCTGTAGAGGGAGACAGTGAGCAGAACTCACCGTAAGTAGATGATGCCCCACATGTACGTGCGGAACCACAGAGCCGTGCCCTCGTTGGCCTGGTACTTGCGGATGAGGATGGGATGAGGGATCGGCAGCAGACCCACCAGAGTCCCGTGCTGCAGGAACTTCAGGATCTCAGACTCATCCGTCAAACCTCTACGAGAACAACAAGAGTCCCTCAGTCAAGACTGCTGCGGGGAGGATGCATTTTTGAAGGCCAAAACCCAGAATCAAGTCAGCATTTTAACACTTCTGTTTCCATCGTACCGAATCAATGGGTTTTTGGTTCAATGGCACTATAAACTATGAGATCACATTGAAATGTGTTCTTTAAACCTGATTATAGGACTGAGAAATTTTAAAAATGTCATGATGTAAATTGAAGCAATACATCAGATTCTGCACTATTTCTATATATTGTATGATGATTTTTGGAACTTCATGATGTGTGTGTGCATGTGTGTGTGTGTGAGTGAGTGAGAGTGTGTGCATGTATGTGTGCCTGTGTGTGAGTGTGTGCATGTATGTGTGCCTGTGTGTGTGTGTGTGTGTGTGTGTGTGTGTGTGCGTGCGAGTCTGAGTGTATGTGTGAGTGAGTGAGTGAGTGAGTGAGTGAGTGTGTGTGTGTGCGCGCATGTGTGTGAGTTTTTGCGAGTCTGAGTGTATGTGAGTGCATGCATGTATGTGTGTGAGTAAGTGTGTGTGTGTGTGTGCATGTGTGTGAGCGTGTGCATGTATGTGTGTGAGTGAGAGAGAGAGTGTGTGAGAGTGAGAACGTGTGTGTGTGTGTGTGTGTGCGTGAGTGAGTCAATGAGTGTCTGTGTGTGTGAGTCTGAGTGTATGTGAGTGCGTGCATGTATGTGTGTGAGTGAGTGTATGTGAGTGCGTGCATGTATGTGTGTGTGCATGTATGTGTGTGAGTGAGTGTGTGTGTGTGTGTGTGTGTGTGTGAGAGAGAGAGAGTGTGTATGTGTGTGTGTGTGTGTGAGTGAGTGAGAGTGTGTATGTGTGAGTGTGTGTGTGTGAGTGAGTGAGTGTATGTGTGTGTGTGAGTGTGTGCATGTATGTGTGTGAGTGAGTGAGTGAGTGTGTGTGTGAGTGAGTGAGAGTGTGAGAGTGCGTATGTGTGAGTGAGTGAGTGTGTGTGTGTTTGTGTGTGTGTGTGAGTGCGTGTGTGTGTGTGTGTGTATCTCACCTGTCTATGCAGATTTTCTCCACCTGAGGCACCAGCACCTGCAGGAGTCTCATTATAGTCTGCAGAGGAAGTTTACTCTTCCAGGAGAGGACCTGACAGAAAGCATGAACAGATTGATAAACTCATTGGATGTGAGTGTTTTGGAGAGGAATATGCATAGCTATACTTTCTGAAAATGTTCACAAATATTGTGGTGCTCACGAGGTCCTCACAAGCATTGGTCTACACCTGAGGCTTCATGACTCACCCAGTCCGGAGCAGGAGTCCAGTCTGACGAACACGACGCGCGTTTCTGACTTTTCACATCACAATCCTCACTTAACGAATTCTGAACCATTAAAAAAGAACATTTTATTGATATAAATAGAACAAATAAACAAATATTAAATGCCAGAGGTCATGAAGTAATGCTGTACCTTGTCATCTTCACCTGAGGTCGCTTCAGCGTCTCTGACTGGCGTCTCAGAGCTGCGATCTGATTGGCTGAGAGGAGAGTCAGTGTTCTGCAGTAACAGTGTAGATCCGTCCTCAGAAACCTGGGACGCTTCTGTTAGTTTATCGATGCCTGCAACATAATGAACCAACTCTTTTTTTGATGCCATGTCATCAGTAAGGATATGTTCAGTTAACAACAAAAAAAAGTCATACAAAATCACAAAAATGTGTAAATTGACAATTTCGAAAATATATTTAGATAAATTTTTTAATACATCAGTTAAACATCTCTCTCTAAAAAAAAAAAAATCACTTCTCTTTACTTTTGAAATCAATGCATTTTAATATGTTTAACGGTCATTCGAGTTCCACAAGGAAGATGGTTCTTCACCTTTCAATAAATATGAATATGAATAAATATGAATATTGAATGACCCGAACAGCAGCTAGTAATAACAATATGATCATACCTATATTTGAAATGTTTTTTTATTTTTTATTATAAGAGTTTATTACTGTGACAGGCTTTTGCTCATGCATTTCATAATGACAAAATTTAAGATGGTGTGAGATGAGATTGGATAACTGGACTAACCGGTGGGCCAATCACATGAGTGTTTTGATGAGCATTAAGGAATTTATTCAGTAAATGTGTTTCCATCATAGTTTACTGTATATACATGTCTTGTTACCTGCAAGATTTGATGTGCATTTAGCAGTTTGCATCCATCACATTTTTATGCAATATCCCTAAATTCTCTTAAAAACATGTGGATGGAAACAACAACATAATAGTCAGGGGTGTAAAACTGCACTTCCCAGCAGAGTTTAGCTTCAACCCTATTTAAACACACCAGATCCAGCTGATCAAGTCCTTCAGGAGTATGTGTGTTGTAGCAGGGTTGGGACTAAACGCTGTATAGGACTGTGGCCGTCCAGGGGTTTGACACCCCGAGGGTAAATGGTGCAACTGTGTGTATAGGTATAGAGAAAGTGTGTTACATACGTGGCATGGCCTTCAAGCTTGCGTTCAGAGTGCCCGTTTGAACCGGTGTGGTTTTATATGGTTTCTCACTGCAGGTGGCGCTGTAGGGGTTGCTGGTCTCCATGAAGACGGCATTATGGGTGCTGTTGCTCCTGCTTCTCCTCTGCAGAGCTTTCTGGATTGAGCTGACGTCTGTAGGCAGGTTAGCCAGCTGGTGGAAGAGGTTGCGCTTGCGGATGATGCCGTACACCAGGTTAAAGTTCCCTGATTATACAGATGAATACACAAATGCATGTGACGAAGATTAAAATCGTCATGTTTTTGAACACATTCTCCTTAAATATGTCATTCTATCCACCTATTTTGCAACATGGAAGGAAGATTTACTTTGAAAATCGATTAAATTTAGTTTCTGAACTGAACTTAATCAACATTGAACTGACTTGAGCTGAATAATGACACTTTTGTCTTTAAAGGATAATTCCGGTATTTAACACCTTGAGTCTATATAGTAGTTTGTTTTGGATGAACAAGAGTGGTGGACAACATTTTTTTGACAATGGTTCCTCTCTCGAGTTTTTGACAATAAAAGAATTGGCCATGGACCCATTTAACATTGGAGTCAATGGGCATGTCCGAAAATGTCATTAAAACAGCCAATAATGTTCATTTACAAAACTGTTAAACTCACCGAGTGGTTAGTGGTGTTAGTTGATGTTCCAGAAACAAAAAGTGTTGCGAAATACAGTTTCTGTCGTGTTTTATTCGTCATTTTCGAGCACTCAGTCCTTCAACAGAATTCAATGGGATTTTACAAAATGACGAATAAAACACGACAGAAACTGTATTTCGCAACACTTTTTGTTTCTGGAACATCACCTAACATCACTAATCACTCGGTGAGTTGCACAGTTTTGTAAACGAACATTATTGGCTGTTTTAATGACATTTTCGGACATGCACATTGACTCCAATGTTAAATGGGTCCATGGCCAATTCTTTTATAGTCAAAAACTCGAGAGAGGAACCATTGTCAAAAAAATGTTGTCCATCACTCTTGTTCATCCAAAACAAACTACTATATAGACTCAAGGTGTTAAATACCGGAATTATCCTTTAAGAGATGTTTCAGGTTTATTAGTGCTATCTAGAAGAATAGTGAAGTAAATGGTAAAACTATTTGCGCTACAAACCAGTGTGTTTATGATTATGTTATAAAGTAGGGCTGCATAACGATTAATCGCAACTAATTGTTTGCAGAATAAAAGTTGATGTT
This sequence comes from Phoxinus phoxinus, assembly GCF_949152265.1. NCBI lineage: Eukaryota > Metazoa > Chordata > Actinopteri > Cypriniformes > Leuciscidae > Phoxinus > Phoxinus phoxinus. The sequence goes on from NC_136896.1 coordinate 2,351,857, forward strand.
TACATCATATATGTGTAAAATAATTATGTATTTATAAATACACACACATGCATGTATATATTTAAAAAATATTTACATGTTTATATACATTTTTATATTTAAATATACTTTATATTATATATAATTATAAATACTTAATGTATAATTTTTTTTTTTCTTAAAATTATACATGCATGTTTGTGTATTTATATATACATAAGTATTATACACAGTACACACACATACTGTATATGATGTAAACAAAAACTTTTATTCTGCAAACGATTAGTTGCGATTAATTGTTATGCAGCCCTATAATAAATTAAACTAATATGATAACAAATATCAGTTTGCAGTATGAAGAAGCAAAAGAGACACCGGAAGCCTTGCACATTCAAGTTAGAAATGCATCTGCTCAACATTAAAAATAAGGTGGATAAAAACAAAATCAGGGTTGCAAAGAAAAAATTGTGTACCAAGGCTTGCTGTAGAAAGCATGCTATATGCTAAAATGATTTGCATTCAATAATTAAACTTTAGTCCCTTCCACTTTTTTATGTTATTAGTCATTTAAATGCAGAACTGTGCAGACTGTATTCACAACAGCGATGCCGCTTGAAAACACTCACCATCGAACTGGTACTGGATGACGTTGTTAAAAACTTCTAGCAAGAAGAAGACCAGGTGGTGGTTGGCAGGTGAGAAGAACAGGAAGCAGGTGTTGGAGAAAACCTCCAGCAGGTGGAGTAGTTTGTTGGCCGCTACCATAGACAGACTCTTCAGGTACGGAGACACTGGAACAACAACACAGGCGATCCATCAGGAAATGAAAACAATCTCTCAAAACATATGCTTTTCTCTGAGCAGATGCACTTACCATTCACTATAACAGTGAGAAGACAATCATACAGCGGCTGCAAACGCTGGTGGCCACTGGTGATGATCTTATGGAAAACCTATATTTCAATTCAAATCAGTTCTTAAATCAATGATGCACTTCTTAGAAATAATCATGATGCACTAAGTTTTAAAATGCATGTGCAATGCATTTGAAATGCATGGGAGGACAAGTTAAATCTGTGAATAACACACAAATAGTGAAAAAAGTGCACAAATCATTTGGCCGACAGTTATTATGCTTTTATTGAATTGCTTTGTGGCTTTTAAACCATCTTCAACAGCAAAGGCAGACGCATGTATCCGGTTATCTCACCACTATCAGCAGATCGGCGTGAGTCCCAGCGAACACTGAAATATCCATCGGCACTCGCACACAGTACGGCTTATTCAGACGCACCCCAAAGTTCCTCTCTCCGCTCAACAGCAACAAGATGAACACGCCGATGTGCACCAGACCGACACGTGCTGCGAACACATGCATATGAACACTCACACACACATATGAACACTCACACACGCATATGAACACTCACACGCATATGAACACACACACACATGCATATGAACACTCACACACACACACACACACACATGAACACTCACACACACATGCATATGAACACTCACACACACATATGAACACTCACACACACATGCATATGAACACTCACACACACATGCATATGAACACTCACACACACATGCATATGAACACTCACACACACATGCATATGAACACTCACACACACATGCATATGAACACTCACACACACATGCATATGAACACTCACACACACATGCATATGAACACTCACACACACATGCATATGAACACTCACACACACATGCATATGAACACTCACACACACATGCATATGAACACTCACACACACGCACATGAACACTCACACACGCATGCATATGAACACTCACACACGCATGCATATGAACACTCACACACGCATGCATATGAACACTCACACACGCATGCATATGAACACTCACACACACATGCATATGAACACTCACACACACATGCATATGAACACTCACACACACATGCATATGAACACTCACACACACATGCATATGAACACTCACACAAACATGCATATGAACACTCACACACACATGCATATGAACACTCACACACACACACACATGAACACTCACACACACATGCATATGAACACTCACACACACATGCATATGAACACTCACACACACACACACACACACACATATGAACACTCACACACACATGCATATGAACACTCACACACACATGCATATGAACACTCACACACACATGCATATGAACACTCACACACACACACGCGCATATGAACACTCACACTCACACACACATGCATATGAACACTCACACACACATGCATATGAACACTCACACACACATGCATATGAACACTCACACACACATGCATATGAACACTCACACACACACACGCATATGAACACTCACACACACATGCATATGAACACTCACACACACATGCATATGAACACTCACACACACATGCATATGAACACTCACACACACACACGCATATGAACACTCACACTCACACACACATGCATATGAACACTCACACACACATGCATATGAACACTCACACACACACATGCATATGAACACTCACACACACATGCATATGAACACTCACACACACATGCATATGAACACTCACACACACATGCATATGAACACTCACACACACATGCATATGAACACTCACACATACATGCATATGAACACTCACACACACATGCATATGAACACTCACACACACATGCATATGAACACTCACACACACATGCATATGAACACTCACACACACGCATAGATTTTACACATGCACACTTTATAAAATAATGCACCTCTTAAAATGGGCAATACATTGGTAACACTTTATTTCGATAGTCCATTTAGACATTCTACTAACTAAAAGTAACTTTGCAGCTACATGTCAACTAACTGTCATTAGAGGATTAGTAGACTATCTACTTAATATCTGCTAACACTTTATTTTGATGGTCCCCCAACAGATATTCTACTGACTATAAGTAACTTGGCAACTACAAGTCAACTTATTCTCCTAACCAGAACCCTAACCTAACAGTCTACTACAGTCTACTACAGTCTACTAATACTCTAATGAGAGTTAGTTGACATGTAGTTGAAAAGTTACTTATAGTTAGTAGAATGTCTAAAGTTGACTATCGAAATAAAGTGTAACCAATACATTTTATTAGATCAGAAATATGATTTTTTTTTTAAAGAAAGTACTCATACCAATTCAAACCATCATATTATTTAACAAAAAAAGTGTCTCTGAATGTACAGTAGAAGGGTAAAATATATGGGTGAATTTATGTTGTGCGTGTACACCGGATGCGTCAGATACTCACACTGATTGGCACGAGCGTCGTTCAGATAGAACAGAATTGGCACCAGAATATCCAGCACGTCACTGCTCTTCAACACGTAGAACAGGAACTTCTGAAACACAGAGATGAAGAAACGCCACGGTCTGAACTGTACAGGTATATAAATACTTCTTCAGCTCTGTGCTTCCAGAAACTGCATTTAAAACACAATTAAATGTAAAAGAACTTGTAAAGAAAAAACATCTGAAGAACAGAGCAAAGCCGTGTCAGTAGTCTTGCATTTTTATACCAATTACATAAGAGTTAAATAAATTGAAATGTATTTTATTTCATATTTTATTTTTATTTTAAATAATGTATTTTACTTTGTTTTATTTTGAATAAAAACATTTTTTATTTCATTTTTTTTTATATTATTTGAATTAAATAAATATAAAAAAATAAAAATAAAAAAATAAAATAAAAAAATAATAATAAAATAACGGCACCTTGTTGAGGTCACAGAGTTTCCAGAAAAGCACCAGCAGCTCCTGATCAAACTGGATCTTCTTGCAGGAGTGGGGCAGGTACGTCTGCATCAGGGGGTTATTGAGCAGCCGGCTGATTCCTCGCAAGATTAAATGAAAATCCTACAGGCAAAAAAAAGATATGCATTTATAAATCTAGTATTATTCTTACAATGAAGCATTATTATCATTATTACACTGGTAATGTGTGAGAACACTGATCATTTGTAAGGTAGGATGGGGTTGTGAAGTGTTCACGTGCGTCTCACCTCTTCTCTATGGATTCGAGACAGGTAGTTTACAAACAGGTTTTCGCCTCTTGAAGCCTGAAACATGTCATTAAGTTAAATCTGATCCTCAAGCAGAGCGTTTGAGATACTCAACTATCATAATACCAGACACATGCTCTCTTTCAGAACCCGCTTGGACAGCATTCTTGGGAATCACAGACATGCCTTGTTTCGGGCTCAAATGTACAGAAAATTATACAGTCTTAAGTTCCCACTTCCATGCCAACAATAATTGTTCTATTCAGCACTGAATAAAAAAAAGCCACTATTTTAAGCTTGTGCTTACGGTTTACCGCATGTTTCATTGCAGTATCACTGCATGTTTAGCTCATCGAGTGGCATTCAGTTATCATCTAACAAATAAATAGTTATTTTGCATTGCATTTCACTTATTTTTATCTTAACTTCAGGGAAGTCATCAAAGTTGACATTACTTAGCATTGTGTGATTATATTGTATTTATTGCAGATCATTATTGCAGTAAAGTTGGATCAATTCAATCCAAATGTATCCGCATACATACAAAATACTCATATAAAGTGATGTACTGTGTACTTTATATCCAATCTTATATCATCCCAAAAAGTAACTATTATCACCCAATTCTTATTAAAATGCAACTAAGGCATGAAGATATTAAGATATCACAAACATCATGATGTTCAGTGTTACTGAACACAATGATGTTCAGTAAAGCTGCTTTGAAAATGTGCATTGTGAAAAACGCTATATAAATAAATGTGATTTGACATGGCATGTAGCCCTGTCGCAATTATTGATTACTCATTTGATTGTGGTTATTCGATACGATCTAATCACAATAATTTGAGATAACTGCAATAATTGTGCAGTCTAAATCACATTTTTCCAAAGAATAAACAAATAAATCACGGTTCTAAAATACATAAAGATAGTCAGAAGTCTTCCTTCATACGAAATTAAGGTTTGTGGGTTTATTTAATAATCAGACTGCATTTTATATTATAATGTAGGATATTATAATTAATTCTAAAAATATGAATTTTCAGAGCATTAAAGTGCCTATTTTATTATAATTTTTTATTATTATCACATTTAAAAGTAAAAAAAAAAGGAAATGTATGCGGCTTCAACTGTAAGGGACATGAACAAAACTTAAAAAAATTTTTTTTATTAATTGCAATTATTTGTATGACAATTACTCATCATGACAAAATTCATGATCGTTAGAGGCCTAATGGTACTAATGTAGTAGGTCATTATCCACACATACAGAAAATTCACATACTATCCACAACAAACATGGATATTTCATACATCACACTGTTCTGAACACAGCCATAGTACACATGTGTGTCGTTACCTTGCATCCTTCAGTCGTTGTGTTCTTGTTGTAATCGGCAGAGCCGGTGTCAGTGCTCGGGTTCAGGCTGGCGTTCGCGTTAGTGCCGTCGACAGGCTCTTGCTCCAGTGAGACGATCAGAGTCTGCAGGGCCAGCTCAGCTAGCGCCCCCCGCTGGTCAGAGAACATCAGGTGATTGTACGGGATACCGTACCCGACAGGATCATACGCACACACCACGTTAAGAAGAGAGGTGAAGAGCGGCAGGGCATGTCTGAGACAGAGAGAGCACGCTTTAATTGTGATGTAGCACAACCAATGAGAATAAAGGAGCGCGCATGTGGTTACCGGTTTTCTCTAGAGCAAAAGAACGAGACCCATGGGTTGAGCGCGTGCGTGTCAGATGGAGACTGATACATTTCTTCTGAGAAACATGTCAATAAAAGCTTCAACAACTCTGCCCTGGGAGAGAGAGAGAGAGAGAGAAAGAGAGAGAGAGAATTTATTTAGCAAGGATGCATTTAATTGATCATTAATGACAGTTAAGATTTATAATATTAAAAAAGATTTTGTTCTTTTGAACGTTCTATTCATCAAAGAAAGAAAAAAATGCATCACTGTTTCCACAAAAATATAAACCAGCACAAATGTTTTCAGCATTGATAATAAGCAGCAAATCATCATATTATACTGATTTCTGAAGGATCATGTGACACTGAAGACTGGAGTAATGATGCTGAAAATTCAGCTTTGATCACAGGAATAAATTACAGTTTCAAATTGAAATAATAGTTCATAATATTATTGTTTTTACTGTAATTTTACAGACTTGGTGTGCAGTATGAAGTGGTCAGATCTCTGACCTGTTGGAATCATAAGTGTGATTGAGAGGCGGAGTCTGAGCGAAGCCAACGCCAGCTTCCCAGATGAACTCACAGCTGTCTATAGACTGGATATCAGGAGCACCATCCTACACACACACACACACACGCACGCACGCACGCACGCACGCACGCACGCATGCACGCACGCACACACTATTTATAAACATATATATTATAGAGAGAGAGAGACTGCGAGATTATACATTGAAACAAATAGGTGTAGGATTTACTCTGAAACAATGAGCACTTCTGAGGAAATCTAATTTTTGGGTTTGACAAAGTCCAATACCATTGATGTAATTGATCTTCCAGTAAACTACACATCAAAAAGCAGAGCTATTGTTGTCTGTCATTAAGAGATATTTAAAATCTATTCATATGTATATATAATAATAAAAAAACAAAAATAGTAAAAATACTAAAATAGTAAATATTACTAAAATTTTGTAAAAACAAGTACTAAATATTGAATTTTTTAATTTGCAAATCATGTGACATTAGAGAACCGTTAACATGCAAATGTATGGTCAAATTATTGACCTACTAACTTAAAATCTCAAGGGTACTTCATGTTAATATTTAATGCGAAAAAGTGTTTGTGAATAACGCAGAAAACAAACATACTGATCAAATCTTTACACTAAATGCAGTGCAAGTTGCTTTGGATAAAAGCAAATTTGCCAAATGCATAATTTTTTTTAAATGTCAACACATTTTCTGCAGATTTCTTTAGTGTTAGTGCAAGAGACTGCCGTGCCATTATTATTTTAAAAGAGTACCGGTAACCATTTTGTTGAATGGCGGCTTACAGTATCATTATTAAAACAAAAACTGTTGCTGGTCACTTCTACATCATTCGGAGTGTCTCTTTCTGTCTTAGCAAGAGGCTCTTGGCCAGAATAAGTAATGATGGATGGAGATATACCGCAGTGGTCCTGCAGTGGCTCTCGACAGTGAAGTCTGGACAGAAGAGCAGATCGGAAACAGCGGTGAGGAGAGACTCCGCCAACGGCCGGCTGGACTCGTCATCGCCTTCATCCTGCGCAACACAATCTGTCAGTCTACAACTCACGCTTTTAATCACAAACGCAGGAATTTAATCACAAACGTTTTTTTCCAAACAGTACTTGGAAACGAGCGTGTCTGACCAGGAGCTATTAGCTTTCTGAAGAGTTTCATACACACAGTCACATCATCAATACACTCATTCTGCTCCCTTCATCTCTTTAATCACAGGATATTTAATATGCCGTCATTCTGTGAGACGCACACAATCAGAGCAGTGTTCAGGCTGGTAACAGGAGACCGTTAAAATACACTGGAGAACACACACACTTTTAGTACTGCTTCTTAAAACCTGCTTGCACGCTCTGGGAGGGTGTGAATACTTATGCACTGCATAATCAACCATTTGGAGAACTTTAATCACACTAAAAGCAATGATGAGAAATCCCTGAGTGAAATACTCACAACAGACTTGCCCACTTTTGGCACGGTGGACCAGAAGAAACCACGCCAGTCTGGATCCTCAAAGATGTACGGCAGAATCCGAGTCAACAGACGAGTGCAGCTCAGTACGGTCTGTCTGTCTCTCTCACACACACAGCCCGAGTCTGCGTTCAACACCAGCCTTTCCACTGCCTGCAACACACACACACACACACACACACACACACACACACAGACACACACACACACACACACACACACACACACACACACACACACACACACACACACACACACACACACACACACACACACACACACACACACACACACACACACACACACACACACACACACACACACACACACACACACACACACACACACACACACACACACACAGTTAAGTACTAATTAGTTGATTATTTATTCATTTAAATTTTACCTCATGACCGCTCAAAAATAGTCCAAATTTGAGAAACCTACATATTAAGAAACCATCATTAATATAATTCAGGAATATATTTATTTTACTTGCATAAACTTTAACTTTTAGATGAATAAGAAACACAATTTTTCATGCTACAGTGGTTCATTAATATGCATGCATAGTCATGTTTATCAACAAAATCCACAAAGTGTGAGATATGAAAAAACCCACAAGAGTCATGCATAACATTATGTGTTAAGCCTCAGTTGATACCTGGGTCAAAATGGACCCGAATGCAAAAAGTGGAGAAGAACAGTATGCGACTAAAGTAGAGTAGTATGTCCAAATTCACAGAACTCATAAGAAAGGAGGCTAAAAGTACACGGATGACCTACTACATTCGGCGAGATTGTGCATACGATAGACTCTTTAATATCCCATGAGGCCACGGGAGAGGATTTGTGAATGGCAGGGAACTAATGCTGGTAGGTCACATGATAATCTCAGCATGGCGAATGTAGTACGTCCGCATTACATTCATACTACACACATGCATACTATATAGAACATTCTTTTTTTTAGTGGTTGTTAAAAATAAGTACCTACTCAAGAGAGTATGCAATTTCGAACGCAGCCATAATTTACCTTGAAACAGAGGGTTGCCAGATTGGACGGAGACTCCTCTCTCACAGCACGGATCTCAGCGGCAGGAACTAGAGCAAAAATATCCTGCGCCGTCAAGTCGACGTCAGTCCAGAATTGGTCCCAGAACACATCATCAGAGGCCTCTACGGGCTGTAAAAATAAAAAATAAATCACACACGGGGCAATTTTCATAAGTTAAAATGAATAAAAGCACAACCATTCAATAAAACTTTTGAGATGGGATTTAGTGACATTGTCTGTGGACATCTTCCCTTATACCTTTTTCCCATTACAGTAAGTGCATCTTGCCCTTTAATTATCATTAAAATCATAAAAAAGTTAATTAAATGCAAAGCATGTTAATGGCCCTGAATTCTTCATTCAATTCACTCAATATTCAAAATATATTATCTTTTATTTGTTTATATAATATAATACTACTTTTCTCACCAGTCTTTGTTACAGGACAATGTAGATTCTTATTTTAAATCCTTTACAAACAAGGCGTTTTCTTAAACTGGGAAAATGTAAACAAAGCAGCTCAGCTTTACCTTAAATGACCATCACCTGTAAAAAAGGTGATGGTCACTTAGAAACGAGAACAACAGAACTGAATGTAATAAAAACACAAACAGCATGACTGCACACAGCTGTCATATCTGTATACATTTTCTGATTCCCTCTCGTTTCGTTTCTGAGCATATTGTGAATAATTTGACATAAAATTATAGAATTAGGATTTTAAAAACTAACATTTAAAATGAAAATAAATCTTAAATTTCCAAACGGGTGTATAAAGTTTAACAATATGAGATTATAAGAAAAAGAGATCAAGCGACAGTATTCCATCTGTTACACTTTAACAGCGTTTTGGAACATTTTGACCTCTACACAAACATTTATAAAAGTCACAAATGCCAAATAAAAAGTAAACCTGACCTGTGTTTTGGTAGTAAGTTGAATCACCGCTTTTCTGAAGTGCAGTTTGGAGTCTGAATTACCCATCTCTCTCCGATCTGTCCACCGCGCACCTGTGGCGCAGGTGAACACGACGCCAAATTACCAATCCTACTACAGCAAAGGTTTAGCTCATGAATATTGATTACGCAATGCTGACGTTGACGTTAATCTGGCTGGCGCATCCAATCACATAATGTATTCATATTTGAGCGCCAAGTAGGATTCTGTGATTCGCCAGCTGCCTGGCGCCCGTTTCATCCCTTATCCAATCAGTTTGATCATCTGAGGTAACTTTCGCCGCCATGTCATGAATATACATGAGGCACGTTTAACCCATAGTAGGACTCGTTTGTTTCTGACCAGGATGCGAGCATGGTTAGTTTCCGGGTGTGTAAAGTACATATTTGCTCAAAGATTACTCTTTAAAAGTCGTGTGGCTTAAGTATAGTGTGAATTCATATTAAGTTGTTACTTTAGAGGCGTAGCTAACATTAAATGCAATGGACGGTAGGTATGCTCAGAATGATACAGGTTGTTGATTCCTTTAGCCTGCACTAGCCGACATTAGACATGTTGTGCTTTAAATACAATCATATACACACAATGAATATATTATCTCTCCCCAGTGTAAGTATATGTTTTTCTGGAAGGTGTTTAGCATGAAAGGCCACCTGTTGTATTTGTGGACATTGTTTAATTACTGCACCATTATTTGCTCAACGAAGTCAATGTGCAGAATTGATTAATTATGTTTTTAACTATGCTTTGCAGAGCCGTTGGTGATTTGCAGTGTGTTTGTTGTCAAACTCAAAAATGTGTTTATTTAAAATTTTTCAAAAATGTGATTATGTTATATGAAAACCGTAATAATTGAAAGTATTTTAATTTGTCGTGTCAATTTTTTTGATTAGATCAGATATCATTTTATGCTGTCATGTTACAATGTACCCCTCACATGTTACAAGGGGTATGTTGTCACATTTCACTCCCATTCTTTCAGGGTATATCAAGAAAAAAAGTATACACTGTATTAATGAAACAAAACCACATAATTGTATTAGACATGTGAAATGAATGTGGGAAAAAATAATAATATTCTGAACCCAAAGTAGGTTTACAAAAACGGAGAAAGTCAAAAAGCGTTAGGTTTTGCCCCGCCTCTCAAATTGATTTATACATTTTGAAAAATATTACATAACTCCGTGCACCTATTTTTATTTATTTTAAAAGTGGAATTGTTGAACTTTAATGAGCATTTGAACATAGGTTTGTTGCTTTCATTTTAAAACTATTTTCATAGTGGGGTCCAAAAAGGATTAGGTGTTGACAACATAGCTTGTAACAATACTGGGAACAAATTGAAATATTTTACTTTGCTTCATTACAAGAAAAAACATCTGATTACTGTAACTTGTTACAACCATCACTAAATAAGGGAAAATGAACCAAACAAAAGCAGTCAGCGTATTAAGAGAGAGACACTGAATCCGTCATCTTGCTTTCATGTCCTCTGCAAAGGTAAGTGCTAATTTTATTATGTTTATAAGGCAGCATTTAAAGTCCTGGGCTATGTTTGGACAATTATACTACTCTTACTATTTCTTCAATATGCACAATAAATACTGCATGGGCAAAGTATGTTTTTTTGTTTTTTTTATGTATAGATGGAATATCTTGATAACTACAGTTTTGAAACTACATTAACTTGCATTGAATATTGTATCCCACAATGCAAAATGCTTTACTTGACTTTCAATGTCCAGTGTAGTCAATGAAATGAATACAAAACCAACTTTGAACCAAGGACAACCTTTTTTCTGACTGGCATAAAGAAGAGGTAATTAGAACACTGCAAACATAAATTCTTACATTCTTAAATAGTATCTATATACCTTTTGTCATGTTAATAGCTTTATTTATCTTCTACCCACAGATGAAGTTGCACTGCCATTTAAGTCTTTACTGACATCCTCATGTCTGGATTTAAAATGGAGAGGTATGTATTTTAATATTGTACACTGAACATGACTGAATTGTAATCTGGTTGATTCACCAGTGACATCTCTGCTGCTCTTAGGAACCGTTGCTCACAACAAGCCTCCTATCCACATCTACACAAATGTTTCTTCTACACTGCAAAAATGCATTTTCTGTTTAAACTTGTTTATCAGTTAAAATATCTAAGTTTTGGCATAAAGAAGTGCATAAGATATCAAGACTTATTTTGTTATCTTGCATGTTCGTAATACTATACATCTATTTTGTTATAATGCATTGACATATTTTTGATGTGATGTGAAAATGGCTGACAAGACATAATTATATGCATGACGGATATGAAAATTGATTAAGGTAGTTAAGAACATGTCAGTATGACTACAATAAAATTCAAACAACATAGGACACATTAGACAAATAAGATATTTAGACAAACTTTATTGGTAATTAATTGCACTTAAAGGTTGTGTAGGTAAGAATTGTCTAAAGAACTTTTTTTCAAATTGGCTTAAACTGTCTTTATATACCAATACATAATTAAAATGTAAGTACTTTGAAAAAGAGAGTATAAAAATTGAGTGACTATAGTGTATTTAATCTTCAAAAAACACCGCTCATTAATTCCTACCGGGACGAAACAAGTGATTGGCTTGCGCGACTGTCACTCTCCGTCGCCATGACTACCGCCGCTATTACTGGCTCTGCCCACATGCGCGCAGTCGCGCACCCGTTTTTAGGTGGGAGTGAATGGATTTAATGAGCTGTGTTTATTGAAGATTAAATACACTAGAGTCACTCAGTTTTTTATACTCTCCATTTCAGAGTACTTGCATTTTAATTATGTATTGGTATATAAAGAAAGTTTAAACATATTTGAATAAAAGTTTTTTTTAGACAATTCTGACCTACCCTACCTTTAAGTAGGATTTTGTTTATATATATATATTGCTGGGAATCTCAGGAACATGGTCTGATTTTATGCTGACATATACATTACCTATTGTTTTCATTGCATTTTAATATGAGAGCAACCAGTACCCGACAGAGCTGCACAATGAAGTAAACCGATTAAATGGCACGCTAACCATAGTTGCACTCACACACCTTAAAAAGAAATGGAAAAACTGGTTTAAGTGATTGTTTAGAGATTGCTCTTGGTTCCAGTAAAGGTCCACCCACAGTTATAAATAAGGCAGTTCAGCATCACTATGTTCAGCTGCTGAGTTTGCTTCGCATTTTTCCTCAGGTAACAGTATGTCTCTCCATTTTATCCCAGTGTATTCTGATCACTCTTTCAGTCATTTGCTTTAGATGGATCTGATTATTTATTATATCCATGAATCTTCTATTTTAATTATATGTTGTTGACTTATGAAATAAGTTGTAGTGAAGGTGTATTTAGTTAGTTGTAGTGAAGGTGTATTTTACATAACAATGCATAACTTAATATGATCAAGTAAAAACAACAAATTAAGATCCCATGTTATACTGTCAGTCTTGAGATCAAGACGGACAGTATAACATTTGACATTTTGTAAGTCAAAATGTATAACAAAAGTGATGTTGCTGACTTCATTCTCCATGCTTAAGGTATAATATTCAGTCAGTTTGATTACCCCAATGTGAAAAAGATCCCTCTCATAGGTCTAGTTTTGTGATAATTACATGTTTATTTTACATAATTACATTTACATGTCTAAAAAAATTAAATAAATTGATATGAAAAACGTATTTTGGTGAGCGAGAAGTGATACGAGAGACATCAAGTTAGCAGTGCAGGACATCGGATGCCAGTATAGGACTTAATTATACAGTTTAGTGCAGATTATACAGAACGGTTTTCATTACAGAATGCCGCAATTGACTATTCAGAAACAAGTTTTGATTTTACAGGTCAGTTCATCACAATGAGTTTTCTGATCTCACTGTGTGTGTCACTGCTGATTAATGGTGAGTGTAAATTCAAAAGTGATCACATAACTCTCTCAGAATGACGGATTTAAATAACAGCTGACTAGATGCCATAATATTAACTCAATATCCTGGGAATTTGTTTTTAACAGGTGAACTAATCAATGGACAAACAACAGGTAAAACAATCACTCTTCAGGTTAATGGTTTACTTCATCATGAATTATAATCCCTAACTTTCATCCCAGAAATATAACAACTACCAGATTATGGGATGCAAGTTTTTCAACAGACTGGATAAAATATACTTTTTCTCCGCCTGCACTGAAAATTTAATTTTTGGGGTCAAGATTGGGAGTCAGATGAAGTGACCTTCCTTGAGAAGTAACAATGTAACATAATTTGTTACTTATGTTGATTAATTTTACGGAATGTCAATGTATAGAGATTTATAGATGATGTCAGTCTGTCAGATCCATCCTCTGTTTACCCATCCTATCATCCATATAGTTATTTATATGCATAATATTCATGTATCTGTATGTCCTGTGTCTCCTGTTGTATTGTTCTCTGATGCCAGTGATCCTGAGTGAGCTAGAGTGCTAGTTGGTTGTGATTTTTCTATTGTCTTTCATTCTCTTCATTCAGAACCTACAACTTCCATCTTTGATCCATGCTATGATTATAACGCTCTTAATGAATCCTGGAGAGATATACGGCAAAGCTCATATCAGGACTCTGGATATAATGACAGCCTTGTTGAATGGAGTGGCTGGTATCGGCTGTTCTTGAATGGAGAAAGTGCCCAGGTGTCTGAGTGGTGTGTGAGTTATATGGGATGTGGCGGTCAATCTGGACTCTATCTCAACGATTCTCATCCAACACTTGAGGATGGAGTGGTGACCCGTGAAGTCCTGGGATCTTATTTTTGGTATTCCTCTCAGTGTGGCGATCACAAATCCACTTCTGTCCAAGTTAAAGCTTGTCCAGGAGATTATTACGTCTATGAATTGGTTAAACCCACCATATCAATCCCCAGACCAACATACTGTGCAGGTGCAGTTCTGGGCTCTTTTTTACAAAAATACATTTTTGTAGATTACAATCTTGCTGTTTATATTATGTTAAAGCAAATGTCTACCTACAAATGTCTTTAAATTGCAGTAGTCAACATTTAAGGTGGATCAAAAAAGTTAATCAAAGTTGTCCTAAGACAAGAACAGGCATTGTTCAAAATTAATGTAGAACTTTGATGAAAGGTTTTGATCCACTTCAAATATTGACTACTATACGTAACAAAACAAAACTTAATGGTCAATTTGGTAATTTCTATTCCGAGCAGATTTGGTAAAAAAATGTTCCCTAAACCATCCTTATACTCTCATTGTTCAGACAAAATAGACTGATCCCTGTTACATGGAAACAGTAGTTGTGTTGTACTTCTAAAACAAAAAGATAAATTATCTAAACTAAAGAAATGTTTGCACTCTTTGGGGATCTCAACCTATACAAATGTCTGATTTTAACTTTTAAATAGGATAGAAGAAAGTGTTTGAAAAAATACACATTTCAACTGTAGACATTGTATTTTTCACTTACACAAAAGGTATTTGAATGCTTAACTCAATATTTCTCTTTTGTCCATGACAGTTGCTTTCCAAAGCATCAGCAGTGATCCCTGCTACAACTATGAGTCTCTGGATCGTCCCTGGAGAGCCAACAATGAAAGTGGAGATTATATTTGTGACAACTCTTTCTCCTGGAATGGCTGGTACCGACTTTTCTACTATGGAATGAACCTGTGTTCGTTCATACAGCTGTAACGCATACATCAGTCTGTGGCTCAATGGTCCTCACCCTCAGATAGAGGATGGAGTGGTGATCAGGGAGGTCTGTGGTAATTATTATTTGGGAGGCTGCTGTGATTACAAGTCAAGACCCATCAGAGTGAAAGCGTGTCCAGGCAATTACTATGTCTATGAGCTCGTGAATCAAGAATGGTGGTGCTCAGGATACTGTACAGGTAACATGTTATTTTCCCTTTTTAAGTCTTTCTAACCTTTTAAAATGATTTCAGTCATGTCTTGAATTTCCTTCTTTTTAGATGTCAGCACTGTTTCACAGGTGGTTTCCACTGTGAGTCCAGATATATTTACTGGATTCAGCATCACCTTGAGTAAGTTGTTTGACCAGTTCAGATTTACATTTATGAAGTTCCTTATTGAGATATAACTTGTTTGTTTTGGTCTCATCATCTCTCACTAACAGATTATGACCCGTGTAATAACTACAACATACTTGACAACTACTGGAGAAGCACACTCAATTACTGGTCTATGTATGGAATCATATCTGGACATGATGACACTCGTGTAGAATGGGACGGCTGGTATCGACTCTTCATGAATGACTTGAGTGCTCAGATGCCTGAGTGGTGTGTGTCTTACATGTCATGTGGAGGTTATAGTTCTCTGTGGCTTGATGGCTCTCATCCTCGGCTAGAAGATGGAGTTGTTAATCGTGAAGTTTATGGCTCCCGTTATGATCAGTGCTATCGCTACAGATCCGACCCAATCCAAGTCAAAGCTTGTCCTGGAAATTATTATGTCTACAAATTTACCAGACCAACTCTTTCAATCCCAGCTCCTGTATATTGTGCAGGTACATTCATTTATCTTTATATTTGACCTGATTATGAATTCTGTTGTTGGCTTTCATATGGCAGACCTTTTAATTATTAATGCATCATAAATTCATTAATTCTGAATTTTACTTCGTTGTAATAGTATCTTTTAGCACCCTAACTGTCGACCCCTGCCTCAACTATACCAGTCTGGATCAGCCTTGGAGAGCCACTGACAACCCTTACTATAGTAACTATTACTACTATGGCATGTGTGATTATAATGTGGACTGGAATGGCTGGTACAGGATGTTCTTCAATGGTGAAAATACTCAGATGCCAGAATCATGTGTAAATCAAGGCATGTGTGGGACTTATGACCCACTGTGGCTCAACGGCCCTCACCCACAGCTGGAAGATGGAGTGGTCACCCGTCAGGTCTGTGTCTCCACATGGAGTGGCTGCTGTAACTTCACATCCCACCCTATAAGAGTCAAAGCCTGTCCAGGAGATTACTATGTTTATGAGTTTGTCAAGCCAATATTTTGCGGAGCTTACTGTGCAGGTAAATAGATTCAGCCGTGTAGGCTTTGTTCATTAGCTTTTTGCAATTATTTTTGGAAATGGGTGACAATAACAAATCTTTCTCATATCAGATGTCAGAGGCCTTAATGAGACATCATCCACTGGTAAAGTACTGTACTGTTTCCCTAATGAAATGAAATGCACTTTATTGTCCCTAAAGGGGAAATTTGTGTTGGACTCAAGGTGTTTACATTGACAAAATCATTGGAAACATAAACAGAAAATTCTAGAATACATAGAGAAAAAATAAAAATAATTAATATACACACCCTTAAAAAAAAACTCATTCATCACTTAACATTTTAATTGAAAAAGGAATAAAATACTTCTTAAAACGGTTATACCTACGCATAGGAAATCTGTATTGTCTTTGAGAAGGTAACAATTCATACTCTGTATAATGAACATGCAATGGATCAGCTGCGTTTTTATGTGCTTCTCTCATAACGGGTTGTTCATACAGTGACTCGAGTGACAAAAATAGCATTGTATAATATATCCTATATCCTATATAATATGCTAAGAGAGTCCTTGTGTACACTACTGTACAAAATAAAATATTAGTTGGATTTCTTTTTAAATGCTTTTTGGAAGTAGTCTTTTATGCAAAAAAAAAAAATTCTACCTATAGGGATCTCCCAGTCACTTGACCCCTAGCCGCGTGTCAGCCATTTTGACAGAATACATCCTTCAGCTACTCAGTGGCAATGGATCTATTAATAGGGGTGTGTAATATATATTATTATTATTATACTAATAATATAATTATTTTATAATTAGCCTAAATATTGCAATACTTTGCAGTACAGTATTGATATAATTGCGTGCGCAAAATATCTCAATATTGAACAATCAATTTTCCCCCCCACCACTATTATTAGCGCAGCGGCCGTCAGCTAACTCACGTCATGTCATCGCACTTATTAGCATCACAAAAAGATACAAAGGAAGATAAAGGAATTAGGAATCATAGATCCATATGAAGCACCACAAGTTCTTTTTACAGGCATTAAATGTGTAGAAAAACTTCCTGACATTGAGTTCGGTGACATTTACAGCTACCTTATTCACTTCCCATCACGCTTCACCGGAGCTTCATTAAAAGCATACAGAAGCTTAACGTTAGCAGGCTATCGGTATCACGAGTCCGGATGGGTCAGCAACTCTTTTATTTGGACGCCAGCGGGGAAGGATTTTTCAATCATCACCGCAAAAGTTGGTCAATGTATTTTTATCACCAAATTATAGTGACGTTACCTGTAATAATCTTTAAACTGAGTTTAACGTTACAGGGGTAAACACAAAACAAAATCACCTGTTTATTGCCACCGACCACTTTCTCAGTTTTATTTCTTTTGGGATACGGTACAAAGATATTCCTTTTGTATGATCACTTATCTGATCGCATCCAACTGCACAGCATCGCTCGGGCATGATAGGAATATTTCGCGACGAGCTGTAGTATCACCGGCGGTGTTGCTCCCTCCAGTCAACAGACACAAGGCGTTCTTGTTTACGGGCATTTATTAGTCAAACATCCTCGATGCCATCAAACATGCCATGAGAACTAAAAAAAAAAAAAAAACTCACATAAGTTACAGAAATAAGAATATTCTCACAGAGAATAGCACATTAATAAATAAACTCAACGTTAGATTGACCGTTAATAAACTGTCACACAGTTATGCTTTACATTGATAATCACACATTAAAAGAACTATGCATACCTCATTTGCCGCGTTAACTCCAGGGAGTGTAAAACAGGTAACAAAAGCAACTTCTCTTCCGTTTGTCTCTCGGTGAACTTACAAATGTAATGATATTACCAATACCAAAAACTTTACGAGCCGCAGTTAGCTCGGCAGGCTACATGCTCCGATGCTGGTGTAACATCAATAAACGTCTGAACCAACCAAACCTCAGAACAATAGTTCCGCTATATAAGCCTACATAAACAAGTCAGCGTGTACACATATTTCAAAGTAAAAGAAATGCAGATAAATATAAATATATTATGATGTATTTAAACGTGGTTACTTATTAAATTAAAACTATTCTTTTATGGAACTTAAATTATGCAACAGTCTCTGCTGGCAGCTACAGGCGGTTTAGCATTTTCTATTCCGTCAAGATGGCTGTGGCATATCACGCGGGACGTCCCTATACACTGTAAAAAAAATATGTTGGTTTAACTTAAAAAAGCAAGTTACTGTGTTGCCTTAAAATTGAGTTTGTTGTAATTCAAAATTTTGAGTTAATACAATGAAGAATGGTTTAATAAACAAACTCAAATAGTATGTTATCTTCACACATTAGTTATCGAAGTTGATTTGACAAAAGATAAAAAGTTGTGATAACAAATCATGAAAATATTACATGTAAAAACATACTTTTGACAAGTAGTGTATAATTTTTTGACATGTATTTTCATTACACAAAGTAATTCTTAATTTTTCTACCCAGTTCATCACACTTGCACAAGAGTGTAGTAAATGAATTAATGAATTAATTTAATAAAGATGAGTAAGAATCAGACCTGCAAAATCATATTAGCATACATGTTTTCTGTTCAGTTATAAACACGAATTGGCGTTCTTTGACTCTTTCATTGATATTTGTAAGGAATAAACCAACGTCAAGAGTGTTTACAGGCCATATTTGTACATAATACAGAATGTTTAGTTGATGGCCCCTGTTTTTTTCTTTTGTTTTGTACATTCTGTATTTTCCTCATTTAGACCCCTGTGCCCAACTCAACTGCACTGAGGATGAATGGTGTGGAGAGAAAAACGGCGTCTATGGATGTTTGTGTTACTAAAACCAGACCAGTCCAGACTCTTTTGGTAAAAGTCATTCTACAAAAAAAAAAAAAAGTTCTGCAATTAATTAGTTATTATTAATAATAATTCTGACCATCTTTTGGCTATTTTCTCTCTCAGATGTCTCAGAAACCTGTGAAAGCAGCTCTGGCTCCATGTCTGTGTCTCGCTGTCAGCTCTTTGAGGCTGGTTTTCCAGCTGATGTCTTACACCTCAATGATCCCAGCTGCAAAGGAACGGTCCGGAATGGCAGAGTGGAATTCCATTTTGATAACGATGAACACATCTGTGGTACAAATCTTGTGGTAGGATATGTTATATACAATGCTATTCCATGTACTATCATCTCAGGTTGTCACTGAAAAATCAATCAAACAAAAATATCTTATGTGATGCCAGTTGGTTTGATGTAGACAAATTTGATGTTGCAATTTCTAATGTTTTCTTGATTGTAATAATGCTGCTCTTGCTCTAAAGATTTACATGTAAAGATGTTGAGAGCAGTAGTTCTTATTGATAACTTTTTAATATAGTGTTCACTCACGAGACTCATGATCAGTAATATAGGCAAAGCTATTATCTTATATAAACAGGGAGCCCCCACTAACACACTCTTTAGACTGTGGTTAAAATGTTAATGAGTAAAATAAACAGGTTGACATGTTCAAATATTATATCCATGTTCCATCAGGCTAACAGCACCCACTTCATCTATGATAACTTTATTCTGGGGACACCGAGGTTAGAAGGTGAAAGTCTCATCAGCAGAGAGAAAATCCTGAAGCTTCCTTTCAGCTGTGTGTATCCTCAATCACAAACTCTTTCCATGAATGTGGAAATCAACCCACTGGAGAGGTGGGAATCTTTTAAGCAGGAAAAATGAATGCACAGTATAAAAATGAGTAAACTCATGCAAATATACTATATATATATATGATTTTACGGTAACACTTTATAATAACTGCACACTAGTAATCATTAGTTAAGCATTAGTAAACAGTTAATTCGTCATTTATAAAGCATTCATAGACAATAATAAGCAGTTTATAAATACAGTTAAAAATGCTTTATTCTTGATTTAAAAGCATATCTATAATGTGTTTAATAATTATATTTTCATATGTTATTAATGATCAATTTATCATTTCTAAATTAAGTACTGCATTATTTACAAACCAGTTATTTAAGAGTTGTCAGTGGTTCATAATATTACTTAGAAAGTGTATGTAAATGATTAATAAACTATTTAAATGTACATTCATACATCTTATTATTCAGACATATAGTAATAGTTACTTAGTGTGTTAGTAAATGCTTTATTAACATGTATTTCTACTGTAATTCATGGTTAATTCAGGTAGTTATAAAGCATTTAGTAGTGGTGAGTTAACTATTTTTGTGAGCTCATCTAAAGTGAGGACTATTCATGAACTGTAAAGCATTTACAAAGGAGATTTAAAGGCTGTTAATATTTCTATGTTCTGTATCACTGTGTTGTGTTTGTGTCTTTTTTTCTGTTTAGAAGATAAATGAGCCTTTAAATCTCCTTTGTAAATGCTTTACAAGGCATGAATAGTCCTCACTTTAGATGAGCTCACAAAAAAAGTTAACTCACCACTACTAAATTCTTTATAACTACCTGCATTTACTACATTTACTTACACTTTCTAAGTGATCTTATAAATCACTGACAACTCTTAAATAACTGGTTTGTAAATAATGCTATACTTCATTTAGAAATTACAAATAGATATGCTTATAAATCAAGAATAAAGCATTTGTAGCTGTATTTATAAACTGCTTTTTAATGTATATTAATGCTTTATAAATGATGAATTAACTGTTTACTAATGCTTAACTAATGATTAATAGCGTGCAGTTATTATAAAGTGTTACCGATTTTACTTAATTGATTTTACTTAATTGTACTTTTTTTGTTGTTGAACATTTCGACAGCATTGTGCACAAGACTCTTCCCGCTGGTGAAGGCAGATATCGGGTCCGGATGATTCCATATGAGAATGATGAGTTTACCCGGCCCTTCACTGGTAGTGTGGATGCAGAGCTCGACCAGGAGATGCATGTGGAAGTTCGTGTTGAGGGGGTCGACAGCCGCCAGTTTGCCCTGGTGATGGACACGTGTTGGGCTACACCTGTGAATGATCCTGATTACAGCCTCCGCTGGGATCTCATCCTTTCAGAGTAAAGCTGGGATTTTTTTTAGGATTGCCTGAGGAACTTTGTATCTCAGTATTTCAAGACTAAAGCGCAGGATTCTATTTTTATACAGTGGAAAGAAAGAAAATAATTTGATTTGTTGATTGCTATTATCGATATTCTCAGGTGTCCCAATCCAATGACAACACAGTGGATCTGCTGCTGAACGGCGTCTCGACATCCAGCCGTTTCTCCTTCAGGATGTTTATCTTCACTGCAAACGCCACTAAGCTTTACCTGCACTGTGCTGTTCACCTTTGCCTTCTGTCCAGCAATCGCTGCTCAACGGTCAGTTTACAAAACCTCTCATAATGGCACTGAATTATACACGTTGATATTAAATCTAACTGATCAATTTAAATATAAATGGGCAAGTCAAAATATGGTTTGAAAGATGGATTCATGATGTGCTCTCTCATTATTAAAATGTTAATTGTGGACCAAAAAAATAATTAAGTATAGCTTTAAATTCAGTGTTAGAACTTAATGAAATGCTTCAGTGTCAGTATGTAAGGCTGCTAAAATACTTGTTTTGGCTGTCCACTGCTTAACACTCCTTTCACAAAAACAATTGTGATGAACAGTGATTACATATCAATGATATTTAAAGAGATTCACAGCTGGATTTTGCTCTTTTCTCTATTAGGACTGTGACTCTGGACACCAGCGGAGAGAGCGCAGGTCTCTGGACTTCCATGACAGTGCTTCCATATCCATGGGTCCTCTGGTGTTGTCTGCAGGGAACACAGGTGAACATCTCATTTATTTGAATCATTCGTAAATAAAGGTTTCTGATGATTTCTGTCATTAATACATTATATTTCACTGCATTGCATTATATTCCCTGTTCACAGATAAGTGGGTCCCAGAACAAGTGAAGGTATCTGAGGCTTCTTGTCTGTGTGGTTCTCTGATGCTGATACTTGTTCCTCTGATGAGTGTCCTGACACACTTTTAGTTTAGTACCACAACTTTTAACATTGTCTAATGCCATTTTAATGAATGTGGCATTGATGTCATACTGGTTTTGGGTTTCTAATTTTGTTCTTATCTCATGTAGTCTTTGTCTAGAATAAAATAATAATAATTATTTAATAATTTACATGAATTGTTATATACTACATCTTTTACTACAGTAACAAAGACAATCAGATTCATGTTATTCAAAAGCATTAAAAGGATAATTTCTGTTTTCCGCTTCCTTTCATTTCTATTGTTTAAAAAAAAATGCGTGTTTGTTGCAGCTCAAGAAATAATTTCTATAACAGGCTTTCAGTAATAGAAAGATGATCTGGTTCATGAACAAGAGGAATACATGAATGCATCAAAAACCTCCCTTTCATTGTTGACAATAGCAAACTGATTTGTGTAACTGGATCATACAGGATGGAAAGTTTTAGAGTAACAGGTTCAATTTAGAAAGAATTTTTTAAAATTAACTTCCAGTTTAAACAATATTCCCAATAAATCGTGTTTAGCTTTAACCATTTCAATTAGAGGATGGAAAAAAAAGGAAGAAACGGCTAGAATATTTCTGAATAGTGTCACGTACTAGCCCACAAACTTGTGCTTCCTAAAGAGTTAAAGTGTGTGTGTGTGTGTGTGTGTGTGTGTATACGTACAGTATATGTATAGTTGCTGGGATTCTTAACGATTGTTGCCATTGTAATATCAGAGCAGCCAGTACACAACAGAGCTGCACAATGGAGTGACCCGATTAAATGGCAAGCATTGATACAATCTCTAACAAAATAAAAATAAATGAAACACTGCTTTATGGTATTGTTAAGAGTTCCAGTAAAGGTCCACCCACAGTTATTAAAGACACTGATAAGACTGTGAGAGCTGCAGTTCAGCATCACTGTATTGAACGACTGAAGAGAGAATCTCCATGAGTTTGCTCTGATCTCAGGTAAAGTTATTTCATGTGTATTATATTTAAATTACTTGTTTGGATTTTAATGGGTAACAAGTTGAAATGATGTTGTTATTCCTTTTGCAGATGTATGTGTATAATCTGTTTGTCACAATGAGGTTTTTAATTTCACTGTGTGCGTCACTGATCCTGCTGGTTGATGGTGAGTGTTTTACACATCTTAAAATCTATAACTGACCAAATATGTCTCATTGGATTGACACTTTCAAATATGTGAACTGATAAGATACTCCTAAATTTAAATCTTTATGAATTTCGTTTTAACAGGTGAAACAACCAATGGACTAACAGGTACAGTCACTTATTTCACTTTATAACCTTCCATTCCTCTTTCTATCTTCATTAGTTAACATTAATAAGGTTCATTAGTTAACATTAGTTAACATGAACTAATAATGAACTGCACTTATACAGCATTTGTTAATCTTTGTTGATTATAATTTCAACATTTACTAATACTTTATTGAAATCTTGTTAACATTAGTTAATGCACTGTGAACTAGCATGAACAAACAATGAACAGCTTTAATTGTATTAACTAATGTTAACAGAGATGAACAAAAACAGCAACACATGTATTGCTCATGGTTAGCTAATACATTAAGTAATGTTTAAGTAGTGTTACCAAATGTAGAAATGAAATAAGTGTAGTAGGAATCGTTCATATAGTAAATGAGCCTGTCATACTTGAGAAGTCTAGACCTTGCACACCTGAGGGGTCGTTCTGTAGGTAGCCTAAATGTTTTAAAGTGCCGATGAACGATTAAATACCCTTAAATAAAATTCTTTGTGCCAATCACTTTTTGTGAAATATGTCAGACATTACATGGCCAATGTTCCCTCTAATGTTTCTTTTTGTTCTTGCTGAGCAAACCAAGCTTTCTCTATTGGATTGCAACAACCTGTCACACATTTAAAAAGAACCCACATATTTCTTTCTACAAACAATAGGAATCATAATACGTTTATTTAATGTTTAAAATACAATTTATAATGCTACTATTTATAACGGAGCTGCTCATATGCGTCATTAAAACTGCTTGACTGAAGAACTGTGAAACGCTGTTGTGTGACAGTCATTTCTCCTATTACACAAACTCGCATGTTTATCTCTAGGTTTAATCTAGTTATTCATTAGTCAGCTGCTTATTGATGCTTTTCTGTTCTACCTTAAATAACGTGTTGTTCTCATAACAAAGATGTGCGCTGTTTCTTTCGCATTTATTGTAAAGCAAATTGTGATTGGTTGGAGTGAGAGCTTGCTATGATTGGTCAACGCAATATGGCTGTTATCTGATTTGCTTAAATAGACGGTGCGTGGAGTCCACTTATTTGTGGATTTGTCTGCATGTCTTGAAGCTAAAAGTATTTCAAAATCCACAAATGCACAAGAAGCGATGCACAAATGAATTCTAGGCAGAGTTGTGTTTGTGACCTAAACAAATTTTTATTTGCAAATCTCATTTTTATTTATTTGTGAATTTGATTTAATTTGTGAAAATCTTTACATTTATTTGTGAATCTCAATCTATTTATTGGGAACAATGCAACAATTCTAATCCCATAAAATAAGCAGATAAGGTTGTGTATAGTAAGGCTAGGCGTCGTAAGATCCATATATGGATAATTTGGGGAGGCGACGGGTGGAGATGCACGTACACAATCTTCCACTGACTGGCTTTTCTAAAGGGAAGTTTGGAAGGATTTGGTGTGGGTTTTATAAATCTGAAAACTTCTGTCCGTATGCAAAATCTTTTGTGAGTGCGCACACATTTAGGATGAAATCTACGTAAAGTTTTATACATGAGGCCCCTAGTGTATATGCAGGTAGATAATACAAAGTGTATAATACAAAGATCTCTTTTGTCCATGACAGATTCTTTCCAAAACATCAGCAGTGATCCCTGCTACAACTATGAGTCTCTGGATCGTCCCTGGAGAGCCAACAATGAAAGTGGAGATAACATTTGTGATTACTCTTTCTCCTGGAATGGCTGGTACCGGCTTTTCTACTATGGAATGAACATCCGGATGTCAGAGACCTGTGTTAGTTCATACAGCTGTAACACATACATCAGTCTGTGGCTCAATGGTACTCACCCTCAGATAGAGGATGGAGTGGTGACCAGGGAGGTGTGTGCAGGGACCTCTTGGGCCGGCTGCTGTGAATACAAGACAAAACCCATCCGAGTGAAAGCGTGTCCAGGCAATTACTATGTCTATGAGCTCGTGAATCAAGAATTATGGTGTTCAGGATACTGTACAGGTACTGTGCTTTTGTATTTTTTTTTTTTTTAAGTCTTTCAAACCTTTTTTAAATTATTTCTCTCATGACATGAATTTCCCACTTTTTAGATGTCAACACTATTTCACAGGCGGTTTCCACTGTAAGTCCAGATATATTCACTGAATCCAGCGTCACCTTGAGTAAGTTGTATATTATATATATGAGTGAATGATTATCTCAACAGCAAAATTTGCTCTGTTTTTTTTCTAATGAAAGTTCTGCATTAAAGTTTAAATGGCAATTTTTATACATTAACTTGAACCATCACTATTACACAGTCATGTTATGTATAAATGGTTTATGAATCTCATTATTATTTGTAGTTTGACTGGTTTAGATTTGCACTTGTGAAGTTCATCATTGAAATATAATATGTTTTGTTCTCATCATCTCTCACTAACACAGATTATGACCAGTGTAATAACTACAACATACTCGACAACTACTGGAGAAGCACACTCAATTACTTGTCTATGTATGGATACATATCTGATCACGATGACTCTCGTGTAGAATGGGACGGCTGGTATCGACTCTTCATGAATGGATCAAGTGCTCAGATGCCTGAGTGGTGTGTGTCTTACATGTCATGTGGAGGTTATAGTTCTCTGTATCTTGGTGACTCTCATCCTCGGCTAGAAGATGGAGTTGTTACTCGTGAAATTTACGGCTCCCGTGATTATCAGTGCAGTCGCTACAGATCCGACCCAATCCAAGTCAAAGCTTGTCCTGGAAATTATTATGTCTACAAATTTACCAGACCAACTCTTTCACTCCCAATCCCTGTATATTGTGCAGGTATATTCATTCATCTTTGTTTTTGTCATGATTATCATGAATTTTATTGATGGTTTTTTCGTTATTATAATGCATACTTTCTGCGTTTTCATAATAGTATCTTACTCCACTCCAAGTGTCGACCCCTGCTACAACTATACCAGTTTGGATGAGCCTTGGAGATCCACTGACAACTCTTACTATAGTAACTATATGTGTGATTATAATGTGGAATGGAATGGCTGGTACAGGATGTTCTACAATGGTGAAAATGCTCAGATGCCAGAATCATGTGTAAATCGAATCATGTGTGGCACTTATTACCCACTGTGGCTCAACGGCTCGCACCCACAGCTGGAAGATGGAGTGGTCATCCGTCAGGTCTGTGTCTCCTCATGGAATGGCTGCTGTAACTTCACATCCCAGCCTATAAGAGTCAAAGTCTGTCCAGGAAATTACCATGTTTATGAGTTTGTCAAGCCAGTATTTTGTGCAGCTTACTGTGTTGGTGAGCACTTACTCATGATCTTCAGCCATTAACTTTTCTGAATTTTGTTTGAAAATGATTGCTGTTGACACAAAATTGTTCCTAATACCAGAATCCACAGACCTGTCCATCTCATCAGCGTCTACAACAACAGAGACAATCCCATCTGAGGAATCCATCACTCCACCAATCACAACCACTGGTAAAGCATTGTCTTGCTTCCTTTATAAACTCTCATGAGCATCTTAGACTTTTTTTTGTTTGACCCATTACACAAGAGTGTAGAACAATTCATAGCTAAACTAATATCTTCTGAATATAAATAACATTATGCAGATTGTAAAACAGCTCACAGAATAATTATTTCCTTGATTGTGGCCATTTTCAGTAATTATTTTCTAATAGCAACTTCCAAACCTTTTGGTACACATTATTGCTGAGTTATGATTCCTCTCACATGACATAAACTCAAAATGAGCCTCACAAATCACTGTGAAATGTAAATGTCAAATCTTCTGTATTTTTTGTTCATTCTCACAGCAGTACCAGAAATATTCTATCCTTACGGCTCATCGGGAGACACAAGAAATGCTCCTGGTAATGATGGAAGCTCCTCTAAAATTCAGCTGTTGAGGCCTTTTCTGTTCTTTGGCCGAACATACCAGCAGATTTATGTAAGAATCATCTTGATTTGAAGTCTTAATGTGAGTGATTGCTTTATAAGCTCATCTGTGGCTGTGATTTTGACAATATATCTCATGTTTCAGGTGAATAATAATGGACACCTTACATTCAACCAGTCTTCATCACAATATATTCCATACTCCATTCCTGCTAATGGAGACCAAGATATAATTGCTGGTCTGTGGACCGACCTGGACAACAGTGTGAGAGGAGTGGTTTCATATCATCAGTACACTAATGGAAGTGTTCTCACACGCGCCACTCAGGATATAAACAATCATTTCCCAAATCTGACCTTCAACGCTTCTTGGGTCTTTGTTGCAACGTGGGATAAAGTCCCTTACTTATCCATGTCTGGCACAGTAAGTTTGATTATGCTTCTGAAATGTGTCTGTTTTTACTAAATTCAATTCCTTTCAAAGAAAACAATTATAACAATGAGATCACACCGTAATGTTCATACAAATAAGAGCAATAATATGACTGATACTAACATTAAATAATATTAACATTTTGTATAAAAATAATGAACAATGAACACTAAGAGTGATTGTTTCCCCCCCCCCCCAATCTTTGCAGGAAACATCGTTTCAAGTGGTTTTAATTTCAGGGAGTAATGTTTCATTTATTCTGATGAATTATGGTGACATTTCTGTAACAGAACGTCAGGTGGAGGTAAAATACACTATATAGTATTGAATAGTAACATTTTGTTCTGATACAGAAAAGTTTATGTATGTGTACTGTTTAAATACATAATTTGCATTTTTTACATATATTATACAGGCTGGTTATGACACTGTACACTCCACACACTACTTTGTGATTCCTGGATCAGTCAACGGGAGCTTTATTCCAAACCTCAAGAGGTCCAGTAATGTCAATGTTACAGGCCGTTGGGCCTTCAGGGTGGACAGTGGACACAACCTCTCTAAAGGTAAGAGTTTTATCTTTCTAGAAATAGATAGACAATAAGGTTTTGTTTTAATAGCCAATTTTTCTGATACGTTTAATATAACTCAATGCAATGTTTTGAATGCTTCTGTTTAAACATGTTATTAAAGAAATATTTTATGTGTGTGGCTTCATCATGTGCCCACAAAGTTCATCTAGTGCAGGGATGGGCAACTTCGGTCCTGGAGGGCCACTGTCCTGCAGAGTTTAGCTCCAACCCTAATTAAACACACCCGAACAAGGCAATCAATGTTTTCAGGATTACTAGATACGTAGATACAGGCAGGTGAGTTGTTATCGGGGCTGAAGCTAAACTCTGCAGGACAGTGGCCCTCCAGGACCGGAGTTGCCCATCCGTGATCTAGTGTATACATAAAAGATAATATTTATTTTAATAAAGTCTCATCTTCTGCAAAAAAAACAAACAAAAACAATACAAAAAAACCCCCATTTAATTCAAACATTCAGGTGGTTGCAAATGTTGTTGAAAAACTCATTCAGTGGACCTCAAGAGGGAAATTTATTTTAAATGTTAAAAAGATCCATTTAATTCACTAGAGTTTTTTTTTTTTTTTTTTTTTTTACTTGAGACCAAGAGCAGTAATGGGTCAGGGTGTAAGATTTTGTACACACAACGCTTATCTATGGTAAAAGTGGAAGTTTTCTTTACGTTAGTGAGGTGCATTTAGATGATACTGTTTTCCAAAGTGTAACATTTCAAATAATGTAAAATAAACAGCTTGTCACAGAGCTAGCAATATGTACATGTATATAATATGTAATGTACAATTCCAGGTTTATTTGAACACTTGTTTAGGAAGCAAGCTAGAACAGAGCTTAATTGCAGGAAATAAAAATTAGTATTTTATCTATCTGTGCTTCTCCTTCTAGTTGATGGAAATCCTTGTTCTGAACTCAACTGTTCTGAGAACGAAAGTTGTGGGATGAAAAATGGTGTTTACGGCTGTTTATGTAAAAAGGACCATCTCACACCACAATCACATTCTGACTCTTTTGGTTGGTATCATTCCACAACTAAATTTAAAATATAATGCAATATTCAGTCATTAATTAGCTTTGCTTTTTCTCTCAGATGTCTCCGAAACCTGTGAAAGCAGCTCTGGCTCCATATCTGTGTCTCGCTGTCAGCTCTTTGAGGCTGGTTTTTCAGCTGATGTCTTACACCTCAATGATCCCAGCTGCAAAGGAACGGTCCGGAATGGCAGAGTGGAATTCCTCTTTGATAACGATGAACACATCTGTGGTACAAATCTTCTGGTAGGTCATCATTTATTCAAATATACCATCCAATTATTTGTATTGCCTGATGGAACCAACAGAGTTTGTCCACTTGGGGAATCTCTATGAGACTTTGAGGAGTCTGTATGGAGGCTTGTAAGGGTACTGAGGAATCTGTAACAAGCCAAGGGATGGGTCCAAACAGACTTCCCTAAAGAGAGATTCAGTGGGGAAGGATGCACAACACCCTGCTATGAAAGAGTTTGGAACATTTGCCCACATTCTCCAGCATTAATATGTAACCCATCAATATTTCTCTTAACTGAGGAAAATTTGGGCTTAGTTTCTGCTGTTGCAATACATTTAATTAATTTTAGGCTAAATTACATTTTTTTTAATTTGTTGTCCACAGGCTAACAGCACCCACTTCATCTATGATAACTTTATTCTGGGGACACCGAGGTCAGAAGGTGAAGGTCTCATCATCAGCAGAGAGAAAATCCTGAAGCTTCCTTTCAGCTGTGTGTATCCTCAATCACAAACTCTTTCCATGAATTTGGAGATAAACCCACTGGACAGGTGGGAATCTTTTAAGCAGGAAAAGCTAATGCACAGTATAAAAATGAGAAAATATATTATATTATATACTATATCTAAATATAGCATTTTTTTCTTTTTAAATGGATCTTGAACATTTCATCAGTATTGTGCACAAGACTCTTCCCGCTGGTGAAGGCAGATATCGGGTCCGGATGATTCCATATGAGGATGATGAGTTTACCCGGCCCTTCACTGGTAGTGTGGCTGCAGAGCTCGACCAGGAGATGCATGTGGAAGTTCGTGTTGAGGGGGTCGACAGCGGCCAGTTTGCCCTGGTGATGGACACGTGTTGGGCTACACCTGTGAATGATCCTGATTACAGCCTCCGCTGGGATCTCATCCTTTCAGAGTAAAGCAGGGCTTCTTTCTACTCATTTAGTCTTAACTCAATGTAACCTTATTTACTGAAAAAATAATAATCAAATCAGTTTTAGCATTGTCATAGATACTTTGTCTTTCAGTATTTCAGAATTAAATCACAAGATTAAATTTTTTGGTACATGGAATGCAAATGTTTGATGATTTACAGGAGTTCACTTTGTATTAACTGTTTAAAAAAGGATGAATTTGTCATTATTAATATTCTCAGGTGTCCAAATCAAAATGACGACACAGTGGATCTGCTGCAGAACGGCGTCTCGACATCCAGCCGTTTCTCCTTTGGGATGTTTATATTCACTACAAACTCCACTAAGCTTTACCTGCACTGTGCTGTTCACCTTTGCCTTCTGTCCAGCAATCGCTGCTCAACGGTCAGTTTACAAAACCTCTCATAATGGCACTGAATTATATTTTTGTAAAATGTATTGTAACAAATCTATTGCTGTTACTTTAACACAGTGGCTCTCAACCTCTCCTGCAGGGACCCCCTGACGGGCCATATTTCTGTTTTAACCCTGAAATGGCACACTTGATTCAATTAATTAAAGGATTAATGAGTAGTTATTAGAGTAGGAATTAGTCAATCAAGTCAACTACTCATTAAGCCTTTAATTAATTGAATCAGGTGTGCCATTTCAGGGTTAAAACAGAAACATGGAGAGGTTGAGAACCACTGCTTTAATATCAATGTGGTGATGTTAAAGTAACAGATCAATTTAAATATATAAAAATGATAGTTAGAGGTACACTATGTACTATAGTGTTTGAAGCATAAAAAAAGTTACTTCTGGTGGTTATGGTTAAGGCCCCAGTATTTTTCGTTGGTAATACCTTGTCAGCAATATACTGTTAACGAACATCTCTACGCTGGGAATGGTGTTTAGATGAATATCTAAATGAATATCGAAACACACTGTGCTGGCAGTTTTGTGTCCCTTTATACTCTGATTACATTATGAACAGTCACAGGTAATATCGTTGATCATCTGCTAACAAGGTCAAATATTGGTAGATTAGATGCTAAGCAAACAATCAGGTCTCATAATTAGCGTGATCATTACAAACACAAATTGTGAACAATGGTTATCGGAGGAACCTGTCACAACACGTCAGAGCGTCAGAACTGGACCTTGAAGCAGTGGAAGAATGTCGCCTGGTCCGATGAGTCCTGTTTCCTTTTACAACATGAAGCAAATTAGTTGTCAAAGGATCTGCTGCTAACGTCTTGGTGCCAGATACCAGAGGACATTCATGGGTTTTGTAGACTCCATGCCTCGGTTGGTCAGTTCGGTTTTGGCAGCCAGCGGATGACCAACAGCATACTTTTCAGGTGGTCATAATGTTTTGGCTCATCTGTGTATGTGCTGCGTGAACCCGGAGAAGATTTCCACGTCAAAGGCAGAGCCACAGAAGACGCAAATACCTATGATGTAATTGCCACGGACCAATGGTATTACGAAGGTGTTTACCAGCCGAAACGGACTTTTCCTGAAAGTTTGCTTTGGCAAGCTGTTTTGAACTCCTGAAACGAACTCAAAAAACAACTTTGTTTTGGCCCGCTTTTGTCCGAAATAACGTCACACTAATTTGTTCTTCGATTTTGCTTGATGTAAATGGGGGCCTGTAGTGGAGAGTTGGTGTTAGGCATTGTAGTTGCAGAGGATTTAGGGTTAGTGGTGTGGACGGGTTAGGTGATCTGCCCTAAATGCACAGCAAATGTG
The DNA here is from genome assembly GCF_949152265.1 of Phoxinus phoxinus. NCBI lineage: Eukaryota > Metazoa > Chordata > Actinopteri > Cypriniformes > Leuciscidae > Phoxinus > Phoxinus phoxinus. The sequence continues at coordinate 2,384,849 of NC_136896.1, forward strand.
ATTCTATGCAAACTAAATGTATTTCTGAAAAGCCAAGCCGATGCTTATTTGTGTTTTTATTACGGTATTTCTATTGCTTTCACTTTTTGCTTGCAAACGCTTCAGTTCAAGGTTAATTTGTTGTGGCTTCAAGCTACTACGAAACCTTCCACCGCATATAGAAGTAGCCTAACCTTCTTTCCTTTATTTACGGATATGAAGTAAACGCGCATAGAAGAATGATAGAGCATGCAGATTCCTGTGAAATGCATCCCGATAATTATTATGGGTTTACTGTAGTGATTCAGAGTAAGTCGGAAAAACTGTTTGGAAGATGGATGCACAATGTGCTCTGTAATTATTAAAAATGTAATTATTAAAAATGTTGTTAATTTAGAACAAAAAAGTTAGTGAAGCTTTAAATGAATCGAATGCTTCAGTGTCACTAAAAGGCTGCTAAAATACTTGTTTTGGCTGTCCACTGCAGGATGTTCTTGTGCACTCCTTTCAAAGAAAAAAATGATGTACAGAGAATTAAATCCTAATTTTTTTTTCTCTATTAGGACTGTGACTCTGGACACCAGCGGAGAGAGCGCAGGTCTCTGGACTTCCATGACAGTGCTTCCATATCCATGGGTCCTCTGGTGTTGTCTGAAGGGAACACAGGTGAACATCTCATTTATTTTAATCATTTGTAAATAAAGGTTTCTATGTAAATACATTACATTTCACTGCATTGCATTATATTCTCTGTTCACAGATAAGTGGGTCCCAGAACAAGTGAAGGTATCTGAGGCTTCTTGTCTGTGTGGTTCTCTGATGCTGATACTTGTTCCTCTGATGAGTGTCCTGACACACTTTTAGTTTAGTACCACAGAATTTACATGCACATTGTCTAAAGCCATTTTAATGAATGTGGCAGTGATTTTGGGTTTCTAATTGTTTCTTTGTCATTGATGCTGTGTAGCCTCTGTTTGTTTTCTTACAAGCACCAACAATGATTTAATTATTAATGAATTATTCAATGAATTAATCATTCACTATTGCTAGACACTATGTTAGTCATTACATTTTTATCTAATTCGTGTTTATTCAAATCATGCAAAAACAATAAAAGTATCATTCCTGTTCTACGATTCCTTTCAGTTCTTTAAATTGGTTAAAAATTGTAATGCTTTGAAGAATGTTACCGCACTCAATTGTTCTTTCTGATAAGGTAAGATACAATGAAGTTCAGTCAATGCTCAAATACTATAACCCAAATTCTTCGTTTTGTTCTAGTTTTAGTTTAATAATTAAATAAAGTGAAGAAAAACTGAAGTTGTAAGGCTGCATTCAATAAGTTCATGTGCAAGCAGTCCGTGGACACTCTTTTGGGATATTCCTACATTTTACTAAAGCCTATAAAGTGCCTGGAAATGCATGTTCAGAGGCCTGCAGTGCTGCTGCATTGACTTTTGAAAGAGTCTTTCCAGTAAGACTCATGTTATACCTTTTTATTGGTGAAATTTTTTTCAATTACATATTTGGAAGATTGCTAAATTTATCAATAAACTCTGCTATGGTCATGTTGTGTGATGTTCGCTGTAAGATTTATACTGTACTTTTAATGTAAATGTTCCATTCTGGTGTAATTGTTTCAAACACATGTCGTGATTATTCTACTAGTGCTTCCTAACGGGTTAAACTACTGATGCAAGACCTTTTGGCCTGTTATATCATAATTTAGAATTATATTTAATCACTATAACAACTTGAGCAAGGATGTTATGGTACTGATATATTCAGTGCTTGCATAATTAAATCCGAGTGCACCCTGTATGATTTATAATAGTCCTTTACGACTGTAGCTTGTCAGACAGTATATGAATATGATCACTCTGTGGGATCCCAGTTATCATTGATCGCTAATACTGACGTAAAGTCTCACATTAAAGACTTCTTCTCAAAATTTGTCTCAGACGGCTAAATTGTGGCCAAAATCGTACAGTGAACCCAGGTCTATATATTCGAAGCACATTTTACCAATTCCAAACCACATCAATCTGAATTACTATTAAGAATATATATTATCATTTATAGTCTATATGTAATTGTTGATGTTATTCAGTTGTGTATAATAATTAGGCAGTTCTCTGAGAAACTGACACCTTGTAGTTCTGGAAAATGGTGACACTGGAGACTAAAGGGTTCCTGGTGGTTTTACACTTAATTATTTGCCTTCATTCTTAGTGTTTTGCAGTCTTTTCTTCTTAACATTTTAACGAGTTACAGTTTAATATATATATATAATCATTTTTAGAATTGACTGTAGCAGAATTAATAGTACAATTATTTAATCAGTTCATCCAATGAACAGAAAGCATAATAAATGATTAATTCCAGGAAATATATTATCTTCCTGGCAAAGAAAGAATAACCTTTTCCAGCTAAAGTAAATCAAGTACTAGCAGGGTAAGAGATAGGTATCGCTAGATCAAGATGTTTAAATGACTTCGATATGTGGCAAACACAGAGACAAAGCGTCGATATGATGGTTTAATAAATTAAACTAGGGTAGGGTACACGCACAACTAAACTAAGAAAAGATTGTATACAAATCAAAAAAGTGAAGAAAGAGAGATAGAATAATAATCAGTACATTTATATAGCGCTTTTCTTGGCATTCAAAGCGCTTTACACATAAGGGGGAATCTCCTCAACACCTCAACACCTGTGCAGCATCACCTGGATGATGCGACGGCAGCCATATTGCGCCAGAACGCCCACCACACACCAGCTTACTGGTGGAGAGGAGACAGTGATGAAGCCAATTAGTGTGTATATATAGGAGGATGATTAGGAGGCCATGATGGACAAAGGCCACTGGGCAAATTTGGCCAGGATGCCGGGGTTACACCCCTACTCTTTTGAAAGACATCCTGGGATTTTTTTGTGACCACAGAGAGTCAGGACCTCGGTTTAACGTCTCATCCGAAGGACGGTGCTCTTTGTCAGTATAGTGTCCTGTCACTATACTGGGGTGTTAGGACCCACACAGACCACAGGGTGAGCGCCCCCTGCTGGCCTTTACTAACACCTCTTCCAGCAGCAACCTGGTTTTCTCAGGAGGTCTCCCATCCAAGTACTAACCAGGCTCAGCCCTTCTTCGCTTCAGTGGGAACCCAGTCTTGGGCTACAGGGTGATATGGCTGCTGGCAAAGAAGAAAAGAGAATGGCAAGATTACAATCAGTTAACCACAACCTACGAGAAACATCAGAGAATTAGGGTCACCTTAAAGGGGCACAATAACTTCGAAACGCATCGGGCTGCGAACGGGTACTTGCATTGACTTCGGTTGCTGAACAAGTCCAGATGCAGGAGATTCTTGATGATTTCGCCAGGAGTGCGCTGAAGCGTTCGTTTGGGTTCTTGGTGTGGTCCACGTTGAATCCAAAGAAGTTAACTTGAAGATGAAATTGCCGGAAGAAGACAGGAGGATGTTGTCTCAAAGAGATTGAGCAAAGATCTGACCTAATCAGATACTCTTAAAGGTCCTCTCCGTTCACACCCATTTAGTGAGGTGACCAATCTAAGATGACCTGGAGGAAGTCTTTGTTCCATCTTATCTCCATTTGCATGTTCATGGTGACATGGAGAATTTGTGCAGTTTTTACACAGAAGTATGGTAAAAATATCATGATGCAATTTATCATAACATATTGTACACCATTGATTATAAAATCAAAAGAGGATTATTTTGATACCAAGAAAGAGGGGATTTGAAGACATTAAAGGAACACTCCAACTTTTTGGGACTTTAGCCTATTCACCTTATCCCCCAGAGTTAGATAAGTCCATACATACCTTTTTCATCTCCGTGCGTGCTATAAGTCTGTTTGACGCACCCACCGCTAGCCTAGCTTAGCACAAAGACTGGATGTAAATGGTTGCAGCTAGCATACTAATCCAAATAAGTGACAAAATAACGCAAACATTTTCCTATTTACATGTTGTGATTTGTATAGTCACAGAGTGTACAAAAAACAAAGTCACATGAGACACAGACATATTTTAACCGTATAAATACTGGGAACTATATTCTCTGAAGGCGAAGCACTGCTACTTGGGCGGAGTGATAACCGCAGCACCTGAGACGCGCTCTGAACGAACTCTCTGCTCCTCACCACGGCGCGTCTCAGGTGCTGCGGTTATCACTCCGCCCAAGTAGCAGTGCTTCGCCTTCAGAGAATATAGTTCCCAGTATTTATACGGTTAAAATACGTCTGTGTCTCATGTGACTTTGTTTTTTGTACACTCTGTGACTATACAAATCACAACATATAAATAGGAAAATGTTTGCGTTATTTTGTCACTTATTTGGATTAGTATGCTAGCTGCAACCATTTACATCCAGTCTTTGTGCTAAGCTAGGCTAGCGGTGGGTGCGTCAAACAGACTTATAGCACGCACGGAGATGAAAAAGGTATGTATGGACTTATCTAACTCTGGGGGATAAGGTGAATAGGTTAAAGTCCCAAAAAGTCGGAGTGTTCCTTTAAAGCAGTGATGCATCATCTTTGGATATCAACATTGGAAGTTACTCTAACATAACTAAAGAATCATAACTAATAAAACATAGAGACATGCATAAAACACAGGAGAAATACTATAAACAATTGGGAAAGTTTGTGGGTAAGAATGGAGTAAATGTCCTTTGGTCGTTTGGTAAAAGACTATAGAGACAAACTCCAATACACAGTGTCTCCTGTGCTGTCTTTGAGGCTTGTAGACTCAGTGGAGTTCAGTGGAGCCGAGGCGATACCGGCCTTTGAAGAGAACTGGTTTTAGGGCCAATGACAACAGGGGAGAGGGGGAAGGTTTTATGATACCTAGAGCATTTGGATTAAGTCCGTCCGTTACAACCTGTTCTTGCAACTCTATGCTGACAATTATTAACAAAGCATTTCATTGTCCGATGGTCACACCTTCATTTAGAAATTTCCAAAATGTTGCATCCTTCTCGTGTTATGATTGTATTATATATTTATATATTGTTGCTGGGAATCCTTCTGATCCAGATGAAGAGGAACATGATCTGCTTTTAGGTCAACATATACATTAACTATTGTGTTCACTGTAATATCAGAGCTGCCAGTACACAACAGAGCTGACAATGAAGTCAAACAATTAAATGGCAAGCATCGATACAATCTCTAACAAAACAATAAGAAACAAAACACTTCTTGATGGTATTGTTTAGAGATTACTCCCGTTTCCAGTAAAGTTCCACCCACGGTTATTAAAGGCACTGATAGGATTGTGAGCGCTGCAGTTCAGCATCACTGTATTGAGGATCTCCCTGAGTTTGCTCTGATCTCAGGTAAAGTAACTTCTCTTCATTTTATCCTGTTTTGCTCAAGTGACTAGTGTTTTGATCGATCTAAATAATTTAGCAAAATTATGCTTTATAAATATCTGTTACCTATAATTTTAATTTGGTTTTACAAACACAATAAACAAAAAGAAAAATAAATAAAACTGAATGTTGTAAATGTGTGTACAGGTGCCGTTCGTCACAATGAGGTTTCTGATCTCACTGTGTGTGTCGCTGCTGATGATTAATGGTGAGCGTTTTATAATCTGTCGGTGAACTGACAGAGTAATTCCCCAATATTAAATCATGCTTAACAATTCTATTAAACGTAAAATCAGGGTCCTCATGGTCATTTAAGTTGCATCAACAATAAGACATGATAGTCTAGTGGTGTAATTTGTTTAAAGTAAGGGAGCCAAGTTCAAATCCTAAACTATAATATCATTTTTTATAATGACCCAAGCACATTACACATGCACTCAACTGCCAGTGATTGACCCTGCATTTTCTTTTTAAAATAACTGTTTGTTTTATTGGGAAAACCCACCCCCACATAATTGTTATTCATAAAAAGTGATATATCCCTGTAATAATTACCAAAATTATAGTGACTAATTATATACTTTTGAACTCTGAACTGAAGCGATTCATTTTGGCTTTTAGTGTCGCTATTCCAGAACATTCTCGAGAGAGCAGTCTTCCACTTATTCTGTAGCACAGGTCTTCAACTCTGCTCCTGGGGACCCATTGTCCTGCAAAGTTTATTTCCAATCTGCTTCAGTTCACCTTGCCTGGGATTATTATAAAAAAAAAAAAAAAATTGGTTACACTTTATTTCGATAGTCCACTTTAGACATTCTACTAACAATAAGTAACTTTTCAACTACATGTCAACTAACTGTCATTAGAGTATTAGTAGACTGGTAGGTTATTATGATTAGGTATCAGGGTTCGGGTTAGTAGAATAAGTTAACTTGTAGTTGCCAAGTCACATAAGTAACTTGGCAACTAGTTACTTGAGGGACCAACAAAATAAAGTGTAACAGATATTAAGCAGATAGTCTACTAATCCTCTAATGACAGTTAGTTGACATGCTGAAAAGTTACTTATAGTTAGTAGAAGAATGTCTAAAGTGGACTATCGAAATAAAGTGTTACCAAAAAAAAAGGTTCCCCCCCCCCAAGCAATCCTGAAGAGCTCATTTGTGGTTCAGGTGTGATTGTGTAACAGATCAGAAATGCAGCCGGGGCAAACAAGACTTCGCAATGTGTGACTGAACAAGCAGGGTTTAAATAGTCTGGTGATAAAGATCAGGTGTGCAGTCATCTGTCCCTGTATGTGGGTTCTTGGGAAATGGAGTATGAAACTAACACTAGGGCTGTGTCCCAATTCGCATACTATCCGTCCTAAATAGTAGCCTATTCGAAAGTAGAATTAGTACGTCCCAAATCATAGTATGTTGAAATAAGTGTTCCAAAGATACCCGAATGGTCTACTATTTCCGGTCAGAATTCGAAGTGCAGATAGATGCACACTTTAACGGCTAATATTGCCCACAACCCATCGCACGTTGGGCGAGGATTCGGTTAGAACAAACACGAGTGAAAAGTGTAAAAAAAAAAAAAAAAAAACTACAGACATGGAGGATGCGCGAGTCCGGCGCTATGTAGAGAGGTTTAGATAAAGGGGTTTGAGGGATTAATTATCAGTATCTAACCTGACGAATATGTATTTATTCAATGTTGTCTACATTATATTGCATCTGCAGCAGCATTGTGAACTTTTGTAAAGACCCGTTAAGCCATTACCTTTTAAATGCATCATTATATTCAAATTCTAAACACATGAGGAGAGTCTCCGCATGAAAGACTCGCGACTGGCAGATGAACGTGCGATCTGAAACGGTAGGAAATTAAATTAGATTGAATGCAGGATTTTAACTGTGACAAGATGATTGACAGGGCAGTTTACGGTGACAGGACGCACGCGACAGATCTGTCCATTAAAGATGACGAAGTAGTCTCAAAGCTTGCCTATTTTTTTTGCTACACACTCAAAAGTATATACTTTTTCTTCACAAAAAGAGTACATACTTTTAGGTCGTAGTAGAAGTAGGCGAATTGGGACCAGCCTAGTATTCAGGTGAGTGAGATCTCCGGTGGCTGAGAGGGGAATCTTCACTGGCGTTCGTGACAGGTTGTAGCTAAACTCTGCAGTATAGTGGGACCCCAGGCGCAGGGTTGAAGACCTAGCTAATATAGTAATAGAGGAGTTAAAAACAACAGTTTTGGACACCACGAAGCTCCACTCCTCCATATCTCTGTGTTTGGAATATCATTTTTTGAATTGGGTTGTTCCTATTTGTTCTTCAGAGAAATTACATGAGTTGAGTTTGGCCAATCGACAAATATCTTCAAAGATGGCTAACATGTCAATGTATATTTAATATGAATGTTTTTTTTGTGTACTCTTTTGTTACAAATTTAGTGATTTGTCAAATTGTGGACGTATTCCCCCAACCATCAGCATGAAAAACTCCTGCACAAATAATACATTTTGGCTTAAAAAAATTGTGAAATGTATAAAAGCTTACAACTTTGCTTCACTTATTATTTTGTACCTTCAATATACATCTAACTTAATTATCAATTAATCGTTATCAATACATGTGGTGGGCTACTGCAAATACATATTGAGTTGTGATGTAGGATTATTAATTATTCTTACATTTGTCTTATTTCAATCTGACCCAATATATTAGCACAACAGTCTTGATTTTATTGGACAAGTCTTAATGAAATGTACAATTTGTGTTTGATTTAGTAATTTTTTATTTATGACAGCGATGCTAACATTTTAGAGGTTTATAGACTGTCCCTTTTTCTTCATTCTCTCAGAATCAACAACTTCCAGCTCTGATCCATGCTATGAATATAACACTCTTGATGAATCCTGGAGAGACATACGGAAAAATCAGTACACTGGACAAAATGACAGTCTTGTTGAATGGAGTGGTTGGTATCGGCTGTATCTGAATGGAGAAAGTGCCCAGATGTCTGAGTGGTGTGTGAGTAATGCCAAATGTGGTGGTAAAACTGCACTGCATCTCAAGGGTTCTCATCCAACACTTGAGGATGGAGTGGAGACCCGTGAAGTACTGGGAACATATGGGTACAACCAACAGTGCGGCGACTACAGATCCACGTCCATCCGAGTCAAAGCCTGTCCAGGAGATTATTATGTCTATGAACTTGTCAAGCCAAATGTGTCGATCCCCATTCCTTCGTACTGTGCAGGTGAAGTTCCAGGCTCTTTTTTCAAAATTATTTTTTGTTACATGAATACAAACTTCTACTAAAATATATATATTTTTCCTTCGATCCATGACAGTTGCTTTCCAAAGCATCAGCAGTGATCCCTGCTACAACTATGAGTCTCTGGATCGTCCCTGGAGAGCCAACAATGAAAGTGGAGATAACATTTGTGATGAATATTTCTCCTGGAATGGCTGGTACCGGCTTTTCTACTATGGAATGGACATCCGGATGTCAGAGACCTGTGTTAGTTCATACTCCTGTAACGCATACCTCAATCTGTGGCTCAATGATCCTCACCCTCAGATAGAGGATGGAGTGGTGACCAGGGACGTCTGTGCAGGGACCTCTTGGGCCTGCAGCTGTGACTTCAAGTCAATCCCCATCCGAGTGAAAGCGTGTCCAGGCAATTACTATGTCTATGAACTTGTGAATCAAGCATTTTGGTGTTCAGGATACTGCACAGGTACAGGTGTTTTTCTTACTTTTGAATACATTCTTTTAAACCTTTTAAAATGATTTCAGTCATGTCTTGAATTTCCTTATTTTTAGATGTCAGCACCATTTCACAGATGGTTTCCACTGTAAGTCCAGATTTAACCACTGGATTCATCATCACCTCAAGTAAGTTGTAAATTATTATTAATGGTGCTTGCCTATAGGCAAAGCAACATTAGTGTTATTGCTCATACTTATTATTAATGGTGCTTGCCTATAGGCAAAGCAACATTAGTGTTATTGCTCATACTTATTATTTTTTTTTTTATTATTATTATTCTTCCACACAAAGTTCGGCGCGTAACTCGCCCCGCACCGTTTGTCACAGACCCCTGGGTGAGGTGTCAAATCGACCGGCTCATTGAGGAGAGGTGTGCTATATCTTTTCTAAGCGATCGGGTGTACGATGTTCGCAGAGCGGACGAAAAAGCGGCCAAAAAAGTCCCATTGACTTAACATTGCGGAATTTTCAGAAATTCAAATCCCAACTGTCATTTTTCACACACACAGACACAAAGGGCCTGACACCCCTGCATGTCTCCCCCTCTCTCTCCCTCAGAGGATTTATATTATCCAGCAGCCAATAAGTAATGGCCTAAAATCTTCATAGCCACACCATAGCAACCAGTTACAGCACCCTAGCAACCATAAGCTATAGGCACGAGGCCGCAGGCCTCGTGCACTCATTATAATGCACTCGTTTAATAGAGATTTTAAATACTCTATAAAAACTCACTCATAGGCACGAGGCCGCAGGCCTCGTGCACTCATTATAATGCACTAGTAATCACCCAAATACCCTAACAACCACCCAGAAAACCTTAGCAATTGCCTAGAAACCACCCGGAACACCCTAGCAACCACCCAAAATACCTTAGAACTCCCTAGCAACACCCTAGCAAACACCCAAAATACCTTAGAACTCCCTAGCAACACCCTAGCAAACACCCAAAATACCTTAGAACTCCCTAGCAACACCATAGCAACCACCCAAAACACCTTAGAACACCCTAGCAACCACCCATAACACCCTAACAACCACCCAAAATACCACAGAACTCCCTAGCAACACCATAGCAACCACTCAAAATACCTTAGAACTCCCTAGCAACACCCTAGCAACCACCCAAAACACCTTAGAACTCCCTAGCAACACCATAGCAACCACCCAAAATACCTAAGAACTCCCTAGCAACAACATAGCAACCATCCATAACAACCTAGCAACCACCCAAAATACCCTAGCAACCACCCAGAACACCCTAGCAACCGCCTAGCAACCACCCAGAACACCCTAGCAACCGCCTAGCAACCACCCAATACCGCCTAGAAACCACCCATAACACCCTAGCAACCACCCAATACACCCTAGCAACCACTCAGAACACCCTAGCAACGACCCGAACAACATGAATAAGCCATATCTCAGCAGCAGAACATCGTACAGACATGGTTGTTGGCTCGTATGCAATCATGTACCACACTCTAGCAACCGAGTGGTGAGTTTTGCCACTGCAAGCACCATTCACATTTTCTTCTGGAAATGTACGTTCTAGTTCTTTTTATTCTTTTTATTCCGCCGCTTTTTTGACGCGCTACTCCTCCCGCAGCTTTTGTCACAGACCCCTGAATGAGGTGTCAAATCGTGCGGCCTATTCGGGAATGGTGTGCTATGACTTTTATAAGCGATCGGGGGTGCGGTGGTCGCCCCAGGGGCGAAAAAGTCGACGAAAAAACGCATAGACTTAACATTACGTCAAACTTTGACGAGTCATAGCTCAGAGTTGGGATTTCGTAGAAATGTGAAATTTACCACATTTGGAGACGCTGGCAGGCTCTGTAAGAACATACCTCACAATGGGGTAAAAGTTGCACCCCTGGGGGGCAGGAGCGGCCCAAACTTTTCCTATTGACTTAACATGGTGTAGGACGTCCCATGAAATGGAGAGAGAGAGAGAGTAAGCGATTTTGTATTGAACATAACTCTGGATCACAGTGTCATAGAGACAAGGGGGCGGGCTCATTTTACTCAGACGACCAATCAGTCTCTCCGGATCATTGTGAAGCTATCAGGCCACGCCCCTAGCAACCATTTAGAGCACCTTAGCAACAAGTTCCATAGACTTCCATTGAAAGAGATCAAATGGATATCTCTGGATAGAAGAGTCATAGAAACATGAGGGTGGTCTCGTTTGACTCGGGGCAGCAAACAGCCAATCATGAATCACATCAACACTTCCTAGCCCCTCCCTAGCAACCATTGTCGAGCACCTTAGCAACCAAAATTCACAGACTCATAGCTCAGAGCAAGGATGTCGCAGAAACGTGTAATTTGGCACATTTAAAGAGACTGGCAGGCTCTGTAAGAACATACCACACAATGGGGTAAAAGTTGCACCCCTGGGGGGCAGGAGTGGCCCAAAGTTGCCCCAATGAAGTACTATGGTGTAGGACAGCCCATGAAATGGGCTGTCCTACACCATAGTAAGCGATATTCTATTGAACATAACTCTGGATCACCTTTGAAGAGGCTGGTAGGCTCTGTAACAACATAGCACACAATGGGGTAAAAGTTGCACCCCTGGGGGGCAGGAGGGGCCCAAAGTTGCCCCAATGAAGTACTATGGTGTAGGACAGCCCATGAAATGGGCTGTCCTACACCATAGTAAGCGATATTCTATTGAACATAACTCTGGATCACATTTGAAGAGGCTGGTAGGCTCTGTAACAACATACCACACAATGGGGTAAAAGTTGCACCCCTGGGGGGCAGGAGGGGCCCAAAGTTGCCCCAATGAAGTACTATGGTGTAGGACAGCCCATGAAATGGGCTGTCCTACACCATAGTAAGCGATATTCTATTGAACATAACTCTGGATCACATTTGAAGAGGCTGGTAGGCTCTGTAACAACATACCACACAATGGGGTAAAAGTTGCACCCCTGGGGGGCAGGACCGGCCCAAAGTTGCCCCATTCACGTACTATGGTGTAGGACAGCCCATGAAATGGGCTGTCCTACACCATAGAAACCGCATTTGTATTGAACATAACTCTGGATCACAGTGTCATAGAGACAAGGGGGCGGGCTCATTTTACTCAGACGACCAATCAGTCTCTCAGGATCATTGTGAAGCTTTCAAGCCACGCCCTAGCAACCATTTAGAGCTCCTTAGCAACAAGCTCCATAGACTTCCATTGAAAGACATCAAAGGGATATCTCAGGATATAAGTGTCATAGAAACATGAGGGTGGGCTCGTTTGACTCGGGGCAGCAAACAGCCAATCCTGAATAGCCTCAACACTTCCTAGCCCCTCCCTAGCAACCATTGTTGAGCCCCTTAGCAACCAAAATCCAGACAGGGATATCTTCCATTCTGAATGTCACAGAGGCATGGGAGTTGGTTTATATCATTCATACTGACAAGCAGCCGTTGGAGTTTTTATGATTGGCAGCTGCCAAGCCACTCCCTAGCAACAAAACAGAGTACCCTAGCAACCATTTTGCAAGACCTATATCTCTGCATCAAAACATCGCATAGAGATGGGGGTTGGTTTATACATTCACACTGACTTTGGAGCTTCATGATTGGCAGCTGCCAAGCCACTCCCTAGCAACCAAACAGATTACCCTAGCAACCGTTTTGCAAGACGTATATCTCTGCATCAGAACATCGTATAGAGATGGGGGTTGGCTCTTTTGACTCATGCTAGCAAACAGGACTTGCTACATGCTACACATGCTAGCAGTGAATAGCTACATGCTAATTTTTATTAGCTAAGTGCTAAATCATGCCAAGAAAATGCTACAAACTCCATAGTAACCATCTGTGACAACTACCAACCACCTAGTAACACCATAGCAACTACCCAGAATACCCTAGCAACTGCCTAGCAACACCCTAGCAACCACAAAAATACCCTAGCAACGCCCTAGCAAACACTCAGAACACCCTAGCAACTGCCTAGCAACCACCCATAACACCCTAGCAACCACCTAGCAACCACCCAGAACACCCTAGCAACCGCCTAGCAACCACCCAGAACACCCTAGCAACCGCCTAGCGACCGCCTAGCAACCATCCAGAACACCCTAGCAACCGCCTAGCAACCACCTAGCAACCGCCTAGCAACCACCCAGAACACCCTAGCAACCACCTAGCAACCACCCAGAACACCCTAGCAACCGCCTAGCAACCACCCAGAACACCCTAGCAACCGCCTAGCAACCGCCTAGCAACCATTCAGAACACCCTAGCAACCGCCTAGCAACCACCTAGCAACCGCCTAGCAACCACCCAGAACACCCTAGCAACCGCCTAGCAACCACCCAGATCACCCTAGCAACTGCCTAGCAACCACCCAGAACACCCTAGCAACTGCCTAGCAACCGCCTAGCAACCACCCAGAACACCCTAGCAACCACCCAGAACACCCTAGCAACCGCATAGCAACCACCCAGAACACCCTAGCAACCACCTAGCAAACACCCAGAACACCCTAGCAACCACTTAGCAACCGCCTAGCAACCACCTAGAACACCCTAGCAACCGCCTAGCAACCACCCAATACACCCTAGCAACCACCTAGCAACCATCCAGAACACCTTAGCATCTTCATAGCAACCACCCAGAACACCCTAGCAACCGGGTCGTGTTTTTTGCCACTGCAAGCACCATTCACATTTTCTTCTGGAAATGTACATTCTAGTATATATATACAGTGGTTAAAGTGGGATTTGGCAGGTGGGGGAACCCTCAAATTTTGTTTAGGAGCAACAGGGGAAAATTACTCACCGTGGGACAACATATTGAGTATCATGGTGTAGCAATACTTTTTGGGACAAGAGTGTCACTGTGGCACTATCACAATACTTATTTACTTGATATTTTAAGGGTTTTATTTTGGTCCATCTACACTGATATGAACCACCGTGAGTGCATTCACGCATTTGTAATCGCTGTCGTTCAGCTGGGAGGAGGAAGGACTTTGTCTGCATGCGTGAACCGGCGTAGATGCACTCAAATCAGACAGGAGAACCGTGACTGAGAACATAACGTTGGGAATCGTGTTTGCCTACCATCAATACCATCGTGCTATCATTGATATTAATTATTAATTAATCAATTTATTTATTTATCTTGAGGTGCCGGAACCTGTATATATATATTATACAGTTTTATATTATATTATACAGGTTTGAAGTTTTTCATCTCTGATGATTGTTTTTTTTTTACTTAAAGAACATACAAAATACCAAACAAACCTCAGACGACAATTATTTAAATTCAAAAGTTATGTTTCAGTAAAAAGTTTGTTTGCATGAATGTGTTGCATCACTATGACACAGTCATGTTGTGTATGAGTGATTTAAGAATCTCATCATGATTGCTGTGTTTGACTGTTTCAGATACACACTCATTACAGTATAACTTTGTCTGTTTTGGTTTCTTTTAACAGATTATGACCCATGCAATAACTACAACATACTCGACGACTCCTGGAGAAGCACAGTCAAGGACTGGTATATGCTTTTTTACTACTATAAGTCTGATCATGATGACTCTCGTGTAGAATGGGACGGCTGGTATCGACTCTTCATTAATGGATCAAGTGCTCAGATGCCTGAGTGGTGTGTGACTTACATGTCATGTGGAAGTTATAGTTCTCTGTGGCTTGGTGACTCTCATCCTCGGCTAGAAGATGGAGTTGTTACTCGTGAAGTTTACGGCTCCCGTTATGATCAGTGCAGTCGCTACAGATCCGACCCAATCCAAGTCAAAGCTTGTCCTGGAAATTATTATGTCTACAAATTTACCAGACCAACTCTTTCAATCCCAGCTCCTGTATATTGTGCAGGTACATTTATTCTTGTTTATTTTTGACATGCTTATCATGAGGTGTATATAGGCTCACATTTGACAACTACTAATGCAATCCTGTAAAAGATCATGTATAATTATTTTGAATACATTTATTATTTAGTATATAATGCTCTAATGCTCTACTTTTACATAATAGTATCTTTCACCACTCCAAGTGTCGACCCCTGCTACAACTATACCAGTCTGGATCAGCCTTGGAGAGTCACAGACAAGTATTACAACGGTAACACATGTGATTATAATGTGGACTGGAATGGCTGGTACAGGATGTTTAGCAATGGTGAAAAAGCTCAGATGCCAGAATCATGTGTATATCCAGGCCTGTGTGGCACTTATTACTCACTGTGGCTCAACGGCCCTCACCCACAGCTGGAAGATGGAGTGGTCACCCGTCAGGTCTGTGCTTCCACATGGGAAGGCTGCTGTACGTACACATCCCACCCTATAAGAGTCAAAGCCTGTCCAGGAAATTACTATGTTTATGAGTTTGTCAAGCCGATGATTTGTGGAGCTTACTGTGCAGGTGAATATTTACCTATTTGTGCTTTAGTCATTTAGCTATTCTTTTACTCTGAATTTTGTTTTAAAATGATAATTGATATAACATTTTCCTAATACCAGTTCATCTCTTCAGCGTCTACAACAGTAGAGACAATCCCATCTATAGACTTCATTACTCACTAATCACTAAATGTAATATTTATCTTTGTTTCCAGTACAGATAAACACTACCTATACAACAACCCCAGAAACTACAACTGAAACTACAACCCCAGAAACTACAACTGAAACTACAACCCCAGAAACTACAACTGAAACTACAGCCCCAGAAACTACAATTGAAACTACAACCCCAGAAACTACAACTGAAACTACAGCCACTCAAACTACAATTATAAGTACTGCCACAGACCCTACATCCGAAAGCACAGCCACAGAAACTACAACCACGGACACTACAGCCGGTAATATAATGTGCTGTTATGTGTTGGATTATTGGTTTATATGAGCACATCAGATCAATGTTACATGTCTGGGATGCATGTAATATAGCATGTTAAATCTATAGCTGTAGTTCCTTTGCAGACCACCATGTCATGCTAAAAAAGCTAGTGACAGTTTTGGCTGTTTCTGAGATGTTATTGAGTCCCTGTGCTTTATTGAATGGCGCTGTGAATGATTATTTGTGTCTGGGAGAAGAGAAGAGACAAAGTTCAAGTTATTTAAGTATAAGTTGGATGTTAAAGTGTGTATGTCAGGTTAAATTTTTAATTTTGATTAACACAAAATAGTGAGGGGAAATACACGTTTCACAAGTTGATGTATTGTTTTGTATGTTTTTCGATTCCTAAAGGCAGAATATAAGATGAAAAAGTTCGTTATTTTCAGTCCCTAAAACTGCTCCTCATTCCAAACAAATCGTTTGACGTCATATGAGGGAGACGTTTCCCCAGCTCGCTGAGCTGTGTTGATAATTGCACGAGTGATAGAGCGAGAGAATTAGTGATTAGGACATTTATTTAGTTATTTAGTTAGTTATTTAAGTTAGGTCGTTAGTATACGCAGGCGTATTTTCACGATGGTGAATTACTGCGTTTGTGCTGGGTGCAAAAACACCGTTAAAACCGGTCACAGAGTCCACTGTGTTCCGTGCCTGGGTCAACTTTGTTCGGACCAAACGCGCCGACTTCAGTGCTGCTTCGGTATCCAAGACTTCGGTCATTTGCAGCGCCCATTTCACTGAGAAGGACTACGCGGTTGGAGATCTCATGAGTTATAAAATGGGATTTAAAACCCGAGTGAGACTGGTAGCTGATGCGGTGCCTACGGTGTATGCTACTGTAGTAGAAGCACGTCGATCGCGCCCGCGCCCCTCCCTCTCCCTCTCCCTCTCCCTCTCCCTCTCTCTCACACTCACACTCACACTCACACTCACACTCACACACACACTCACACTCACACTCACACACACACACACACACACACACACACACACACACACACACACACACACACACACACACACACACACACACACACACACACACACACACACACACACACACACACACACACACACACACACCAACCAACCAACATATTCCAGCATTGCAATATTGACATCGATCGCAGCCTGTTCATTATAGCCACGGAGCTTCAGAGCTAAGGCGGAGCTACAGATTAGGTGTCCCTAAATAACCCGCGTATCTAACAGTAGTTCCGCATTAACTAATTTGCACGCGAGTTTAATTTATTTTTATACTGTGTATTCTCCGTGTATATTCATGCACTGAACCGTGACACCCGAACCGTTTCGGTTCAATACGAATACATACCGTTATGCCTATACTTACCAGACACCTGACCAACTCTCCACTGGTTCTTCTTCACAACAGATATTTATGTTTCTTCGATATGAATTATTTACATTTCTGTTTGGCTCCTCATCTGTCTTCCGCCTGGGAGGCTCAAAATTGTATGGCTGTGGGCCATCGTATAGGTTTGAGGGGGATTTTGCATCTCCTCAGACTCAAAACTCTCCATACTTGAATAGAACTTTGTTGGCACGTCTCCCTCATATGACGTCACAGCTCAGCTGCGTTTTAAAAATATGATCTTGACAGAAATGGCTATAAAGCTTATTGTAGGGCAGTTACAGTAATAATTTTAATGATAATTACATTTTCACTCAGACATCTAAACCTTATTTAATATATCTAAAAAAAAAAATTTAACCTGACATTCACACTTTAATTGATCGAGTGGATCAAGTCCTGCTTTTTAAATCTTTAACTCAGAAGCTACTGGAACATGCAATGTGTTGTGTTGTATTTCATCTATCTGTGTTTTTCCTCTTAGATGTGAGAGATCGCTGTTCTGAACTCTGCTCAGAAGATGAATGGTGTGGGGAGAAAAATGGTGTTTATGGCTGTTTATGTAACGAAGACCATCCCAGACCACAACCTAACTCTTTTGGTTTGTAAATGTGAAATATACAAAAAAATATTTTTTTATTTTTTGCTGTCGGTAATTCTAGGTTTCTCTCTCTCAGATGTCTCAGAAACCTGTGAAAGCAGCTCTGGCTCCATATCTGTGTCTCGCTGTCAGCTCTTTGAGGCTGGTTTTCCAGCTGATGTCTTACACCTCAATGATCCCAGCTGCAAAGGAACGGTCCGGAATGGCAGAGTGGAATTCCTCTTTGATAATGATGAACACATCTGTGGTACAAATCTTCTGGTAGGATATATTACATATAATGCTATTCCATGTCATCTCAAATTGTCACTAAATGTTTTGATTTAAAAAAAATGCTGAAAGGATATCCTTTTTATCATAATTATGTGTGATGCCAGTTGGATTCAATAAAGTTTTATGTTTAGAAATGAAGAAAACAATAGTTCTTTTTGACAACTTTTAGGATAATGTTCACCAAGAGACTCCAGTCATGATCAGTGATTTAGGCAAATTATTATTAATTATTATACATAATGAAGGGCATGCCAGCTTATAAGTTCAGCTTGGACTGAGAATTATTTCTGTGGACCATTTCCTTGCATCACAAGAAGTTTTTTTTATGATTGTCAAAGCATTTGTTAACAGAACATAATTTCATTAGGTTTACTGACAACATGTTACAATGACTGGCACTGTGTTTTTATCATAAGATTATGTAAAATAATTGAGATGAGAGGGAGAGCGTGGCCTGAGAACAGTGTTCGTTGCGGGAGAGTTGGAACCCCCATTAATTAGATTCTGGGTAAAATGTTAATGAGTAAAATATTTGACATGTTCATATATTATATCCATGTTTCATCAGGCTAACGGCACCCACTTCATCTATGATAACTTTATTCTGGGGACACCGAAGTCAGAAGGTGAAGGTCTCATCAGCAGAGAGAAAATCCTGAAGCTTCCTTTCAGCTGTGTGTATCCTCAATCACAAACTCTTTCCATGAATGTGGAAATCAACCCACTGGAGAGGTGGGAATCTTTTACACAGGAAAAACTATTGTACAGTATACAAATTAGCAAACATATGCAAATATACTCCAATAATAAACATGGTGTGTTCTTTAAATATCTACATTTCTAAATATAGATTGAGTTGCGGCAAATACAAAACTGTACATAGAACTTTTTTTGTTGTTGAACATTTCGACAGTATTGTGCACAAGACTCTTCCCGCTGGTGAAGGCAGATATCGGGTCCGGATGATTCCATATGAGAATGATGAGTTTACCCGGCCCTTCACTGGTAGTGTGGATGCAGAGCTCGACCAGGAGATGCATGTGGAAGTTCGTGTTGAGGGGGTCGACAGCCGCCAGTTTGCCCTGGTGATGGACACGTGTTGGGCTACACCTGTGAATGATCCTGATTACAGCCTCCGCTGGGATCTCATCCTTTCAGAGTAAAGCTGGGATTCTTTTTAGGATTGCCTGAGGAACTTTGCATCTCAGTATTTCAAGACTAAAGCACAGGATTCCACTTTTATACAGTGAAAGAGAGAAAATAATTTGATTTGTTGATTGCCATTATTGATATTCTCAGGTGTCCCAATCCAAATGACGACACAGTGGATCTGCTGCAGAACGGCGTCTCGACATCCAGCCGTTTCTCCTTCAGGATGTTTATCTTCACTGCAAACTCCACTAAGCTTTACCTGCACTGTGCTGTTCACCTTTGCCTTCTGTCCAGCAATCGCTGCTCAACGGTGAGTATTGAATAATTGACATCCATCCATGATAATTAATGTAATTAAAGTTTTAGGAATTTGCTATTGATAAATTACTGTCGATCAGAGAAATATCACTCTTAATGTCCATGGTGCTGAGGTTTAATATTCAAGGCTGCTAAAATGCATGTTTTTTCTGCCCTCTGCTGGAGACTTTCTGCACCTTTATGTTTCATGTTTGTTCAGTGATATTTAACAGAGATTCACACAGCTGGATTTTGCTCTTTTCTCTATTAGGACTGTGACTCTGGACACCAGCGGAGAGAGCGCAGGTCTCTGGACTTCCATGACAGTGCTTCCATATCCATGGGTCCTCTGGTGCTGTCTGCGGGGAACACAGGTGAACATCTCATTTATTTTAATCATTTGTAAATAAAGGTTTCTATGTAAATACATTATATTTCACTGCATTGCATTATATTCCCTGTTCACAGATAAGTGGGTCCCAGAACAAGTGAAGGTATCTGAGGCTTCTTGTCTGTGTGGTTCTCTGATGCTGATACTGGTTCCTCTGATGAGTGTCCTCACACACTTTTAGTTCAGTACCACAACAAAATGTGCAACATTTTACATATTGTCTAATGCCATTTTAATAATTGTGGAACTGATGCCTTACTGCTTGTGGGTTTCTAACAGTTTCTTTATTTCATAGCCATTACTTTAAATGGCATAATTAATGAATATTTATTTGATAATTTACTTTAATTGTATACACCAAGCTTATTTACTTAAGAAGATGTGCTACAATAATCAGATGAATGCTTATTCAAATCAAAGAAGCACATTAATAAGGTAATTTCTGGTTTCTTTTCCCTTTTTTAACTTTTTAAAAATTAATGTGCTTGTGTAGTTCAACTAAGTATTTAATCAAAGTCTGACTTTCAGAAATAGTGAAACTAAAATATGTGATTGGGATGGTAAAATATATAATATTATATATATATAAATGAATGAACGGTTTAGCGGTATATATAAATGAACTAAATTAATAACTTTTTTACAACAAAAATGAACCATCACTGACTTTACTTAAACTGGACTGTGATGCTTTTTCTTCTAGAAACAAACTTTGTTGCATTATTTTCCTGTTATCACTGTAAAGCTGCTTTAAAACAATGTGTAGGCCTACTGTAAAAAGCGCTACATAAATAAAGGTGACTTGACTTGACTTTAATGTTTTATTTAGGCAGTTATTATGAGTCATGATAGAAACATGAACATGCATTAGGAATTGCCCAAAAGGTAATGTGAAATGTAAAAGTGAAACAAACACGTATGAGTTTGCTCCTGCACACACGTCATTATGCGACCGGAAGCTCGTACTCCAGACTGCCGTGAACGCGCTCGGGACGTCTGCCGAGACTGTGGATTACAGGTAATAATGTTGTAAATAAGGTTCTTCCAGAGAGGGATTGTTTGGTTTGCTAACGTTTGCACCACTGTGTTTGTGTTTGTTTTATACAAGGCAAAACTTGTACCTCCCCTTGTCACTGGGTTGAACATCAATTCAATTAAATGTAAATCATCTTAAGGCCTTTTATGGATTTGGTCTATTCAAGATATTACAATCAGATTGATCATTTTAGTTGGTAAATACTGGGCATGTTATTGTTTTTTCTTGCACAAAAAGAAGATAAAGAAGTTCCTTCTCATTAGTTTGATTATTTTTTACTTATACTCCTTCCAAATAATGTGGAATTGTCATGAGATTAAAGGCCATTCATTATAATAAAATATACACTATGAGCCAAAACATTATGCTATTGTTCTTCCTTCTGGCACAAAAGTGAACTTCTAGCAGTTGGTCATACATTCAATACTCCGAAACCGCCTACCAAGGCCTTCCTCATACTTAACTTGCTGCTCGTAATACACAGTTAAAGTCCGCAGAGGCGCACCAGTCATTTTCTCTTACTCTTAAAACGTGATAAAAACCAACATAAATTAAAGATAAACACAAAATACTCCTAATAAAGTTGTTATAGAAGGATTTCTCACATTTAGGGATGGGGAGAGGTTTTCCATCGCTGAGGAACTAGACCTTCATCCAATGAAGCTTGAAACAATGAGTGACACCACACAGAGCTGATCCGCGCAGTGATTAAGGGTTCAACTACACATGCCATCTGATCCAGGAGCTTTGTTAAAAGGTGTAGCTTTCAGCTGTTTACTTACATTAGGAAGATACAGAGAGGCAGAAGGACTCTGTGTCTGTGTTTGTTTCAAAGCCTCGAGAACAGGGCTAAAAACAGGCTTCTCAAAGCATGTAAAAAAACTTCAGATCATTGGCTGAGGAGGAGCCCTCATATCACCCTGGACAAACTGCTCTCCTCTTTTACTTGTTCTTCTACTTTACTAGTTTGGTTTATCAGGTTTATCAGAATGACTGATTATCATTTTGCTGAAATTTTAGAAGGCATACCTTTGCGTTGGCCCTGCAGCTACAGCTGTACTGTAAAAAAGAAAAAAAGAAACGCAACTTGATTTAAAAAAGATGTTCCTTTTTAGAAAGATATGGTAGCTGCGAGGATTTCCAGTCAGGATTTAGACATTATCACAGTACTGAGACAAATTATTTGATCGTATCATCCGATCGTGGTTGTATATCTCTCTATGTTACTCGATCTTAGTGCTGTATTTGATTCTATCGACCACAACATTGTTTTGAATAGACTTGAAAATTATTTTGGCATTTGTGGAATTACACTGGCATGGTTTAAATCCTAGCTGATCGTTATCAGTTTTGTAGCAGTAAATGAAGAGATGTCTTACTGATCACATGTTCAATATGGAGTACCTCAAGGCTCAGTACTAGGACCCTTGCTTTTCATCCTGTACATGCTAGCCATGGGAGATATCATAAGGAAGCATGGCATTAGTTTTGACTGCTATACTGATGGTACTCAGCTGTTTATTTCTTCGCACCCCGACGAAACTTACCAATTCACAAAATTAACGGAATGCATGCATGATATAAAAAACTGTATGACTAGTAATTTCCTACTACTTAATTCTGAAAAAACAGAGATTCTAATTAATGGACCAAAAAACCTCCAGATGCACAGTAATAACCTAGAATACTGTCTAACACTTGATGGATGTGTTGTCAAGTCTTCGTCATCGGTTAGGAACTGCATGTGCTGTGCTCTTACACCAATGTTTCATTTGAAAGCCAAATTTCTTGCAACTGTAAAACTGCATTCTTAAAAATATATATCTAAACTACAGTATGACATATGCTCTCAATGACAAATGTGGAAAAAGTTAGTTCATGAGTTCCTGACTTCAAGGCTAGATTATTGTAATGGTGGTTGATTCACATTTTTTAAGTTTACACAGAGATGATAAAGGATAACTCGTTTTCATGTAAGCGGCTCCAAAGTTAATAACTAATGATTTTTACAACGGAAATGAATCAATTAAAAACTAACTTAAGCTAGACAATGACTTTTTTTTTGAGCTGCTGTACAGCCAAACCTATCTTTGTTGCATTCACCAGAGTGTATGGTATAATAGGATAATTTCCTATTATCACTGTAAAGCTGCTTTGAAACAATCTGCATTGTAAAAAGTGCTATATAAATGAAGGTGACATGACTTGGCATGTGCATGTTTGTCTTGTTTAGGGAAGTTGGAGCAAGTCAAACGTTGTCAAAAACATGCTCTGTGTGGTTCAGTGCTAAAGTGAGGTTATTGGGCATTGCACTTGCATGGGCGGATAAGTCTGTATATCTGTCTATGCAACCATAAATCACATTGCTAACTGAACAAGGTGTAAACAAGAAGGTGCATGATGCAATTCATTGCTGGCTAACATGTCTAATTTTTTAAAACTCGGATTCATATTAAATTCTTATTCATCACATCCCTTAACCAAAATTAGCCATGGTTTTTCTACAAAAAAGGTTATTGAAGTTAAACCATGTAATCACATTGTAACCGTTTTGCTGAACTATTAACCATGGTATTTGTAGTATACTTCATTCAACTGTGGTTATACAAATGGTAATCAATCTGCCAAAAAAAAACATGGTTACTAAACTTTAATTTGGTAAATAACCATGGTTAATTTTCATAAGGGATGTGTTGGTGCTTTTAGATAAAAGTATATATGTGCAGTCAGATTAGTATAATCCCACTTTGTCTTAGATTTGATCCAAGACCAGCCAGACATTGACTTTTCCACGCCTGTCAGTAAAAGAGCAGTTCAGAGTAGGAAGCACATCACATCCACTGTAGTCACACAATCTCACCAAGCAAGCTTTTCAGGTTCTTGAAGGTACAGTAAGAATAACAATTGCAGAAACCAGACAAATGACAATTTTGCAAAACACACGACATGTTCATAAAGTTTTCATGGGTGTGATCTGAATGTGATCATTAATGTAATTAAAGTTTTAAGAATCTGCTATTGAGAAACCCCTTTCCTCTTCGTCTACCCCAACCCTTCGCCTTCCCCTTGACCACGTCATTATAAATCATTTTCAGAAAAAAAAGAAAAAAAAGTCATATAATTAAGTATTGGTCAGCATTTATAATTATTATTGTGCATAGGTGTTGGGGTGGGCTAGCAATGCAATTCATTTTGGGGTAATCTTAATTTTTACGGAGTGATGTTTGAATCAAGTTTTCTCCAAAGGCGAGATCTTCGCACAGCTGTCCGTCTCCTTTGTACAGACAAACGCTGAGGAAAACTGTTCTAGGGCTGTCGAGTTACCGATGTTAGTGCACCTGGCGCTCATATCATTTTGTTATTGCATATAGTTCCATAAAGATCAGGGAAAGATACCTGATGGTTGCATCTTTCAACAACGAACAATCAAAACGAGAATTTTTTTTTTTTAAACAGAAAACACAAACATCTGGTTTGTGTACATCATAATATAAGATCATATACACAGGGGAAAAAAGCACAATGACAAGGTTAAATATCTTTGAATAATTCATCATAATACATAAAGAAAATGCATTTTTTGTTTACTATTTATAAGCCTGAGGGATAAAACGAGGGTGAAATCCAACAAGAAAAAGAGGAAAACAATGGAGATTTAAGCGACTTTTGCTTGTGGGTGACATATAAAATGAAGAAATTAACATATTCAGGAACGAAATTTGGGGGTTTCGTAATAAATAATATATTTAAGGATAAAACAGTGGGTTCAAAATAACTTAAATAAACCCTTAATTTATTGGTTATACTACAATCATAAAATAAATGGGCAGCTATTTCTTCAACAAGACCACAATGAGTAAGTTTCATCAAAAGATATTTACAGATAGATGAGTTAAACCTGTCGCTCATATTATATCTTTTAAGTTGTTGCGCTTGTGATAACGTCAACATGGCGGATGATGTACGGATTGCATTCATACTTAACGAGATCAGGCGATACTCTTTTAGTGCTTGTTAAGTAAGTACTTATTGAAATGAAGTACCTACTTAGTGAGTATGTGGATTCGGACGCAGCCCAGGTCTCATATGAGATACTTAGAGAGTGTATGGTGTCTTATCAACCAACCCAGCGGCTAAGGCATGGCATTTCTCAGATTCAATCTCTAAGAATCAGTACAGTCCTAAAATATTATTTTGTGTGATTAATTCAATTTTAAATCTTGCATGCCCTATTGTTTTTGATAAT
Source organism: Phoxinus phoxinus (assembly GCF_949152265.1). NCBI lineage: Eukaryota > Metazoa > Chordata > Actinopteri > Cypriniformes > Leuciscidae > Phoxinus > Phoxinus phoxinus. The sequence continues at coordinate 2,410,253 of NC_136896.1, forward strand.
TCAGAGAGAGCTTGTGAACATTTTTGTGCAGTTTTTTTGTGTCCTCTCCACCAGTAAGCTGGTGTGTGGTGGGCGTTCTGGCGCAATATGGCTGCCGTCGCATCATCAGGTGATGCTGCACATTGGTGGTGGTTGAGGAGATTATTATTATTATCATCAATGGTTTTTAAAGGTTTACATGGGCTTGCCCCTGTATACATTATATCTCTAGTTTGTTACAGTATCATGTTGCTGCTAGACCACCAAGATCCTGTTGTGGCAAAAGTTTCTATCGACCCGTCATCACTGCGTAAGTAATTTATTCCCTTGCAAGAGAAGGCAGTCATACGGACATTCAGAGCCTGTCTGCCTGCAGAGTGTAAGATGAGGAGGAGCTGTGCGACACCTTTTATATTCTTTACCAAGATCTCCTTCAGCTGTTGCTTTTCCTAGTAGTTTTCCACTGTCTTGGGCACACTTTTGCACATGCTCCTATATTCATCACTACTTCCGACACTGGGACCAACACAATGCATCCTGACCTCTGAGGTCAGAAGGTCCCTCTTCAGCTATCTCCATTCTGCCTCACTCTGCATGAATACAGGTGTACAAACATACATACATTTCCCGTTCACATACGTATATTCCCTGTTCCCATACCACAACAAACAATATACACACCCGACTCATTCCAATGTAATATCTACTAAAGATTAATGAAAAATCTAATTTGCCATTACAATCCTCTCAAAGCTTTCTTTAAAATGTTCCAAAATCTCAGTTTAAAACTAAGGGAGATCGTGCCTTTGCGGTCGCAGCACTGCGTCTGGAATAGTCTCCCTTTATTAAATCCTGTGATTCCATTGAGTGTTTTAAATCTAGGTTGAAGACCCATCTCTTCTCTGCTGCTTTTAACTGTTCCACATGTGGTTTATTTAGTGCTTTGTTTTGTTTTATGGTGTGTTCGTCGTGTTCTGTAGGTTGGGTCTGTAAAGCACTTTGGTCAACTCGTGTTGTTTTTAAACGTGTTTTAGAAATAAAATGATTGATTGATTGACACAGCTGGATTTTGCTCTTTTCTCTCTTAGGACTGTGACTCTGGACACCAGCGGAGAGAGCGCAGATCTCTGGACTTCCATGACAGTGCTTCCATATCCATGGGTCCTCTGGTGTTGTCTGAAGGGAACACAGGTGAACGTCTCATTTATTTTAATCATTTGTACCAGTCGCACTGAGACATTTCAAATTATACCAAACATGAAACTGTATAATTGTTCACATTTAAACCGTATAGATTTTGTGTAGATTTCAGGTGATCTCAGCATGAGAGAGAGAGAGAGAGAGAGAGAGAGAGAGAGAGAGAGAGAGAGAGAAGAGGGGAAGAGAAGAAGAGAAGAAGAGAAGTATTCTGAGGTGAGACTTTTGTTTCAAATGGTGTTCAAATGTTCATTTCCAGAAACGTCCTTTGTCTTCTCAGGGAGTGGTCACTTCTCAACCAGCCTGCCCGGCATATGCTAATTTCTCAGTAACAATAAAAGTTGTTTTTGGAATAACAAGGATTTTTTTTTAGTGCTAAAACTTACAGGATAAGCTCAAGGAAAATTTGATTTCTCAGTTCATGACTCCTTTAAATCATATACGTTTGTATTTGGATAAAAGTGTCTGCAAAAGCATGATGTAATGGTGGCTGTTGTAGGTAAAGTTTGTTGTATGTTTTTCCACATGACAAAACGAATGTAGGATAGATATTTTTTTAAAGAGAGCAGTTCCTCTAAAAAGTTTGATGGGTCTTTGAACGTGTAGTGCAGAGGAAGCACAGCACACTGTTTGTTTGCAGAGGCGGACAGGAATGTGAAGTTAAACTGTAACTGATTAGTTGTTTAGTAACATTTTTAACATCAGTGTGTCCCAAACCCCTCTGGCTGTACTGTAGGTGAACTGGTCTGTTAACTCAAGCATTTCCTTGAGGCTAAAGGGCTGTGAAACTACTGTATTATACACATGCTAGTTTGCAAAGTATGAAGGCCTGCTTTGAGTCATATACTGTCCTGCAAATCTGAGCGTCTCTAATGAGTCATTTGTCTTTTCTCGTACTTTTCTCTTCTCTCTTACTTATTTTAAATGTGCTTTAGATCAAATTTGATTTGATACGGGTGCAGAAGTATTGCTTTTGGGTGTAAAACAACATGTCTCTTCTGTCCTCACTATGTGTACTGATACATAGCTATGCAGCGAGCTTAACACTCCTCCAAAAAGTACCCAAGACAGAGTTGACTTGAATTTAATTTAATTGAAAGCGGTGTAAAACTGCAAAAAACAACAACAGAAATACATTAACTTTACAAGACACTTTGAGCACAAACATCTTCTAAAACATCCCTTCTAAACATGGATAGCATGGCATACATTCATAGTTAAATTTGTACACACATCTAACATAAGCCGCGTTTCCATTACCCTTCAAATTGCGCAAATTGAAATTGCGAATTGAAAATACGCACAATGGAAACATGTCAATTTCGCGAAAACTCTCGTTTATCGCAAAAAGTTTACACGCCCACATGAGGTGGTTTTTCAGGCAATTCGAAAAAGGAATATTTCGCAAAACTGCAATGGAAACTGTTTTTGCGCATTTACAGTCACCTGACTTAGAAGACGCAGTGTGTTTGGGGTCCGTGTACGCAAATAATAATAATTATCATCATTATTATAACATTTATAGGCTACATATTTAGAAGACGCTTTTATCCAAAAAAGGAACAAAGCAATTCGTCAAATGTCATTCATAATACGGGTTAGACAATAATAATACAGGGCTGAGATGATCACAAATAAACACAATATTTTGATGCATATCCAAGGGTTTGTGTGGAGTGTGGAGCGCGCACTACATGGCACGGAGGCGCGGGCGCGAACACTTGCATTTTCCTATTAACAGTGAAACAACTTAATATAGCCTACTCTATAATTTCTGGTCATACAGAAAATAATAATACATTATTTGTAACTACTTTTATTTGTGTAAACAATAACAAGAAAACGTTGTGCTTTTGTAAAATAAAATAAAACAATCAGGCGAGTTTTCATGATCTCCGTGAACTGGAGCGCGAGAACTGAAACAAATGGCGCTTTTCCACTGCATGGTACGGTACGGTTCGGTACGGCACAGCACGCTTTGGCGCTTTTCCACTGCATGGTACGGTACGGCTCGGTTCGGTACGGCACAGCACGCTTTGGCACTTTTCCACTGCATGGTATGGTACGGCTCGCTTCGGCTCGCTTTAAATGGTACCACCTCTGTTGAGGTTCCAAGCGTACCGTACCGATACTATAATGTGACGTGAAAACACTGCAGATCACTGATTGGTCAGACTTCAGCGTCATTGTATTTGCGACACGAGACACTAAACCCCGATAGATTTAAATAGCCAGACAACAGCCAACGCGGTAGCACCTGTTTTTAGAGTATTCACTTGACAAAAAAAGTTACAAAAAATCAAACAAGAAATGGCTGAATCGTGGTCAGTGGACGAGGTGCAGACGTTCCTCTCGTTGGTTGCCGAGGAGCGGAAGTAGTACAGCTCTTAGCCGCACACGGCTACCACCGGACCTACAACTATTAACGATCAGTCCCACCCACTTTGAATCGGTACTAACTGCAGTGGAAAAGCAACCGAGCTAAAGCGAACCGAACCATGCCGTACCGAGTCGAGTCGCACCACGCAGTGGAAAAGCGAAGAGAGCCGAACCGTTCCGCGCCGAGTCGAACCGAGCCGAACCGAGCCGAACCGAGCCGTACCATGCAGTGGAAAAGCGCCAAAAATATAGCCTATAGGCTAAAGCTTGAAATGTCCACTTCAAAACGAACAAATTCGAATCTAAAGCGAATACATTTTGTTCTGATTAAGTAATCCGTATGAAAGGTGCATTTCTCTCTAAAAGCGCATCTGATTTACAGCGGAGATGGTAATGTTTTTATCCGAGTTAGAAAACAATAGTTTAATAATATTAATGGCTCTTCTTATTCAGCACTGCGGAAAAATGTCAATTCCAGGTTCTAATTTGGCCTTCGAAAACCAGTAAAATCAACATGTTTTCCATATTAATTTGTGAATATTTTACATTTAATAAAGGGGGAAAAAAGTCATTAAACAAACATCTGAAAATTCGTCGATATTTACATTTTTTGCGCAGCAGTTGGTGTAGCCATTTTAAATTCAAATTTTGGTGTTCAACTTTGCGTTTTAAAAAGACAACCATTAATTTTTCAATTACGGGTTTAAAAAGGAAAAAACGAATGGACACAAAAGTAGCCTACATGGATCGTTTGGAATAGGAGACAGAGTTCTTTATTAAATTCATAAAATAAACAATAATTAGCCTATAGGAATACTGGATTCTAAACTTCAAAGAAATGCCACAATAAAAACTCAGAGCAGAAATGAGGGCGAAAAACCCAGAAACTCCTTATATATCGTTCGGAGTATAAGGGTCTTTCCCTGCCATTAATGCTTGGATAACACGTACGTCTCCTTCCATTAATAATAATAATAATGTCTAATGCGGTGGTTGTGAGATTATATAAACCAACGTCCGTTGCCGTGATTTTTGGAATGACTTATTGCGAGAGAAAAAAGGACGTTTTAGTTGCATAACATCGGTTAATGGAAACGCCGTCATTTCGCAATAGTTTTTAATCGATATTTAGATAATAGCGCAAAACATTTGCGCAAATCTGTAATGGAAACGCGGCTATATTCAAATACAACACTACGTTATATGACAAAACACCAAAGAACTTTCATAACATTGATTTTAGAAAACACTTACAGACAATGCCTTTTCAAGGGTAAAACATAAATGGAGATGGAATTAATTAGTGTGCTCTTGCAAATTCCTGATAACAAAATGGCTGAACAGCACATGCTCTACTTAAATAGAGGCACCTTGCCTCTAGGGGTCGCTAAATTGCAAACTGCAGCAGGGAACAGCATAATGTCACTGTACTTTCAATGGTACACCTGTGCCTTCTCTAAAGGGTGCATTTCCTGTAGAGCTGCTTTAAAACCATGTGTATTGTGAAAAGCGCTATTCAAATGAATGTGAATTGTATTGAATAGTACAATAACGGTGCATTTGAGTACATTAAAACAATGTCCCTTAGGTTGAAAAGGCACAAAGATGTACTTGAGTTAATATCGTCAATTTGAATTTATTGAACATACAGTTTGAACTCATTTGATTGCAGATTTTGGTATCTTGAAAAATCAAATTTATGTTTTTAATGTTTTAACATGGGATGTGTTCATGACGTGTCTGTTGTGTGTTGTTCTAAGCCCAATTGTAATTGTGGGATTAATAAAGTTGTAAACTAAACTAAATTATTTATCAAATGCTTTTACCAAAAGTGACTTACAAATGAGGAATATAACAAGCGATTAATATCAAAGAGGCAGGGTTAAGTGCTAGTAATAAAACAGTTTTTAAACATTGTTAAGAACAGTAGAAGAAGCTAAAACTGGGAGGTATATAGGAAATAGTGAAAGCATAGACACAGATTTTTTTTTGTCAGAAGGAAGCAGGCAAGTGCTAACGGAAGAGATAAGATTTCAGATGAATTGAATATTGTCAGGGTGTCACGGATGAGGTAGGGTTGAAGGGAGGACTCAAGGATGCAGAGAAATATGAGCTTTATTAAAGTAAAGTAAAACAAAACAGAAACAACCCCGTGGGGGAAAACACTATAGACTAGACTTGGTTGGACACATACGACAGGACTCATCAGACAGGCAGGGTAACAACAGCATGCGACGATGTGCGATAACGATCTGGCAAAGGACAGCAAACACAAGGGGAATAAATGGGACAGCAAACAAGGCAGGTAACGAGGGAGGACAGGTGGGGAAACTGAACCAATAATAAGATAACAAGATGGGCGGGGTCAGACATTAGATTAGCACATGGCAGCATAACGAGACAAGCCATGTGCTCACATCAAACATGAAAATAACACACAAGCACATGACATGAACATGCAACTAAAGAGACACTAGCTGAGTAAGTTGCAGCACAAGACAGAAAACACAAAACACAAAGGGAGCAGAGAACAAGAGGAACAGGAGAGCACACTCAGACAAGGGACAGGTGAACACACTCAGCTAAACGAGAATCCAAACAAGGGAGCAGAGAACATGAGGAACAGGTGACAATACTCAGACAAACGAGGACACAACTAGACAAGGGGGTGTGGTACAGGGAAACAAGGAGGCAGGGACAGAGGAGCACATGGCCGACACAAACAAAGACAAAACCACATGTTTAAGCACAACACAAACATAGATGCATGAAACAAAGACAAAGCTGCCAGGGCAGAACCCTGACACAGGGAATCGGCTGTCTGGATACGGTTATGAATATCATCCCACCAGCAAAGAACAGTGAACGAGAAAGTTCTGTAAAGTTCCTCTCTTTTTCTAGATCATTTGTAGAGTTTTAAATGCACATGATGGAAGTCCAGCCTAGAAATGAGAAGTTGTGCTGCCGAAGTGCCTGATCTTCCCGATGTTGTGCCGTGCACTCCTGCATGATCGTGCTGTTAGGAAGCATGGTGTTAGTTTTCACTGAAGATACTCACCTGACGAAACATACCAATTAACAAAACTAATAATGCATTGGAAAAATAGGAAATTTGAAAAATTGGATGGCTAGAAATTTCCTATTACTAAAATTCTGACCAAGAGAGGTTTTAATTATTGTACCAAAAACCTCTGCACGTAATAACCTAACACTTCATGGATGTTCTGTCATCGGAACCTGCAGCATTACAATAATCTAGCCTTGATGTCATGAATGCATTAACTAACTGCTCCACATTTTTCAGTGAAAGCATATGTCGTAAATTAGATATATTTTTAAGATGGAAGAATGCGGTTTTACAGATAGTAGAAACGTGGCTTTCAAATGAAAGATTGTTATCAAAGAGCACACCCTGGGTTCGGCCCTGGACGCTTAACAAACAAACTACAGCTGGTCCAAAACGCAGCAGCTCGAGTTCTTACCAGAACCTAGCCTGGGAAAACCCAGACCACTTCCGGCAAATTTAGATTTGCTCTGCAAGTGGGTCTGGCAAAGAGCCCATTGAAACCCATTTCCAGTCCGTCGAAATCGCGGCACCAATCAGAAACGTTGGGGCGGGCTTTACACGATGACGACAGAGCAGAGACGGTTACGCAGATTTTGTACATTACAGAGATGGATGCCGCCATGGAACATCACAACATCACTCGTTCGAATCAGCTATTGCGTCTGTTTCAAGCGATTTAAAATAGTCATTTTCGTTAACACAAACAGAAAATTGCTGAGAGTCTCGAGATGTTTCTCCGTCGCTCTGCATACGTCATGTCATTCATCGCTCTGATTGGTTTTAGATCTATCCGACGTCCATTGGTGACGCCCCTGTGGAAATGAATTGTCTATGGAGCTTTGCCAGACCCTTACTCAGTTACAACTGGGTTTTCCCAGGCTAACCAGAACCAGGAAGTATGACCATATTAGCCCCGTTCTGTCAACACTGCATTGGCTGCCTATTAAACATCGTATACATTTTAAAATATTTCTGATTACTTACAAAGCACGGAATGGTTTAGCTCCGCAGTACTTGAGCGAGCTCTTAACGCATTATAGTCCTTCACGTCTACTGCGATCTCAAAATTCTGGCCAGTTGATAATACCTGGAATATCAAAATTGACTGCTGGCGGTAGATCCTTTTCCTATTTAGCACCAAAACTCTGGAACAGTCTTCCTACCATTGTCCGGGAAGCAGACACACTCTGCACATCTCTTTAACCTGGCATTTAACCTTTTTATACGTGTATTTGTAACTATAGGCCTATAAGAAAACTCACAATTCATTAAACCAAACCAATGAGGATTTCATTTTAATAACACATTTGTGTCACAGCAGGCTTTTTTATCTTTATAAAAACAAGAAATAAGGACTCTGACCAGCGTAACTGCTCAAAACTATATTTTAAAAACAACAATTTCAATTTCATAAAAACGGTTTGATAAAGCAAAACAAGTAAACAAATGATAGATATAGATGTTAAACAACAAATGATATCTGATATGGTATTCTTTGGCTTATTTTGGTAGCTCATACTTTGAAAAGACAACGCTAACTTGAAAAGACACATTCCCTAGCACAATGCCAACTGTCAGTTAAAAAAACAGTACTCAGATTCAGAAGAACACGTTTGATAGAGGACACATGACACTTCAGTCGGGAACGGGATGGTGACTGTGTAACTGACTGAGTGAGAAGGAAAAGTGAGAGTAGGAAAGTGAGACAGGTTGTCTTGGCACATCTTATTCGATTACGGTAAGTTGTACTGTATCTTTCAACATACCTTCTAATGTTAATTTGTCTTTATTTACTATTAACTTTATATAGTAAAGAGGAAGATATGATCAGTTATCATGATCTTCGTGACTGTGTTTGCATTTAGATGTTTGTTATTTCAAACATGCTTGAATAAACAAACATTACAGACTTTTGTGCAGTAAGATGCATCTGCATTATTAAAGGGATAGTTCACTTTAAAATTAAAATTCTGTCATCATTTACTCACCCTCAAGTTGTTTCAAACCTGTATTAATTTATTTATTCTGCTGAACACAAAGAAAGATATTTTGAAGAATGTCAGTAACCAAACGGTAGTCTGTACCCATTGACTTCCATAGTATTTTTTTTTCCTACTATGGAAGTCAATGGGTACAGACTACTGTTTGGTTACTGACATTCTTCAAAATATCTTTCTTTGTGTTCAGCAGAATAAATAAATTAATACAGGTTTGAAACAACTTGAGGGTGAGTAAATGATGACAGAATTTTAATTTTAAAGTGAACTATCCCTTTAACCCCTTTACGTTGTTTTTTATTATTGTACTTGTATTGTACTTTATTATTGTTGTTCAACATTTACCTCACATTAAAACACCACACTCTTACTTGATCTGGACAAACTGAGTATCATTGGAAAGATTAAAGACTCCAGCTTTGATATTTGACCCCTGTTTATGATAAAACTGGGTTGCAGTGACATTCAATTCTTAGTTTAATTCTTAATGACTAATACAAGGAAATTTGAAAGCATCTGATGTTTTGATATCCTTGCCCTTGTTCATCACCTCACACGATTCCTCAACATCTACAATAAAACACCTGCATAACTGAGTATTTATAATGGTAACAATGTAAATTATTGCAATCTGCTAGATGTGTTAAATATACATTGAATTGGTATAAAACAATCTTTTGCTTTTGTAGCCACACCCATAGTTCTCATGCCTCCTCAATGTTACACTGTAAATGATTATCTAGATCCACCTTTGATATATTCAAACACAGAGAGAAAGACTGCCTTTCTAAATGCAAAGTAGCAATTTCACAATCACCTTAAAAATGAAAACTGGTTCTGTTTCCAGTAATGATCCACGCAGTTGGTAAGATTGAGAGTGTTGAGCTGCTGAAGACAGAATCTTAAACTGCAGATCTGAACTCAGGTAATTTTCAGAGTATTTTTCACTCCATCAAATCACTTACAATGCTAGTGGCTTTAATGTAGTTTAACTACATTAGTTAACCTGTTAGCTTGCAACGCCACTTTTGAAAAATCCCCAGAAATGGCATACCCAAACTAAAACAGATACAGTTCATGGACCCTTTGTACTAAAAGCACAAGTATGGTCTCATTTGAAAGCTGACACCTGGCACTTTATTGGAAATGTAGAATTAATTATTGTCATAATGAAAAAAAAATTGTATGAATAGCTTCAAAGTTGTGTAAGTTATGAAACATCTTCATGAAAATTAAATTGAAGTTGGCACTGGAGCAATCTAGAATTGCACTCCAGCTAAAGCCACATGTCTGACCATGTTATATTTAAAATTTGAAGGTGATAAGTCTAAAACTCTGCATTTAGTTAAATGTTTTTCAAGATCATGTCATATGACTTTAATTTGATTAGAATTTAAAATGCAAACTTGTGTTTATTGTCATCTATAAGCATCTATTCAGTCTATTGTCTCTGTTGTTTTGTGGTGCAAACGAGCCCCATTCAGTGTCAGTCTCTCCTGCTCACATTCACACATCTCCAGCCTGGTTATGGCCCTGGTAATATGCATTTCTTTTGTTTGCATTATAATGGCTAACGACTGGCTATTCACGCTGTTTCACCCCCTAATTTGTTGTATCAAAGTTCTCACTTCACATTGAAACTGTATCAAATGCCTTTCTTGAATAAAGAAACAGTTCAGTAAGCATTCCTATTTAGAAAAATTCATAAAAATAACAGCTAACGTTAGATGGCAGGTGCACCTGAGCTAGCTAACGTTAGCATGTTAGCTTAGCACACCATCAATACACGGCATTTATGAGATTAAAACCATGTTTGTTCCAAACTTACTTTATAGCTCAAGTCGTGAACTAATAATGAACTGCACGTATACAGCATTTATTAATATTTGTTCATATTAATTTCAACATTTACTAATACTTTATTAAAATCTTGTTAACATTAGTTCAACTAACATGAACAAACACTGAACAGCTGTCTTTCTGTTAACAAACATTAACAAATACAGTAACAAATGTATTTCTCATGTTTAGTTAATGTTAGTTGATACATTAACTAATGAACCTGTAAAGTGTTACCGAAACATTTCATGTGTCTGTATGTTGTACGTGTGTATGCAGGTGCCGTTCGTCACAATGATACTGTGTGTATCATTACTGCTGCTGATTAATGGTGAGTGTTTTAATTAGGGATGTGCGCATTTGACAGTCGTTTAAACGGAAGTTTTGTAACCGACTAGTCTAACAGTAAGACACCCTGTAAAGACATGTAGGCTATATATATATGATCCATACTAGCATCTATAAATCAAACAGTCAAATCCCATAATAATAATAATAAATAATCCCTTTGAAAAAGCTCATTCTGATTCCGATTCTGAAGCTCATTCATGTGAATTTAAGTGAATAACCTGATGGGCATTTGCTTGCTTCGGCTATCACACTTACGTGAACGTCCTGAATTCTAATTATCCAGTTAGAAATGGCACAAAATACTCCCACACCTCGTTGTTTTGAGCAGTCATTTCAGTGACTCACACGAAGAATACGCATCTGAGGTCAAATAAAAAAAAGATACGGCTATGAATATGCTATTTAGAATGCGTTTGAATATAAATGTATCAAAGTTCAAGGCGCAGGGAAGAATTGGGGACTGGTAAACGGGAGTTTTAAAATAAATAAAACTAAAGCAAACGGCGGGTGGTGCATCATAGCCGACTGGCGCATATAGACAAAACGCAAATGTCCCAGGCCTGGTCTTCACTCGTCTTCCACTGCACTGTCAACACTCATCCTTCGGAGCTCCTGGATACGAACGACACACTCTTGTGTAGCTGATTTTAGACATTTTAAATGCATAAAAGGTGGACATTTCTAATTAATAAAATCACCTATTTTTGTGACTTTATTAATAAAGCAAAATAAAAAAAATTAACATTAATTAATAACCCGCAACGCAAACGACAATTTAAATCTTTTTTTGATACTGAATTATTTATTTTTATATTTCATTGTTTGAAATGGTTCTTCTGTCGGCGTTTAGAGAAAACACGCTTTTGAGCTGCTGCTGTGACGCTGCACAAACGCTTCCAGTGTGAATACTCTCGCTCGTCTGTAGAGGTGCTTTTGCACAACCCAGCGGGAAAAAGGAAAATACTGAGGAAGAAAATCACTTTTTGGAGTGCAGTGAATGAGAATGTATCATCACATCTGTCTGTTGTTTTGTCTTAATTCTCTCAGAACCTACAACTTCCAGCTCTGATCCATGCTATGATTATAACACTCTTGATGAATCCTGGAGAGACATACGGCAAAGCCATTACCATGAATATGATGACACTCTTGTTGAATGGAGTGGCTGGTATCGGCTGTATCTGAATGGAGAAAGTGCCCAGATGTCTGAGTGGTGTGTGAGTAATGCTGGATGTGGTGGAGAAACTGCACTGCATCTCAACGGTTCTCTTCCAACACTTGAGGATGGAGTGGTGACCCGTGGAGTCATGGGAACTCATTCAAGGTGGCTGTGGGGGTATTCCCGTGAGTGTGGAGACTACAGATCCACATCCATCCGAGTCAAAGCCTGTCCAGGAGATTATTACGTCTATGAATTTGTCAAACCCATCATATCAGCTCCCCGGCCTATGTACTGTGCAGGTGAGATTTTTAAAGGCCTGTTCACACAATAGCTATAACTAAAACCATTTTAGCATCCACACCAATGCACAATATCTTTGTTTATTATAAGCGAAGCAGTTATGTCATCTGCCGCTTTAAATTCTTGAGCTCTTTAAAGGTGGGGTAACCGGTATTTGAAAAATTCTGTTTGGAAGATAGTCGGACCGGCACAACAACAAATGTGAGAAACAAAACATACGCGGATGTTGCTTAGATTCGCTGGCTTTGAGTGGCTTCGAGTGTCATTGTGTGTCTGAAGCTGCAGTGCCGTTGGCAACTAACAACAAACTCTTGTTTGTAACTACTATTGTGTACTGTACGTAAATTTTTTGTGCTTCCTTGTCATTCTCATTCGTTCATCATCTGCGCTTTATTTTTAATGAAGCATTATTTTGTTACGCTTCTGCTATGATAAACAAACATCGCCTCTTGGATTGTGTAAGAGTGGAAATCTTTCAGGGGTTCAGACTGCAAGACTGCCGAGCGACTAAAGAAACGTTATTAGCAAGATGGTTTAAAGCTGTACATTTCTTGTCTGTTCCACTCACTGCCACTTATACCAATGACGGAAAATAAGTACAGTTACAATAGCTTCATACGTGGGAGAGCGTTGCTATAGACTAAAGAGAGTGATAGTATTGTATTGCACTATGTAGCACAAAAGTTAAGACCAAATCAAAACTAGCACACTAGCTGTAATCGAAAGATTTAATGACAAAATATGTTGATGGTTACACTTAAAATAGTTACAAAGTAGATTAATGAATTGATGGTAACTTAAACCAAATAATCTTAACCAGCATGTAAATGTTACCTTAGAGATAGAATAGAGAGATAAAGAGAGAGAGAGAGAGAGATGAAGGAAGAGAGCCCAAGAGAAGGTGAGAGCCAGAGCTCCAGAAAAGGCAAAAGGGCAGAACAACAGTTTCAACCTAATTTATCCTTCTTGACCATGTGACTAAAATCCAAATTGTGAGACAAAACTGACCTATCAGGTATTTACACTTCCCCCGTGCATACACAAACATCTTGGCCTACAGGTCTTGATCGTTATCAGAAACAGCAGGGAACCCCACTGTGTCTTTGGGCAAATGGTCATTGGAGGAGAAGGGGTCAAAAACAGTATTTAATTTCTCAGTTCATTTGAAATGTCTTGAATTATTTTCAGTCTTACAAATCGGCCCTTGGCACCATTGGCCACACACCTGGAGTCCAAAGGTGACACAGTTCATAAAGACATGTTTTGCTGTTGGGTGTAGTTGTATCTTCAGACATTTCGTCCAGGCTTGTTGCGGTTGGTCAGTCTTTAGTTGTTGTTCTCATTTCGGCCCTGCATGAGTAGGGAGGTTCCATCACACGGTGTTGCACCTTTCATAGATATGCAAATCATCCATCGAACACCTCACAATTTCACAAGAACAGGCACTGGATCTGGAAGCAAACGTTGATTCCTCTTTCTGAGGATGAATTCACAGGATATGAACTTGGTTGCAGGTATCCTGTGATTTAAAAGAGTACACAGCACAACAAAACAGCAAAAGCAGACACATGGCATTTGTCATTGGTCAGATGATTGATATGGTCAGATTAAAATTTCTCACTGGAAAAAAGCCCTTAAGTGTACTTAATTAAAAAGATGGTCAAGGAAGGATAAAATAAGATTTTTCAAGTTATTACACTGTTTCTGGAAACATGTAAATAAATTGCATCAAAACAAAACAACTAATGCTGGTTTAAAACAACATTTCATGAAGAGTTATCAGCAAAATATTCAGTGTAACCATTCACAGAGATTCAATTGAACTAATGTCCACAAGCATTGTTGCAAGTCAATTGGACAAAATACAAATAAGCAATCAAAAACGTTTCAGAGATATTTCAAATACATTAACATTACATTAATACATTACAAATATTTGTACTTGGGTAAAAATAAGAATGATGACATAAAATTTTGAATTTCACCTGGTGAGGCAAAATATTATTTAAGTGATCAAATAAATCCAAAGAAAAACAAAACAAACAATTGCTGAATGCAATTCACAGTTATAATTCAGTCTAGATGTAAAGACTTAAATAATTTTGTATGGATTAAGTTTGTGAGGCAGAATCATATAGATGCAGATTTGACTTTGTATGAAGATCAAATGTGGCTGCATTTATCTGCAGCTATGTGTAAATTTATCATGCTTCAAAACAAAGGTGAGGGTTTTTACAATTGTGATGCAAATTTGGTCCTGTTGTAACAGGGAGCCAGCATGAGAATTGTGAGTGAAGTGTGATCATGGCTCATCTCCTTCCCTTAAAGTTCTTTGTTAGGAGCATGCTAAAGTGCAAAGTTCAGAGTTAAATCCTGTTATGAAAGGATTTTCATGGTTAATGCAAATTGTGTAGCCACATATGGCAATTCTATGCTCCTTTACATGGTTTTACTACAGTTATATGGAAGATAACCGAGTTTCCAATAAGGAGACAAACAAACTCAACATAGTCACACATGCAAAATGAAATTGCTCTACAATTTCAGTGCAACAATTATTCCACTTAACACAAAAATACATTGTCTAGATTGCACTTAGCATCTACAACATTTAAAACCTAAGTGTTTTTACAACACTTACAGTAAAGCATTTATGTGTTTTAAAATAATAAAATCAATTAGCCTATGTGCAGAGTGTACACAAACAACTATAAAGTGTGTTCTATGATCATTATGTGTTTTGCACAATTACAAATTTGAAAATACAATCAGGATCGTTGGAATTTGGATGTAAAACTTGTTGCTTATTGGGCTACCAACCCACTAGCAAGTGAAGTTAATAGCTGAAGGCCTTGCATGAACAAAGCAGTTAACTCGCTAAGAGTTTTACCTGTATGTGCAGATTGCGGATTTTTGCTCTTAGAAAGTGTTTTGCTATTTTTCAGAATATAAGGTGGAGGCCTTCCCCTACCCAGTGACCAGCATTTTTCCTCTAGATGGCCTATTTTATGACAGGAACTGCAAAGCCTGGTTTCTTTACCATTTTGAAGTTTGCTATGTTCACCTGGAGTTTGAGGATTTTCATGACCATGTGCCATCACCCTAAGAACTGAAATATGAACACTTTCTTGGGCATTTGCATTTTCTGAACTAAATGTTTCAGATTCACTAGAAGTCACCTCCTCCAAGAAGTGAACGTTCTTTTTAGTCTCAACGCTTTTAAGCATTTTGAAAGACATGTGCTCTTTAGCATTTAGCTCAGCCTTGAGATCTGCAATGGTCTCTTTGTGATTTTTATACTTTTTATTTAGGGCTAACAGCTCAGATAGCAATTTATCTATCTGTGTTTTAAGATCTTGAATCTTTGCCTCAGACTTTTGTGCATTTTCTGCATTTTTAGATTCCATGTTATTAAATGCAGGAACTACACATGTTGCTAACTCGTGTAGCTTTGTATAACGAATGAAGTTTAAAGCCTCAATAATTTCATCATGTTTAGATTTCTTTTGATGTTTTCCAACATTGTCCCACCATCGGAGCAATTCTTCTTCTGGACATTTAACGTCAATGTACTCTTTAGAGAGTTTACATATGCTAGGCTCAACTTTTTTGCTCCATAAAGCAAACAATACATCACTATTATCAGAATTTTTCCCTTCCATCCCCGAGGAGATCTGAATATTCACAAATTATACCGTAATGTGACTATTAAAGCTATTCAAAATACTGTTTCATTCAATTCATGCAAATGGAGACTTCTTATCATACCATTAAACAAGGAAAACAGACTTACCCATTGTCAGAAGATCAGCTATAATCCAATCACAAAATCAACTATAAAAATGAGTTATTCTCATTCTGATCAAAGTGAATTTCAGAAAACACACTGCAAGGGATCCCGGGTTTCGGCACCATCTGTAAGAGTGGAAATCTTTCAGGGGTTCAGACTGCAAGACTGCCGAGCGACTAAAGAAACGTTATTAGCAAGATGGTTTAAAGCTGTACATTTCTTGTCTGTTCCACTCACTGCCACTTATACCAATGACGGAAAATAAGTACAGTTACAATAGCTTCATACGTGGGAGAGCGTTGCTATAGACTAAAGAGAGTGATAGTATTGTATTGCACTATGTAGCACAAAAGTTAAGACCAAATCAAAACTAGCACACTAGCTGTAATCGAAAGATTTAATGACAAAATATGTTGATGGTTACACTTAAAATAGTTACAAAGTAGATTAATGAATTGATGGTAACTTAAACCAAATAATCTTAACCAGCATGTAAATGTTACCTTAGAGATAGAATAGAGAGATAAAGAGAGAGAGAGAGAGAGATGAAGGAAGAGAGCCCAAGAGAAGGTGAGAGCCAGAGCTCCAGAAAAGGCAAAAGGGCAGAACAACAGTTTCAACCTAATTTATCCTTCTTGACCATGTGACTAAAATCCAAATTGTGAGACAAAACTGACCTATCAGGTATTTACACTTCCCCCGTGCATACACAAACATCTTGGCCTACAGGTCTTGATCGTTATCAGAAACAGCAGGGAACCCCCACTGTGTCTTTGGGCAAATGGTCATTGGAGGAGAAGGGGTCAAAAACAGTATTTCATTTCTCAGTTCATTTGAAATGTCTTGAATTATTTTCAGTCTTACAATTGCATGCGTAACAGAGGCCATAATATAATTGTAATATAATTGTAGAATAATATCATTGTAGTTTTAGGATATAACACTAAATTCTCCAAACCTCTTGTCCTATATAAGGCCACGGGGATGCTGGAGCCTATCCCAGTGTCTCTATAGTCAGGGCTAAAACTAAATTGTCTTCCATATAAATACAGCATTTTAACAGTATTTTTACAAAGATCCCTTTTGTCCATGACAGTTGCTTTCCAAAGCATCAGCAGTGATCCTTGCTACAACTATGAGTCTCTGGATCGTCCCTGGAGAGCCAACAATGAAAGTGGAGATAACATTTGTGACGACTCTTTCTCCTGGAATGGCTGGTACCGGCTTTTCTACTATGGAATGGACATCCGGATGTCAGAGACCTGTGTTAGTGAATACTCCTGTAATACAAATATCAATCTGTGGCTCAATGGTCCTCACCCTCAGATAGAGGATGGAGTGGTGACCAGGGAGGTCTGTGGTGGTTATTTGAGAGGCTGCTGTGATTACAAGACAATCCCCATCAGAGTGAAAGCGTGTCCAGGCAATTACTATATCTATGAACTTGTGAATCCACAATTTGGGTGTTCAGGATACTGTACAGGTACTGTGCTTTTCCCCACCTATTAACAAAGAATTTAAAACCTTTTAAAAATTATTTCAATCATGTTTTGAATTTCCTTCTTTTTAGATGTCAGCACTATTTCACAGGTTGTTTTCACTGTGAGTCCAGATATAATCACTGGATCCAACATCACCTTGAGTAAGTTGTATGCAGTAAATATAATAACATATATGAATAGTAACATTAACTTTTTTTGTAATGGTTGTGCATTACAGTTTAAAATGGAGCCTTTTATGCATGAACTTGTAGCATCTCATCATATTACGCAGGCATGCCATGCACAGTACAAATGGCTAAACTACCTTACTATATTTTTATCACCATATTTGACGATGAAATTAGGCCTCAAGTTCCTTGTTTTGATCTCTCACTAACACAGACTCTTGCAATAACTACAACATACTCGACAACTCCTGGAGAAGCCCTCCCATTTACTGGTATACAAATGGATATGTAAATAGACACGATGACACTCGTGTAGAATGGGACGGCTGGTATCGACTCTTCATTAATGGATCAAGTGCTCAGATGCCTGAGTGGTGTTTTTATTATATGTCATGTGGAGGTTATAGTTCTCTGTATCTTGGTGGCTCTCATCCTCGACTAGAAGATGGAGTTGTTACTCGTGAAATTTACAGCTCTTATCATGATCAGTGCAGTCGCTACAAATCAAACCCAATCCAAGTCAAAGCTTGTCCTGGAAATTATTATGTCTACAAATTTACCAGACCGACTCTGTCAATACCATCTCCTGTATACTGTGCAGGTATATTCATTCATCTTTGTATTTGTCATAATTATCATTAATTATTTTGTAGATTTTCATATGATAATTACCTGTGCAGACCTGTTAAAGTTTATCTTCTACTTGGATGCATTTAATCTTCAGTATGCAATGCTCTCTTTCAAATTTTTTCATAATAGTATCTTTCACCACCCCAAGTGTCGACCCCTGCTACACCTATACCAGTCTGGATCAGCCTTGGAGAGCCACTGACCATAATAACTTAGGCATGTGTGATTATAATGTGGACTGGAATGGCTGGTACAGGATGTTCAACAACGGACAAAAAGCTCAGATGCCAGAATCATGTGTAAATCAGTACACCTGTGGCACTAGTGACCCACTGTGGCTCAACGGCCCTCACCCACAGCTGGAAGATGGAGTGGTCACCCGTCAGGTCTGTGTCTCCTCATGGAATGGCTGCTGTAACTACACATCCCACCCTATAAGAGTCAAAGCCTGTCCAGGAAATTACCATGTGTATGAGTTTGTCAAGCCAATGTTTTGCGGAGCTTACTGTTTAGGTAGGAGAGCATTTACTCATATGCATTTAAGTAATTTTTTTTGAAAATTATTGATGTTGATATGAAACGGTCCTATTACCAGATGCCTCAAACCGGTCCATCTCATTGGCATCTACAACAACAGAGACAATCTTACCCACAGAATCCATTACTCCACCAATCACAACCACTGGTAAAGTATTGTCTTGACTTCTTTATAAACCCTGCTTTTGTTGACCCATTACACAATGGTGTAGAAAAAGTCAACAAAACATAACAAAACATTCTTAATAGCATGTATGTACACTGATAAAATGCTTTGAATAGGCTCAAAGAAAGCACACAATTTACTTAAAGTGCCCCTATTATGCTTATTTAAAGATTCCTGTTTTGGAGTCTCCATCACCAAGTTTACATGCGTCCAAAGTAAAAGCAAAAAACAAAACCAACCCTTTCATTTTCTCATAATATACATCGCACATCACCTCATTTCTCAAAGAGTCTGAAAATGGTTTGTTTGAAGATTCTGTCTCTCTAAACCACTCGCGGATCTACTGTACTCTGCTCTGGTTGGTTAGACGGTCCGTTTTGATTGGCCACGCCAAGTCAAGTTATATTTATTTATATAGTGCTTTTTACAATACAGATTGTTTCAAAGCAGCTTTACAGTAATAAAAAAATATGCAACAAAGTTTGTTTAGCTGTACAGCAGCTCTAGAAGAAAATAGTGTCATTGTCTAGCATTGTAAGTTCAGTGTTGATTAATTTCGGTTGTAAAAGTCATTAGTTATTAATTTAGTTAATTTATCTATACAGCCGCTCTAGAGAAAACAGTGATGTCATCATCCAGTTCAGTTCTCATAAAATGATGTCAATTTTGAATATTAAGTGTCTCCAACTAAGCAAGCCAGAAGCGACAATGACAAGGAATCCAAATCCCATCAGGTGACAGAATGGAGTCTTTTTTTGGGGGGGGGGGGGGGGGGGAGAAACCAGGCTCAGTCAAGGGGGCAGTTCTCCGCTGACCAACAAACAGTGTATAATTATGATTCAGGCAGCATTACAGGTAAGAAGTCAGATTGGGATCGGAACAAAATTCCGATCCTAAATATCCCAAATATTTAATCCATTTACGTCTGGTTCAAGACCGGATTCATCACGCCGATATGGAGATGGGTTTTGTTGAGGATCTGTGCCACTGGCTGTCATGTCGATGAGGCCTTCACAGGGGATAGTCTAGTTGGCACAATATCTGCTGATGTTCATGGGCTGAGTTGTGGTCATGGCAAGGCGCAGGTCCTCCATCTGATCTGGATATGGCCCGGACCCAACTGACTACGATAACCTCGGGATAAACAGAGAAACTAATATTAGTGTAGATAACATTCTTCAAACGATGTAACAAGTACATCAAGTGTTATAGGAAGTGTTCCTGATTCCGGCTGACCTAGTTTATGCAGGCTAATAATCATTTAACTTATAGAAAATTATATTGTGTTATGTGTAGGCCAGTTATAAAGAGGTGTGTTTTTATACAGAGTGTGTCTGCTTCTCGAACAATGCTAGGAAGACTGTTCCAGAGTTTAGGTGCTAAATAGGAAAAGGATTTACCGCCTGCAGTATTATCAACTCGCCATAATTTTGAGATCACAATAAACGTAAAGAATTACAATGTGTTAAGAGCTCACTAAAGTATTGCAACGGTAAAAAGCAACGGTCCTAGTACTGATCATTGCAGTACTCCATACTGAACTTGTGATCAGTAACACATCTCTTTGTTTACTGCTACAAATGATCAGATAACGATCAGATAAGTAAGATTTGAACCATGCCAATACAATTTCACTAATGCCAACATTTTCAAATTATTTTCTATTCAAAAGAATGTTGTGGTCGATAGAATCAAATGTAGCACTAAGACCCAGTAACACTAATAGAGAGATACAACCACGATATGATGATAAGAGCAAATCATTTGTAACTCTAATGAGAGCAGTCTCAGCAGAGCCGATCCTGACCTCCCTGGGGCCCTAAGCAAAATTCTGTTAAGGGGCCCTCCTACCTGACTCATGAGCCATGTAAACCATTTGCCATTGCCACACAGTAACACCTGACACACCCCAGTGCTCCCACTACAATCCATTCTTAATATCAAGAATTCACATTTTAAGTACAGGTGAAACTCAAAAAATTAGAATATCGTGCAAAAGTTCATTTATTTTTAACTCAACTTAAAAAATGAAACTAATATATTATATAGACTCAGTACATGCAAAGTGAAATATTTCAAGCCTTTATTTGTTATAATTTTGATTATGGTTTACAGCTTATGAAAACCCCAAATTCAAAATTAGAATATTGTGAAAAGGTTTTCATAGTTCAGTCTTGCTTAGCGCGAGGGAGAAAAAAAGACGGTGAGCCCGGATGGCAGGTTAACGCGCTAGTGAAATGCTAACGGTTTGTGTTAGCGAATTGGATTAAAGCTAGTGATGTCAGATTAATGTGATAGACAATATTATTTGCATTGTATTTAATCTATCTGTTCTTTTCCTCTTAGATGTGAAAAATCACTCTAAAGTCAACTGCTCTGAGGATGAATGGTTTGGGGGAAAAAATGGCGTTTATGGCTGTTTGTGTAAAAAGGACCATCACACACCACATTCTGACTCTTTTGGTTGGTGTCATTCCATAATTAAATGTGAAATATACAGGTCTTTTTTAAAATCATTAAATCTCTCTTTTTTTCCCTCTCAGATTTCTCAGAAACCTGTGAAAGCAGCTCTGGCTCCATATCTGTGTCTCGCTGTCAGCTCTTTGAGGCTGGTTTTCCAGCTGATGTCTTACACCTCAATGATCCCAGCTGCAAAGGAACGGTCCGGAATGGCAGAGTGGAATTCCATTTTGATAACGATGAACACATATGTGGTACAAATCTTGTGGTAGGTTTAACTATGAATAATCTTTTCAAATACATCATCCAAATATTTGTAGTGCCTGATAGAACTATCAGAGTTTTATTTGACCTCCTGGCGAATCTCTATGAGACTTTGAGAAGTATGTAGCAATGTATCAATTATTAAGTATGTATCAATCTGTAACAACCAAGGGAAGGTCCCAAACAAACCTCGCTAAAGACTTCTCAAAGTCTGAAAGAGATTCAGTGGGGAAGGATGCACAACACCGTGCCACAAAAGTCACTGGAACATTTGCCCACATTCTCCACCATTAATGTGTAATTATTTCACTTAACTTTTTGTATTTAGTTGTGTCTAATGTTACTTTAATATCTATTTTTATGCTAAATTACAAAATGCTATATTTGTTGTCCACAGGCCAATGGCACCCACTTCATCTATGATAACTTTATTCTGGGGACAACGAAGTCAGAGAAAATCCTGAAGCTTTCTTTCAGCTGTGTTTATCCTCAAACACAAACACTTTCCATGAATGTGGAAATCAATCCACTGGAGAGGTGCGAGTCAAATACAAATTCTGACTTCAGCTCAAAAGAGTAGTTCAACTAAAATATGATTTTTTTTAGTATTGTGTTTTTAGTACATTAGTATTGTGTTGTTTAAAAATAAATATGAACTTATTTTCTTTCCATTATTCGAGGTCTGACAACACTGCATCTTTTTTGTTATTTTGACCAGTTGTCGTTTTCTGCAAATAAATGCTCTAAATTACAATATTGCTCTTTGAAATTTGGGAGAAATGTTGTCAGTAGTTTATAGAATAAAACAAAAATGTTAATTTTACCCAAACACATATCTTTAAATAGCAAAACAAGAGAAACTGATCATTTTGCAGTGGTCTCTTAATTTTTTCCAGAGCTGTATATATATTTTTTTCTTCTTATATTTGATCAGTATTGTGCACAAGACTCTTCCCGCTGGTGAAGGCAGATATCAGGTGCGGATGATTCCATATGAGGATGATGAGTTTACCCGGCCCTTCACTGGTAGTGTGGATGCAGAGCTCGACCAGGAGATGCATGTGGAAGTTCGTGTTGAGGGGGTCGACAGCCGCCAGTTTGCCCTGGTGATGGACACGTGTTGGGCTACACCTGTGAATGATCCTGATTACAGCCTCCGCTGGGATCTCATCCTTTCAGAGTAAAGCAGGGATTTTATAGGATTGCCTGAGAGACTTTATCTCTCATGATTTCAAGACAAAAGCACAGGATTCCATTTTTGTTGAGTAGAAACAAAGAAAATAATATGATTTGTTGATTGTCATTATTGATATTCTCAGGTGTCCCAATCCAAATGACGACACAGTGGATCTGCTGCAGAACGGCGTCTCGACATCCAGCCATTTCTCCTTCGGGATGAATATCTACACTGCAAACTCTGTCAATCTTTACCTGCACTGTGCTGTTCACCTTTGCCTTCTGTCAAGCAATCGCTGCTCAATGGTCAGTTTACAAAACCTTGCATAATGATAATGTTTTATGAGTAATTGAAAATAAATGCAATTTATCACTTTAATATATAAAAATGACTGTTAAATTTTGGAACGTCAAATGCTCTATATTAGATTTGAAGATCAAATTCTTCAGTGTCTGATCTCATTAAATGCATCTATAGCACGCATTGTGTTTATCGTGCAATTTATACGCAAAAAATAGTTTTTACGTTCATACGGTATGCACTGTAAACCCCTTGGGTATGATCAGGGTATGTGCGTATTATACGTTTGGGTAGGATTAGTGGGGTGGGGTACGTGGGTATACACGCAATAAAGTGTGTATCATATGCATGTGAAAACTGTCTATCATATGCACGTAAAAACGAATTTTCGCGTATAAATTGCACGATAAAGACCCCTAGCCCTATTTTAATGATCTGAAACGCAAGTGTCAAAGCGCAAATCGCAAGTAACTTTGTGGGCGGATCCCGGCGCTGTTGCTATTTTCCCGGCGGGATAAATGCCTCTTGTGCCCGGCGCAAATCTAAAAGGGGTTGGTCTGAAGTCGCTTCATTATTCATAGGTGTGGTTTGGGCGTAACGTGAAATAAACCAATCAGAGCGTCCTCTCACATTCCCTTTAAGAAGAATTGAGAATTGTTCCACGGCGCATTGCTATTATAACGGCGGATTTGCCGGCGCACGCCAGGAGCGGTTCACAGCCGAGGAGACCGACGTTCTCGTCAGGGCCGTAAAACTCAGAGAAGTGACATTGGGGATGATGGGAGAAACCCACCCAAATTAGCTTCGGTTAAACAGGCGAATAATTTGGGTAAATGTGTGGCCTAATCTATTTTTTTTATTTTTTTTATCTAGATCGATTTTTTTCACATCTTCACGGACACAACAATGATTTCCCTCGTGTGTTAATATTTTTCCTTGTAATAATGTATGATTTGCAAAAATGAAAACTGCTGCGTCTGTTTATATTAGAGAATCAAAGTGGATGCGCGTTAACACGCTACATTATGGCCAAGCACGCGCCCTTAAAATACCATATGACTAACGCGCAACGCGACTGTCTTTAGACTGTTTTTTTCCTGGTCAGTGGCGGAATTGCTTTCTAAAACTGGAAAATAGCACCATGGAAGTTTTGCGCCGGAAAACGCCTCCTCTTTGCGCTGAACCGCCCCCCGCGAGCGCAAGTTCATTCACTAATTTACCGACGTGCGTCTGTGGAGGGAAAAGTCCGCTGTGCGCGGGTGCAAAATAGGAATGATACATGCGTCGGTGTACAAAGTCAATTGCGCTGGGTGCAAGATAGGGCTCAATGTGTGCTATAGATACACATTTCATGAGATCAGACTGGTATGTAAGGCTGCCTGTTTTTTCTGCCCTCTGCTGGAGACTTTCCTTTGTTTCATGTTTGTTTAGCTACATTTAACAGAGATTCACAGCTGGATTTTGCCCTTTTCTCTATTAGGACTGTGACTCTGGACACCAGCGGAGAGAGCGCAGGTCTCTGGACTTCCATGACAGTGCTTCCATATCCATGGGTCCTCTGGTGTTGTCTGCGGGGAACACAGGTGAACATCTCATTTATTTTAATCATTTGTAAATAAAGGTTTCTATGTAAATACATTACATTTCACTGCATTGCATTATATCCCCTTTTCACAGATAAGTGGGTCCCAGAACAAGTGAAGGTATCTGAGGCTTCTTGTCTGTGTGGTTCTCTGATGCTGATACTTGTTCCTCTGATGAGTGTCCTCACACACTTTTAGTTTAGTATATAAGTAATTAGTATATAAATAAAAATGTGATATTATCTGATTACATTTGAATATTTGTGAATTGTGACGACACGCTGGTTTTGGGTTTCTTATTGTTTTCTCATCTCATGTAGCCTTTGTCTACAATCATACAAAATAAATAATTGAATCATGTACATGAGTTTTTATTATACATCATATTTTACTCTGTGCTGCAATGAATGAGGCATTTATATTGTGCTTTTATATGTACTACTGTATACCCAAATAATACAATAACAAAGACAATCAGATTCATGTTTATTCAAATAATGAAAAAGGGTAATTCCTGTTCTCTGGTTCCTCTCAGTTCTTCATCTTTTTAAAATGAATATGCTTATGTTGCAGCTCAAGATAATATACCTAAAACAGAAGAAAGTGAACAAGGTACAAAATAGCTAGTAAACTAGTCATAGGCTACTTCAGCTGGAGATGGGCATGTCACTTACATGAAGACATCAACTTGAAGTCCATTTGGATATTTCTAACCATCTCTTGAATTGTTGATATTATTAAAGTAATTTGATTATAATTATAAGTAGGGCTGTAAGCGATTAATCGCCAAAATAAAAGTTTGTGTTTACATAATATATGTTTGTGTGTATTGTGTATAATCATTTTGTATATATAAATACACACACATGCATGTATATATTTGAGAAATATTTGCATTTATATAATGCATATATATTTTTATATAATTTATATTTAATTATTTAATTGAATTATTTAAATTAAATGCCACAAGAACAAGAGGTATTACATATTCACAATATCAGCTGTAAGGAAGAGAAATAAAATAAAATGTTTTACATAAACTCCAGTGCTTTCAAAGCATTACATGTTTTCATTGCTTTTTTGTTTTTGTTTTGTTTGTTCCAAAAGATGTACATAGTGTAAAGTCATTTATAAAATGTGTAAAATTTGGTTTACCTTGAGCCACCATTTTATGTATATGGTATTTTCCTAATAAAACAAATAACTGTATTCCCATCGTCGTCTTCCTCGTCGAATTTCTGGCGGTCTATACGGCATCTGGTGTAATGGAAACGATTGGCTATGAGCTACGTATAGCCGCATTTGATAGACATTCGTAGCGCCCAATAAACGGCTCTGGGCATTCGTAAACCACTCCTCAAATACGAGAAAATGAACGTGGTTCCCAGACCACGTCTCAATCAGACGAGGTCTGACGTTAGCCAGGCTAATTAAATCCTATATGATGGGTACATGAAAATGCAGTAAGAATAACCCAATAGGTAATTAAGTTTGACAACTGATTAAGGGTCTTTATTGTCTGCTTTTTATAATCATTTGCTCTCAGCTAAGAGAAGAAGTTACCAATTCTAATTCAGAATTTTTGAAACGTTTTGAGACATGGACTAAACAAGGGAGCGTGGTAACAGGAAGAAGAGGAGCACATGGCAAACACGGACCAAGACAGAGCCATGTGCTCAAACACAAGACAAACATAGAAACATGAACCAAGACAAAACAGAGTGCCAGGGCAGAACCCTGACATATACAGGGAACCCTCTCATTTGGTAGGCTACACTATAATATTAGAGGTTCAAATTAATAATAGATATATTATATTCAACTGCTATTTATTTACAGATACAACATTTACACTCAATTTAAAGCTGAAATGTTTGTAGTTTTCATAATCACAGCAAATATATTAAAACATACAATTAACAACAAATAGGCTCTTCTCTAGCGTTTTATTACCTAACAAGCGAATTGTGAACACTGGATAACTTTCCTCTGGTAAATTCAAAAGTGATATTGTTCACTTGCTGTTTATTGACGTCTTTCCGCGGATGAAACAGATTGAGAGATTACATGAGTCATGATCTTTTTACAGTCTATGGTCATGATACAGATTTAGGTCAATTGTATCTATCAACATACCTTCTGATATTCATGTTTTTCTCGATATAATTTCTATTAAAATGGAAGAAAAGATTGAGGCGCTACAGCGATCTGTCACGTCACATTTAAAGGGATAGTTCACTTTGAAATAAAATTTTGGTGTGTTTTATCTTACCTGAAGTGCATCCAAGATGTCGGTGTCTTTGTCTCCGCAGTAGTTTCAATTTTGATATTTTTAGGTCAAACCGTTCTTGTCTGTCAGTCATATAATGCAGGTATATAGGCACTGTCTCCAAAAGCATGCAGAGAAAAGTCCAAATAAAAAAATTCCCCATCGTAAGTGCACATTGATGGCCTAAGACACGAAACAAGCGGTTTGTGTGATAAAACGAACAGTATTTAAATCGTTTTTATCTCTTTTACACAACAACGTCCATCTGATCTGTTTACTTAGTCTGCGCAAGCGACCTTAGAGCGCCGGAAGTGATCTCTCTCGCGCATGTACGTCACTCATTGTTTACACCAGAGCCTATGCACAGAACAGAGATTGTAGGACGGCTAATAGAAATGGTACTAGTTTGTGCTTATCCGGGATGTTTAAACCGGTGTAAAAAAAAATTTTACGTAAGCTCGCGCAAACTCATCCGAGAGACCACTTCCGGAGCCTTCCGGCGCGCTACGGCGCTTGCGTAGGTGACACCTACATCTTGGATGCACTTCAGGTAAGCTAAAACATACCAACATTTAATTTCAAAGTGAACTATCCCTTTAAGAGCGTCAAAACGGCATTTTTGTAGCCCTCTCTTCCAGTTCTTCCAGTTTTCCAGTCTAACAAAACCATGAGAAAAAGGTGAATAAAGACAGTCAATGTTCAGAAATGATTTATTATTATTATGTTTTGAACATGTTTGTCAAACTCAAAATTTAGTTTATTTTTAATTATTAAAAAATGCAATTATTTTATATAAAAATGTTAATAATTGTATTTTATTGAGAAAATATTTTCGTTTATCTTGTATATTTTTTATTAGATCAGATTTTAAGCTATCATATGGTCATGTTACAATGTACCCCAACTATGGGTCATGTTGTCACATTTCACTTCCATTCTTTCGGGGCAAATCAAGAAAAAAGTATACACCGTATTAATGAAACAAAACCGCATAATTGTACTAGACGTATGAAATTAATGCGGGAAAAAATAAATACCCTGAACCCTAAGTATGTTTACACAAACTGAGAAAGTAAAAAAAGCCTATATGCCCCTATATGCAAAGTAGGCTATTTGTTTACACACTTCACATGAAAAATGACAAACCAGTTCTGCTTACAACGCTCCACCCAGTTGTTAATAAAAAATACAGCTGCGAGAGCTGTAGTTCAGCACTACTGTTTTGTGCTTCTGGTTGAGTTTGGCTGCAGGTAAGGTTATTTCTCTGCATTTTCTCCTCATTTGATCGAATCCCCCTGAATGCCATTGGCATTTGATCGATCTAAATTGATATTAATTTTTATTGAATTTTTTACAAATATGCACAATAAACAGAGTAACAGTAACAAAAGAAATACATATTTTTTGTTGTGTGTGTGCAGGAGCCGTTCGTCACAATGAGGTTTCTGATCTCACTGTGTGTGTCGCTGCTGCTGATTAATGGTGAGTGTTGTATAATCTGTCATGTATAATGACTGAATATTTACTCAATAATTAATAATGCCTATATTGTGTATTTTGACAGGTGAAATAAGCATTGGACAAACAACAGGTACAATAATTCTTTCACGTCATCTAATCTTCAATTCATCCTTTTTCCATCCTTTGTTTTCCATTAAAAATGTAGAAATTAAAGAAATGTAGTATGAATAATTGTTGTAGTGAAAGAGTCTGTCATACTTTATCTGTCTAGAACGTACACATTTTTGGATGTCATTCTGTAGCCTTCATTTTTTTAATCATAATATACTCTTAATTAAAGTTATGTATATGTGCCAATCATCCCTTCTCACACTTTCTGTGAGTGATGTCAGACATTACATGGCGAATGTTCTCTATATTTCATTTGTTTTTGCTGAGCAAACCAAGCTTTCTCTATTGGGCAGACATTTCGACCACCTGAGCAAAACATCCTATATCAGATCTGTACAGTACACGTAATGTTTTGCATACAAGCCAATGTTTCAGTTATTTGAGCAAACATTAAAATGCTATGTTAACACTGCCATTCTTTACCATGAAACTCTATAGAAAAAAACTCATGCAGAACATTTCGATTTGTCCTTGTCCTTTATATTAAGTGGCCCTAATACCTGTGAACTTACATGGTAACTACATGTGTACATAGTATGTAACTACAGTGTAAGTACACATTGGTACATAGTATCTACAGCTGTAACATTTGCGTAACTACACATATGTAACAACCCTCAGAATGGTATGTGTAAGTACAAATGTGTAACAGGACATTGGTAACAACATTTTTTCACTTCAGTAAGTACACATGTGTAACAGTAATTGTGTAACTACATTTTGTAACAACAATATGTAGCCTATTTGTTGTTCCACTTCCACATGCAGTTTTAGATACTGCAGTTACCAGTTGGAATACATGTATTTATGACTGGCAGGACTAATGTTGAATTACAACTAAAGTTTCACCTTGTCATACTAGTGTTACATGGTAACTCCTCAGGAACTGTCCACTTAATATAAAGTGTAATTGTTAAGGTAATTGTTGTGTACATCAGTGTCGTTACATGATAATTCCATAGGAACTGTCCACTTGTTGGAAATTAAATACATTTATACCCAAACTGGTAACTGCAGTATCTAAGACTGTGGATAGGCTACATGTAATAGGCTACATATTGTTGTTACAAAATGTAGTTACATAATTCCTGTTACACATGTGTACTTACTAATGTAAAAAAAGTGTTGTTACCAATGTCCTGTTACACATTTGTACTTACACATACCATTAAGTGGGTTGTTACATACGTGTAGTTACACTAATAATACAGTTGTAGATACTATGTACCAATGTGTACTTACACTGTAGTTACATACTATGTACACATGTAGTTACCATGTAAGTTCACAGGTATTAGGGCCACTTAATATAAAGTGGGACCAAAAAAGGTGTATTTTTGCACACATTTTGTATGTATGCAAATTGTATAATATCCAAGTAATATCCAAGACACACATTTCTAGTATTTGTGTAGTTAATTATCATATTGCATTTTCAGTAATACAATTTCTCTCCCCAAATTTGTCACTACCGAAACACAATCATAAATAATTTAAGAAGGCTTATATTGACCTATTAATATTTTGTTTACACCTACCTTGTAAATATATTTTTTGCTATTTAAAAAAAAAAAGTTTACATGGTAAATCAATAACAATTAAAATTTTAACAATATTTCAAGTGTAATTTATGATTTGTTGTATTTTGAATCCAATCTTTCTTTGTAAAAGGCATTAAGTTAATCATACTAATTTCAAAGTTAAGGATTCATTATGAATATACATTGAACCAAACACTATAATAACATCTTAGTCGACAAAACATGCATGTTTCGGTCGTGACGCCACATTTTCAGTAGTGACAGTAATGTTTTTGTAGCGATCACATTACAGAATTTTAACTCGCATACTAAAACACTCAAAAGCACTGAGACTAATGATTTGCATAAATTTCCTCCAAACAAATGATTATGTGTTCCCTTTTGTCACTGGCAAAACAATGATGACATGTTTCGGTCATGATTGTTTCGGAGATAGCTTAACTCAAAGATACTAACCAGCACATGATTAACTAGCGCAGTTCTGAAAAGTTCTACAAACGCTAAAACTAAATTTGAAAGTGCTCAAATGAGCGTAAGAAGAGGTGTGTGTGTGAATGTGTGTGCGCAACAGGATAGTGGGAAGCAAAGAGAAGATGACCTGACTCCTGCCAGGTCTCTGCATGTTACTGTCTTTCCGTGTGGCTGAGTAAATTAAAGGAGAACTCCGGCGCAAAATGAACCTTTGGTCTAATTACACATTGTTACCTAGTCAACCGTTATCTGAGATTTGTTTTCATGATTATCAAATGTAAATAGTTGTATCTCTAAAAACAGTTTAGCCTATAACGCTAGCATAACGCTAGTATATTGGGCATAGAGTAATGACAAATACAAATCGCTTGTTAATACCACTAACAAGGCTCAAAATAGCCCCACACTAACACGGTAGCATAATGAGGGTCCCTACATGCAAACCGAAGCATTGAGAACTTTGTCAGTGTCCAGACAGTTTAATAAGAAGATATTTTATACATACAGTCAACTTCGCGTATACAGGCAGAAGCCATCTTTGAAAAACAGACTCTATCAGTCGATCTACGAACGCCGATCCAAGTGCGCTGAACTGTGTAGAATCTCATATGGTGCATTTAATGTATCACGCACGCCAATTGCATAATCAGTTCAAAGATAATAGATACAAACATCAAATGCTCTGGCATAAAGAGAGAGGATGCAAATCCTTTGGCATTATAAAATACATGATGTGAAGTGCTTTGCTTACACTTCGCATCACAGGTTGGTCTGGGTTACAGAATCGCCCCCAAGCCTTTTGCTACATTTCATTATATAGACAGAACTCTCTTTTACAAACAAACAAAGGTTACACCTTTTGAGAGCAGAAGACCATTTGCCCTCCAGTCACACCCTTCTGTGTGCAAGGTATTTCTAAACTCTTACAGTACCTTTTGTTTACTTCTTTGGAAATTAGACATTTGTCGCACTGAGACATTTCAAATGAAACCAAACATTTATGAAACTGTATGATAATTGTTCACATTTAAACATATAGATGTTATGTAAATTTCAGGTGATCTCAGCATGAGAGAGAGAGAGAGAGAGAGTTGCATAAATGTTTGAGAGAGAGAGAGAGAGAGGGAGAGAGAGAGAGAGGGAGAGAGGGAGAGAGAGAGAGAGAGGGGGGGGGGGAGAGAGAGAGAGAGAGAGAGAGAGTTGCATAAATGTTTGAGAGGGAGAGAGAGAGAGAGAGAGGGAGAGAGGGAGAGAGAGAGAGAGGGGGGGGGAGAGAGAGAGAGAGAGAGAGAGAGAGGGGGGGAGAGAGAGAGAGAGAGAGAGAGAGGGAGAGAGGGAGAGAGGGAGAGAGGGAGAGAGAGGGAGAGAGAGAGAGAGTTGCATAAATGTTTGAGAGAGAGAGAGAGAGAGAGAGAGAGAGGGAGAGAGAGAGAGAGAGGGGGGGGAGAGAGGGAGAGAGAGAGAGAGGGAGAGAGAGAGAGAGAGAGAGAGAGAGAGAGAGAGAGAGAGAGAGGGGGGGGTGGGGGAAGAGGGAAATAGAAGTATTCTGAGGTTCAAATGTTCATTTCCAGAAAGGTCCTTTGTCTTCTCAGGGAGTGGTTGCTTCTCAACCAGACTGCCCAATTTCTCAATTCTTACACTCTTTAATGTATTAATGCATTTTGCATGACAGAAAAGGTGGTAAAAAATATGAAAATCACAATTATTCTAATCTCTACGGTAATAGCAACTTGACTGTGGATTTGGATTTTGCCTCGAGTTCTCAGCAGTCGCTCATAATAACAAGTCGTCTCGTAACACATCAATGTTTTTTAAATTAGATGAAACAAAATAATAATACAGAGATTAAAGTAAAGTTGTGGTAGAAATGACATCCAAACGGTATATTTCGAGAGCCATAAAAGTAAATATGTGTTCTGACTGCTGAAATTTAAAATAAAATTCTAGCCATGTATTTTTCATATATTATTTGTATTTTATTTATTTGTGTTGTATGTACGTTATCTATTTAGTCGGGGGAAAAAAGAACTCACTTGCACTCTCTCTATATATTTGCTTATAATATTAATATGAGAGTATTAACATTAAAAAGGAATTAAACGACAAAAAAAAAATCAGGGGTTAAATAAACAACCCAATTTACTGGGTAAAGTTAGCACAGCATGTGTTCTGTATATTCACCCAGAACAACCCAAATCAGGTTCTCCTTTAACAAGTGTTTTTTAGAGTGTGTTTAAATATTTTACATATAAATATAACCAATTTTTCTTAAATATATACATGATTGTGTGTGTTTTTATATATATAAATAATTATACACAGTACACACACATATATTATATAAACACAAACTTTTATTTTGGATGCGATTAATCTTTTGACAGCCCTAGTGTTTTCTTGTCAAGTTGCTATGATAGTTTTTACACCAGTGCATGGAGCACAGTGCAATGATCTTGCCTAGGGGCCCTACAACCCCACGGGCCGGCCCTGCCTGATGGACTTGTTCTTTTGTGTTTTTGCAAATTAGGCAGGAGCATAGTCAAAAGATAAGATTTGGTCGTTCCTCTTTAGATAACAACTTTTCATTTGTGGGAAGCAAGACATTCTGCGTATTTTCATCTACTCCAAAGCATTAAAGACCCCTTGTGGTGAATTTTTTTTTGTTGTTGTTGTTGTTGTTGTTGTTTATATGTCTTTGGTGTTTTTAATATGCTTTTCACGAGTTCCTGTGCCCATATAATCTATAAGATAATAAGGTTAATCATATTTGGCTTGCTGTCCGCAATGGAGTGGGACTACTGGTTTCACTTTATTTGGATGGTCCCTTTAACACAGTTTGTTGTCTATAAGTAACATTGCCCCTTCATGTCTACTAACTATCATTAGAGTGTTAGTAGAGCATTAGTAGACTGGTAGGGTTAGAATAAGTTGGCATGTAGTTGCAAAGTTACTTATAGTCAGTAGAGTGTCTGTTGGAGGAGCATCACAAGTTAGCAGAATGTTCAAAAGGGACCATCAAAATAAAGTGTTACTGGACTACTGGTGCTTTGATGATGAGAATGGCAGCAATATGCCTAAATGATGTTGGTGGAATTGGGGAGGTGAAGGGATGTTAAAACAGCGGATGCCAGAACAAGGTGAGCGGCTGCTTACATGCTCCGGTGGTTAATTGAAAGATTAGATGGGTTCACTCCTCCCAAAATTACGTTGTGAACTTCACAAGACAAACCATGTGTAAATTCATTGCTGAGTATTTTCTTCTTAGTCAAGTCACCTTCATTTACATAGCGCTTTTAACAATATAGATTGTTTCAAAGCAGCTTTACAGTGCTAATAGGAAATGAAAGTAACAGAGATTGTTTTGGCTTTACAGCAGCTCTAGAATAAAGTTATTATCCACAGTTATTGATTCACCCCCGTCATAAAGATCATTAGTTATTAACTTAGGGGCCGCTAACACGACACCGTTCTAACAGAAAACAGAAAACCCTTAATGCTCTCTGGCCGCTCATTTGCACAAAACAGTGCCTGGTGGCTAGAGAATGCAAACCATGAAATAGCGTGTAATGATTGTTACGTATTTAAAATAAATATGTATGTTGAATGTTTTACACTTAATACACATAATATTGAAATTATTTGATGTGTTCTTGTGTTCAAATTCTTGACAGTCATTTTATGCGTTTTCTTGTCAAGTTACTATGATAGTTTTTACACCAGTGCATGGGGCCAATTTTAATGATCTTGGCTAGGGCCCCTACAACCCCACGGGCCGACACTGCCTGATGGACTTGTTCTTTTGTTTTTTTGCAAATTAGGCAGAAGCATAGTCAAAATATAAGATTTGGTCGTTCCTCTTTAGATAGCAAATTTTCATTTGTGGGAAGCAAGACAATCTGCATATTTTCATCTACTCCAAAGCATTACATTTTTTTTAATGTTGTTTATATGTCTTTGTGGTGTTTTTAATATGCTTTTCACGATCCCATATAATCTATAAGATACCGCAATAAGGTTAATCATATTTGGCTTGTTGTCCGCAATGGAGGGGCTCAAGGAAGCAGCTTAAACTCGAGCTTAGATGTACCCCCAGTGGGACTATTAGTGCTTGGATGATGAGTATGGTAGCAATATGCCTAAATTATGTTGGTGGAGTTGGGAAGGTGGAGGGAACATTGAATTATAGAAGTCTATAATGTGTTATGTGTATGCTAGATCAAAGAGATGTATTTTTAGTCTAGATTTGAACTGACAGAGTGTGTCTGCTTCCCGGACAATGTTAGGAAGACTGTTCCAAAGTTTTGGTGCTAAATAGGAAAAGGATCTACCGCCAGCAGTCGATTTTGATATTCCAGGTATTATCAACTGGCCATAATTTTGAGATCGCAATAGACGTGAAGGACTATAATGCGTTAAGAGCTCGCTCAAGTACTGCGGAGCTAAACCATTTAGTGCTTTGTAAGTAATCAGAAATATTTTAAAATGTATACGATGTTTAATAGGCAGCCAATGCAGTGTTGACAGACCGGGGCTAATATGGTCATACTTCCTGGTTCTGGTAAGAACTCGAGCTGCTGCGTTTTGGACCAGCTGTAGTTTGTTTGTTAAGCGTGCAGGGCAACCACCCAGTAGAGCATTACAATAATCTAGCCTTGAGGTCATGAACGCATTAACTAATTGTTCATTGAGAGCATATGATGTTATTTAGATATATTTTTCAAGATGGAAAAATGCGGTTTTACAGATACTAGACACGTGACTTTCAAATGAAAGATTAATAATAATAATAATTCATTACATTTATATAGCGCTTTTCTGGACACTCAAAGCGCTTTACATAGAAGGGGGGAATCTCTTCAACCACCACCAATGTGCTGCATCACCTGGATGATGCGACGGCAGCCATATTGCGCCAGAACGCCCACCACACACCAGCTTTACTGGTGGAGAGGAGACAGTGATGAAGCCAATTAGTATATATAGGAGGATGATTAGGAGGCCATGATGGACAGAGGCCAAGGGGCAAATTTGGCCAGGATGCCGGGGTTACACCCCTACTCTTTCGAAAGACATCCTGGGATTTTTAATGACCACAGAGAGTCTGGACCTCGGTTTAACGTCTCATCCGAAGGACGGTTTCAAAGAGCTCACCCAGGTTCCACCCGAAGACGAAGACTTAAAGGAGAACTCCAGCGCAAAATGAACCTTTGGTCTAATTACACATTGTTACCTACTCAACCGTTATCTGAGATTTGTTTTCATGATTATCGAATGTAAATAGTTTTATCTCTAAAAACAGTTTAGCCTATAACGCTAGTATAACGCTAGTATATGGGGCATAGAGTAATGACAAATACAAATCGCTTGTTAATACCACTAACAAGGCTCAAAATAGCCCCACACTAACACGGTAGCATAATGAGGGTCCCTACCTTCAAACCGAAGCATTGAGAACTTTGACAGTGTCCAGACAGTTTAATAAGAAGATATTTTATACATACAGTCAACTTCACGTATGCAAGCAGAAGCCATCTTTGAAAAACAGACTCGATCAGTCGATCAACGAAACGCCGATCTAAATGCGCTGAACCATATGAGATTCTACACAGTTCAGCGCATTTGGATCGGCGTTTCGTTGATCGACTGATCGAGTCTGTTTTTCAAAGTAACAATGTGTAATTAGACCAAAGGTTCATTTTGCGCTGGAGTTCTCCTTTAACAGAGCAGCCATCAAGTGTTAGACAGTACTCTAGCTTATTACGTGAGGAAGTTTTTTTGTCCAATAATTAGAATCTCAGTTTTTTCAGAATTAAGTAGTAGGCATCTAGTCATCCAGTTTTTTATATCAGCTATGCATTCCGTTAATTTTGTGAATTGGTAAGTTTCGTCAGGGCGTGAAGAAATATAGAGCTGAGAAAACGAATGCCATTCATCTCATCTTTATCATAAGTTCTCTGGAAAACCCTCTGGTGTATATGCAGGATAATGAAATGGTAATGATCAACAGGTAAAATAGGCGGAATGACAGGTGGTATGATACATGATTGACAGCAGAACAGTAACACCAGACTTCACCTGCTGGTCAGAGCAGGAACAGCAAAACCTAAAAAACATCTAAAGATGATAGTAGATGTGATGGCTATAATCACGTTTTTCCAGCAAACACACAATAACTAAAATAATTCCTTACTTTCGCTTTATCATAAGCATTTTCTTTTAAGGTGTATTCAAACACTTTAGAGATTTTAATATTTAGTATATACTTGCTCTACAATTGTTTTTTTTTTTAAATGCTGTACTGCACAAAATGCAGGTACTGTACAAACCAGCAAGAAAAAGGAAAATACAGAGGAAAAAAAAATCACTTTTTGTAGTGCAGAGAATGAGTCTTGTCTGTCTGTGTGTCTTAATTCTCTCAGAACCTACAACTTCCAGCTCTGATCCATGCTATGATTATAACACTCTTGATGAATCCTGGAGAGATATACGGCAAAAGCGATATCAGTACTATGGATATGATGACACTCTTGTTGAATGGAGTGGCTGGTATCGGCTGTATCTGAATGGAGAAAGTGCCCAGATGTCTGAGTGGTGTGTGAGTAATGTGGGATGTGGTGGAGAAACTGGACTGCATCTCAACGGTTCTCATCCAACACTTGAGGATGGAGTGGTGACCCGTGAAGTCGTGGGAACTTATTGGAACGGTGATTGTGGCAGCTTCAGATCTAATTCCATCCGAGTCAAAGCCTGTCCAGGAGATTATTACATCTATGAATTTGTCAAACCCATCATATCAGCTCCAGGGCCGATGTACTGTGCAGGTACAATTTTAAAACTAAATTAACTGCTTGCTTGTCCTATATAAGGTAACAAGGATGCTGGAGCCTATCCCAGTTACTCTGTAGTCAGGGCTAAAACTAAATTGTCAGCATTTTAACATTATTTTACAAAGATCTCTTTTGTCCATGACAGTTGCTTTCCAAAGCATCAGTGATCCCTGCTACCACTATGAGTCTCTGGATCGTCCCTGGAGAGCCAACAATGAAAGCGGAGATAGCATCTGTGATGAATCCTTCTCCTGGAATGGCTGGTACCGGCTTTTCTACTATGGAATGGACATCCGGATGTCAGAGACCTGTGTTAGTTCATACACCTGTAATACAAAAGTCAATCTGTGGCTCAATGGTCCTCACCCTCAGATAGAGGATGGAGTGGTGACCAGGGAGGTCTGTGGTGGTTATCATTTGGGAGGCTGCTGTGATTACAAGACAAAACCCATCCGAGTGAAAGCGTGTCCAGGCAATTACTATATCTATGAACTTGTGAATCCACAATTTGGGTGTTCGGGATACTGCACAGGTACTGTGATTTTCCCAGAGACCTTAAAAGCTTTCAAAATGATTTCATTCATGGTTTGAATTTCCTTCTTTATAGATGTCAGCACTATTTCACAGGCCTTTTTCACTACGGGTCAAGATATAATCTCTAGATCCAACATCACATTGAGTAAGTTGTATATAGTATATATAATTTCATATATTATATTTGACTGCCCTGACACCATTGGATGAGAACTGACTGAGCTGGACGATGACATCGCTGTTTTCTGCAGAACTGCTTTAGATTAAAGGAACACATTTAATAATTTATGATCTTTGCAACGGATCTGAATCGACACTGAACTGAGTTCAGATAAACAATGACACTATTTTTTTCTAGAGCTGCTTTACAGCTGAAATTAATGTCTGAAAATATATATTTTTTGCAATATTGAATAATTTTCCTGCCTTAAAACAATCTGTATTGCATAAAGCGCAATATTACTTAATATATATGAGTACAATATAAAAAAAATATCCATAATTTTATTTTTTTGTAATGACTCTGCTCTACAGTTTAAAATTGCACCTTTTATGCATTAACTTGTACTATGTATCATACAGTCATGTCATGTAAAGTACAAATGGTTAAAAATACATTATGATTATTAATATATTTGACTATAAAATTAGGCCTCACAAAGGTCCTTGTTTTGATCTCTCACTAACACAGATTATGACCCATGCGATAACTACAGCATACTCGACAACTACTGGAGAGGCACAATCATTTACTGGTATACAAATGGATATGTAACTAGACATGATGACACTCGTGTAGAATGGGACGGCTGGTATCGACTCTTCATTAATGGATCAAGTGCTCAGATGCCTGAGTGGTGTGTGTCTTACATGTCATGTGGAGGTTATAGTTCTCTGTATCTTGGTGGCTCTCATCCTCGGCTAGAAGATGGAGTTGTTACTCGTGAAATTTACGGCTCCCGTGATTATCAGTGCAGTCGCTACAGATCCGACCCAATCCAAGTCAAAGCTTGTCCTGGAAATTATTATGTCTACAAATTTACCAGACCAACTCTTTCAATCCCAGATCCTGTATATTGTGCAGGTATATACATCTTTTTATTTGACATGTTTATCATGAATTGTATTGTAGATTTTCACATGATTACGTGCAAACCTGTTAAAGTTTATCTTCTACTTGGATGCATTTAATCTTCAGTATATAATGCTCTCTTTCATATTTTTCTTAATAGTATCTTTCACCACCCCAAGTGTCGACCCCTGCTACAGCTATACCAGTCTGGATCAGCCTTGGAGAGCCACTGACCATCATAACTTAGGCATGTGTGATAATAATGTGGACTGGAATGGCTGGTACAGGCTGTTCAACAACGGACAAAAAGCTCAGATGCCAGAATCATGTGTAAATCAGTACACCTGTGGCACTAGTGACCCACTGTGGCTCAACGGCCCTCACCCACAGCTGGAAGATGGAGTGGTCACCCGTCAGGTCTGTGTCTCATCATGGAATGGCTGCTGTACTTACAAATCCCACCCTATAAGAGTCAAAGCCTGTCCAGGAAATTACCATGTTTATGAGTTTGTCAAGCCAATATTTTGCGGAGCTTACTGTTTAGGTAGGGAAGCATTTACTCGTATGCATTTCAGTAATTTATAAAAAAAAAAGATTGATGTTGATATATAATGTTCCTAATAGCAGAATACACAAACCAGTCCATCCCATTGGCGTCTACAACAACAATCTTACCCACAGAATCCATTACTCCACCAATCACTGGTAAAGTATTGTCTTGACTCCTTTATAAACCCTCCCTTTGTTGACCCATTACACAAAGGTATAGACAGTCATAGTAAAATTGAAAGGGCCCATATTATGCTATTTTAAATGTTCCTGAGTTTGTTTTAGGGGTCTCGTATAATAGGTTTACATGCTTTGGTAATGTACAGTAACAGTTTGTAACAGAGTGTAACATCTGTTAGAGGGTTTGAAGTCTGCCCAGATGAAAACAGAAAAACAGGAGGCAAACAAACTGGTAGTCCCATGAGTCTTTTATAGGTGGTTCACACAATAAGCACATCTATCTATCTATCTATCTATCTATCTATCTATCTATCTATCTATCTATCTATCTATCTATCTATCTATCTATCTATCTATCTATCTATCTATCTATCTATCTATCTATCTATCTATCTATCTATCTATCTATCTATCTATCTATCTATCTATCTATCATTCTTTTTTTCATTGTAAAATAAATTTGGTTTCACTGTTAATAGTAAGCAAGCAACTTTCTAGCATTGTAATTAGGGATTAATACAGTTTTATCTCATCTCATCTCTCTCAGATGCTACTGGGACATGACTCAGTGTGTCTTTGTGTTAAATTTCATCTATCTGTGCTTCTCTTAGATGCAAGAGATCGCTATTCTGAGCTCTTGTGTAAAAAGGACCATCACACACCACAACCAAATTCTGACTTTTTTGGTTGGTATCATTCCCCATCAAAATGTGAAATATACGTTTTTTTTTTTCAATCAATAATAATCTTTATTTGTATTTCTCTCTCAGATGTCTCAGAAACCTGTGGAAGCAGCTCTGGCTCCATATCTGTGTCTCGCTGTCAGCTCTTTGAGGCTGGTTTTCCAGCTGATGTCTTACACCTCAATGATCCCAGCTGCAAAGGAACGGTCCGGAATGGCAGAGTGGAATTCCTCTTTGATAACGATGAACACATCTGTGGTACAAATCTTGTGGTAGGTTTAACTATGTATGATCTATTCAAATACAGGCTGGTCAGAATTATTTGCCCCCTTATGATCAAAGATGGCTGTAAAAAATAAATCTGCATTGTTAATCCTTTTGATATATATACTATATATTTTTTTTTTGTTGCAAATATCTAACATTTCATTGAAGTAAAATAATTGAAAGTAGGGGGAAATCACATTATGAAATAAATGTTTTTCTCCAAAACACGTTGGGAACAATTATTGGCACCCTTTTATACATTTTTTTTAAACCTCCTTTTTCCAAGATAACAGCTCTGAGTTTTCTCCTATAATGCCTGATGAGTTTGGAGAACATCTGACAAGAGATCAGATACTATTCCTCCATGTAGAATCTCTCCAGATCCTTCAGATTCCCAGATCCATGTTGGCGCTTCTTCTCTTCAGTTCAGCCCACTCATTTTCTATAGGGTTCAGGTCAGGGACTGGGATGGCCAATGCAGATGCTTGGTTTTGTGCTCAGTGACCCATTTTATTTTTTTGTTTTGATGTTTGTTTTTGGATCAATGTCCTGTTGGAAGATTCAAACATGGCCCATTATAAGATTTCTAGCAGAGGTTGTCAGGTTTTGATTTTTTATCTGTTGGTACTTGATCAAATCCATGATATCATGTATCTGAACAAGATGTCCAGGACATCTGGCAGAAAATTAGGCCCACAGCATTAAAGATACAGCAGAGTATTTCATTTTACACATGGGGTACTTTTTTTATCCATGTGTGCACCAAACCCATCTTAAGTGTTTGCTACCAAAAAAATAATAATATTTTGTACAGCCATCTTTGATCATACTTACCTTGACCTGACCATTTGGGTAATGTCTATGAGACTTTGCGAAGTCTGTAGGGAAGTCTGCAAGGGTACTGAAGAATCAATCTGTAACAACCATAGGAAGGGCCCAAACAGACTTTCCTAGAAACTTACCAAATTCTCAGAGAGATTCAGTGGGGAAGGGTGAAAAACACCATGCCTCAAAAGAGACTGGAAATGTTTTTTTTTCATTTACATTTAGAAGATTTAGCAGACTCTATTGTCCAAAACGACTTCCAAATGAGAAATTTTGTTCAATTTATTGAGGAAAGGTGTGTCATGCGTTAGTCTTGGCTTGTTAAAAACCACTCTTGCTGCAGCATTCTGGATCAGTTGCAGAGGTTTGACAGTTCATGCTGGAAGACCTGCCAATACAACTTTACAATAGTCCAGTCTGGATAGAACAAAAGCTTGGACAAGGAGTTGTATTGCATGCTCCGATAGATGTTGTATAAGGCTAATCTGCAGGACCGAGCAGTTGTGGTCTGAAGTTTAACTGATTATCAATCACAACTCTAAGGTTGTGGACAATAATGGACATTATGGTTATGGTTGATTAACCTAGCTGAATCGAGAAGTTGTTATGACGTTTTGAGTTAGCTGAGACCACATGTAGCCTGTCTTCGCAAGGTTGAGTTAAAGGTGTTGGTCCTTCATCAGGCAAGACATGTCTGTCAGACAGACCAAGATGTGAACAACTACCATCGGATCATCTGGCTTGAATGAGTTGTGTGTCATCATTGGAATAAACATTTTTCTGAATGACAGATCCTAGTTATGACATGTAGATGGAGAAGAGAAGTGGTCCAAGCACTTAGCCCTGAGGCACCCCATTAGCTAGATGTTGTGACTTAGACACCTCACCTCACCCCTCCACAACACCCTGAAGGACCTACCTTAAAGAGGTAAGACTTGAACCTTTGAAGCGTGGTTCCTGAGATGCCCTTCATCAGGAGGGTTGACATGAAAATCTGGTGGTTATCTGTGCCAACAGCAGCAGACAGATCCAGCAACATGAGTACTGAGGATTTGGAGCTTCAATTGACAAGGGGTGTGTCAAGGGGTGTGTGAAAAAGTGAAGTTAGTGGAGAGGGCTGCAGGTGTGGTAGTGTCCTCTGGTCTGATCCAGGTCTCAGTCAGGGCCAAGAGGTTGATACCTGAATGACTAGAAATAGATTCACATAGTGAAGACAGGTCACAAAAAAAGAAGAAAAAAAAAAGAAGTTGTATATAAGAGGAAGGAAAAAAGAGCAATAATTAAGTGCCTTGTCTGTGTCCTTGCTTGGTGGACTCGCACAGGCAGACTCGCTGGTCTTTACACACTCCGGTCTTCACACCGGAGGGCTGCCACATCCGCTGCCATGGCATACTAATCAATTATATACTTGCCTGATATGTTGTTATTGAATTCAGCTGGTCACAGCTTTGTATTAAACAGAGCGAAACTGAAAATACACGCAACATGGCAAGAGAACATACTTGACTTCAGCACGTAAATTCACCAAGGTAAACACAGTAAACAAAACAGTGTTTCCTAGCAACGACAACTGCAATAAAATCAAATGAGAAAAGAAACAAATACACATACCGGATGTTGTCCACTGTTGCTTGACTGCTTCTCCTGTGCCCACATTCTCCACCATTAATGTCACCTACCATTATTTTACTTGACTGGTGCAACTTTTTGTAGCTTATAATGTTGCTTTAATACGTTTTTCAAATACCTTGAATTTAATCTAGACTAAATAACAAAATGTTATATTTATTGTCCACAGGCTAATGGCACCCACTTCATCTATGATAACTTTATTCTGCGGACACCGAGGTCAGATAAAATCCTGAAGCTTTCTTTCAGCTGTGTTTATCCTCAAACACCAACACTTTCATTGAATGTGGAAATCAACCCACTGGAGAGGTGCGAGTCAATTTTACATTTTGACTTCTTTATCAGCCTTATTTATTAAAGCAATAGTTCAACTAAAATATGGACATTTTCTCACCTTAATGTCTTTATTTGTTTTGTAGAAGAATAAAACATTGTAATGCAATTAGTCCTCATGGAGACTTTTAAGCTTCAAAAAAGATGCAAGAATGCACTCTTTTACAAGTCATCTGAATTATGCCATAGCTTTGCGTAAGGAGTTTAAGAAGCAGATTAGTCAGACTCATTAACAAATCATTCAGTTTTTTTTATGAACCATATTCCTTGAAATGATCT
Source organism: Phoxinus phoxinus (assembly GCF_949152265.1). NCBI lineage: Eukaryota > Metazoa > Chordata > Actinopteri > Cypriniformes > Leuciscidae > Phoxinus > Phoxinus phoxinus. Next base: position 2,454,194 of record NC_136896.1, read on the forward strand.
GATTTAAAAGAAATCACATACAATTCAGACATCACCTCTTCTCTGATCAACTCTTATGAAACTACCAAAGAGAGCTAGTGCGTATTTCAAAATGTTTTTTCTTTTATTTCATCAGTATTGTGCACAAGACTCTCCCCGCTGGTGAAGGCAGATATCGGGTCCGGATGATTCCATATGAGGATGATGAGTTTACCCGGCCCTTCACTGGTAGTGTGGATGCAGAGCTCGACCAGCAGATGCATGTGGAAGTTCGTGTTGAGGGGGACGACAGCCGCCAGTTTGCCCTGGTGATGGACACGTGTTGGGCTACACCTGTGAACGATCCTGATTACAGCCTCCGCTGGGATCTCATCCTTTCAGAGTAAAGCTGGGATTTTTTTAGGATTGCCAGATATAATTTATCTGTCTAGATTTAAAGACAAAAGCACAGGATTCCATTTTTGTTGAGTAGAAACATAGATTCGATTTGTTGATTGTCATTATTGATATTCTCAGATGTCCCAATCCAAATGACGACACAGTGGATCTGCTGCAGAACGGCGTCTCGACATCCAGCCGTTTCTCCTTCGGGATGAATATCTACACTGGAAACTCCATCAAGCTCTACCTGCACTGTGCTGTTCACCTTTGCCTTCTGTCCAGCAATCGCTGCTCCACGGTGAGTTTACAAAACCTCTCATGATAACGTTTTATGTGCAATATATAATAAATGGATACAATTCCTTTCTTCATGTTTGTTCAGTGATATTTAAAGAGATTCACACAGTTGGATTCTCCTATTTTCTCTGTTAGGACTGTGACTCTGGACCCCAGCGGAGAGAGCGCAGGTCTCTGGACTTCCATGACAGTGCTTCCATATCCATGGGTCCTCTGGTGTTGTCTGAAGGGAACACAGGTGAACGTCTCATTTATTTTAATTATTTGTAAACAAAGATTTCTGATGATCTCTGTCATGAATACATTACATTTCACTGCATTGCATTATATTCCCTGTTCACAGATAAGTGGGTCCCAGAACAAGTGAAGGTATCTGAGGCTTCTTGTCTGTGTGGTTCTCTGATGCTGATACTGGTTCCTCTGATGAGTGTCCTGACACACTTTTAGTTTAGTACCACAACTTTTTACATGTATATTATTGTTTAATGCCATTTTATTGAATGTGGCACTGATGACATACCATTTTTTTTACTGTTTTCTTATCTCATGTAGAATTAACAATTAGTTGTCTACAACCCCCCTCCCCCAACATAATCAATTATATTATTTATATACATCTTATTTTACTCAAGAGGATGTGCTACAAAAACAAAGACAATTTCATGTTTATTTAAATAATTCAAATTGTTGATATTATCAAAGTAATTTGTTTAAACAGGATGTAGTGTTTTAGAGTGACACAAACTGGTTAGGGTTAGGGTTCAAATTGATTTACAATTAAAACAATATTCACAGGAAAAATAAATAAAAATGAAAGAATAATAAAATAAAATAAAGTAACCTAGAATATTTCTGAATGTGCATTTTTCTCCCAGTATTTTCCATTAGGTCTATATTAAATCATATATGATGGGGACATGAAAATGCAGCAAGAATAACCCAATAGGTAATTATGTTTGATGAGTTAGAAACATGGCTTTATTGTCTGAGTTTTATAATCATTTGGTTTCAGTAATAATTAAGATAAGAAATTGGTGATTGAGAGTCAGTGTTGCACACTCTCAAATATGTCAGTAACACATGAATATTGCAGCCTGTGTGTAAATCTGAATGTAAACTAGGTTATACTTAGTAAAGAATATACTATTGTGATTGCAAGGGGTCTTAAGCAGTCTTTGTAAATCAGATTCCATTAATATTATTTGTCACTATTTCTCTTTGCTGTTTCCCTATTAGTCTGCTTAATGTTAATCTGCTTATACTGTAGCATGCTGTTTCCAAGTGGTTTTAAAAGACATTAGAGTTTAATTTAGGGTTTAAGTTGTAGGTGCAATAAAAATGCACTGATATTTGTTCTGTTGTAATCTTGCAAGTTTGCACACCTCACAAACTCCATCTTACTTGACTACTGCCTATACATTCCTCCCAGGGATTTTAGGATGGACTCTTTTAATGCAATACTTAATTAATGGTCAAACACTTTATTAAAATACAGAATTAACACATTATTATCCTTCCTATAGCTCAGACATTAGAGCATGACACTAGCTTATGCCATGTCCATGCATTTGATTCCCAGGGAAAGCAGTGTATCTTGAATGCAATGCAAGTCACCATGTAAGCATAGTTACGTACTGCTCCGAGACACGAAGATTGAGGATGCACACAGTTCATTGAAAGGGTAATCCACAATCGAAGTCCAGAAACAGGCAAAAGTCATACACAAGCTAACAGTCCAAATAATAACAAGGTAGGTTAACAGAAAAATCCAGAAGAACAGGCAGAGAATCCCAAAGTACCGTGAAAACCAAGATACAGGAGAACCAGGATACAACAATTTGCTTAAAACAGAGAAGATTTTCCTTAGATTTTTCCGGACACAGACGACAGCATTGTCAAAACGATCCCCACTTCAAACCATCTATTCTGCAGCCAGACCATTTGATGACGATGAAACACACTGAACACATAATACACATGTGCATGACGTCATCGTCTTAAGAGATTCACATTTTCAAAAGTTTGTTTTCAGGCACCCAAAACGCAGTTGTCATGTAAACGACCAGCCAAAGCACATACACAGTTTTACGTTTTTAGTTGAAAAGGATGTTAACAGCCCCTTAGCAATGAGTGACCGAATTGACCCAGCTTTTATAGGGTGAGCTAACATGGTTAATGGACACAAGTGGATGTAATCAGGGATGATGAGTTCGGGCAGTGAGTTATGGGAAATGTAATCTGGTAAGAATAACAATAGTCCGGGGTTGAGTGCCCTCTACTGGCAATCACGGGCACTCTTAACTGGTGACTGTGACCCTGCCAAATCCATAAATGTAATCAAATTACTAAATTACTAAGCATCAATTTGATGACTCACCGAGTGTTTTAAGGTACTGTTTTAGTTTTTTTGTTGTAAAGCTGTTTTGGAAATAAAGCTAAAAAGAAATAATAAAAAAGCTCTCATTGTCATTCCATTTCCATTCATCCATTCAATCACAGAGTGGAATGTCTTTAAATGAGAGGTGTATGCAAAGAAACAACCAGTCCATTGTGACAAATATGACAAATACTATCTTACGTCACATGAAAAATAAAATACTGCCTTAAGCTATTGTTGAGAAATTACTTGTAGTTCCAATAATGATCCACCCACAGTTATTAAATACACCGATAATATCATGAGAGAAATATATATACAATTTAACAGAATCAATGTAAAAAACATATTTCATGTGTTTATATGTTGTAAATGTGTTTGGAGGAGCCGTTCGTCACAATGAGGTTTCTGATCTCACTGCTGATGATTAATGGTGAGTGTTTTATAACGTATAATTACTTAAAGGATAATTCCGGTATTTAACACCTTGAGTCTATATTGTAGTTTGTTTTGGATGAACAAGAGTGGTGGACAACATTTTTTTGACAATGGTTCCTCTCTCGAGTTTTTGACTATAATAGAATTGGCCATGGACCCATTTAACATTGGAGTCAATGGGCATGTCTGAAAATGTCATTAAAAAGCCAATAATGTTAGTTTATAAAACTGTTAAACTCACTGAGTGGTTAGTGGTGTTCGTTGATGATTATAAACAATATATCGTCGCAATATATGACTCCAATCCGTTTATTTTGCTATAGTGGAACTGTTTTTTCAGACACTTCACAACCGTGTAACTTCCGCTCAATATTTGAATCTGAAGCGTTAGCACACTCCCGACCACTTGATGGCGATAACCGATGTTTATGTCTCGCGGGACACTCACGGTCACAGTCGAGTTCAACTTCATATTGCACTGGTCAGTGGTCACGTCTTTCAATATTTTCAAGGTTTTGTTTGTTTATTTGGCTTACTCTCCCGGAGCACAGTTGCTCTGCTCGCTAGCCTTATGAGAAACGGAAGCGAGCAAAAAGACTACATCGACCACATGTAAACAGCCCCCTTTCCGTTTCCGTTACCGCATTTATATTAACGAGCACTCAGTCCTTCAACAGAATTCAATGGGATTTTACAAAATGACGAATAAAACACGACAGAAACTGTATTTCGCAACACTTTTTGTTTCTGGAACATCAACTAACATCACTAATCACTCGGTGAGTTGCACAGTTTTGTAAACAAACATTATTGGCAGTTTTAATGACATTTTCGGACATGCCCATTGACTCCAATGTTAAATGGGTCCATGGCCAATTCTATTATAGTCAAAAACTCGAGAGAGGAACCATTGTCAAAAAAATGTTGTCCACCACTCTTGTTCATCCAAAACAAACTACAATATAGACTCAAGGTGTTAAATACCGGAATTATCCTTTAATTGCAGTGGTGGAAAGAGTACTAACAAATTGTACTTAAAGGGATAGTTCACTTTAAAATTAAAATTCTGTCATCATTTACTCACCCTCAAATTGTTTCAAACCTGTATTAATTTATTTCTTCTGCTGAACACAAAGAAAGATATTTTGAAGAATGTCAGAAACCAAACAGTAGTCTGTACCCATTGACTTCCATAGTAGGAAAAAAAAAATACTATGGAAGTCAATGGGTATGTGTGGTTTGAAGCAGTGGTGAAACTTAAGTCTGTGTCGGTTCAGTTTCAATTCTGCTTCAAACCGCACATACCTGTAGTTTTCAAATAATTCTAAAGGACTTGACTAGCTGGATCTGCTGTGGTTAGCCTACTTAGGGGTTGAAGCTAAAGGTTTGACACCTGTGGTAAAGATGATTAATTTGTGGTAATGCAACTGTTCCACATATTTTAATGGACACGAATGTGTATCCACCAGGTCTATGCATGAGCGTTTCTTTGTTTGTTTGGCTCAATGCCAAACACCATAAATCCTTTTCATAAATTTCCACACCATTAATCACTTTCTAGAACACAGAGAGAAATAATCCGGTTCTACATGATGGGGTGAGCGGGGTTACTTATAACACACTTGTTTTTCATTTAAATACTTCCACACATGCTAGCATGGCGAAAATTAGTGTGTATCTATACCACAAATGTTATTTCTTGTACCATTTATACGCCTAAAAATAGTTTTTGCGTGCATATGATATGCACTTTATGGCGTGTAATACGCACGCACTCCCCACCCCTAATCCTACCCAAGGGTTTTCAGTTCGTAGCATATGCACACACACAAAAAACAAACATTTTTGGCAGATAAATGGTACGAGAAATAACATTCGTGGTATAGATATGCACTTTCATGAGATCGTGTTGGTATTTACTAGTTGCCATTTCAAATATAGAAAAACAATTGCACCAAAATTCAAAAACATCTTTGGAAGATATCACTGAACATTTATTTAACCATATCAAAAGTAAAAAATAACCAAATCTGATTATATTTTAATCTTATATCTGTTATTTAACAGTTGAGATCGTTCTTTAAAGCTGATCTAACCAGCAGAAGACGGGTTTAAATCCCAGTTGCGCAGGCGGGCATGTTGTAGCCTTACACTGTGTTACAATGCTCCTATAACTATGCTATTATATTCGATACTTTTATGAATTCTATTGACAAACCATGAGAAAAAGATGAATACAGACTGAGAGTCAATATTCAGAAATGATTCATTATTATTATGTTTTGAACTATGCTGGGGTGCGTTTCTATATAGCTCACTGCTTAACTACCATAGTACGATGCATCGTTGGAGAAATCAACTAGCTAGTCACGAGTGTTTCCCGAAACCGAATGTCGTAAAGTATCGTTCAACCACGTTGGTTTATGACGTCTCGCACGTGGTGGACAAATAACTTTTTTTAATTAATCTGTTTGAGATCGAATTAACGCTAGATTTCGTCATATAAGTTACATATATGGCATCTGAAGACCATTTCAAATTTTTCTCAGTTACTTTGCTTTATTACCAGACTCAATATTTGGCTCGTTCTTACATAGTTGAGCACGTTCGCACATGCGCAGTCTTCAAAAACGGTGCTTTAAATCTCTTGACAAACTAAAAGACGTAAATTACATTTGTATGTATTCTAAATAAAAAATACGGGTTGTACTGAATGTCAGCTTGCTTATTTTGCTAAAGATAAGGATTTATTCAGTCTATATCTCATGTAAACTAGAAACTATGCTTCTAACCACAGCTCCAGAGCTGTCGTTGCAACCACACAAGTTTGCGATGCTGTTTGCGAACGTTCGTTGGAACGATGGTTTCGGGAAACACCAAATCGTTGAACTATGCTGATAACGGCGGAACTTGCGATCATAGTTGGCTAACGATGCTTTCGGGAAACGCACCCCTGTATGGCTGTGTTTTGTGTCAAACTCAAAATGTACTTTATTTTTAATTATTAAAAAATGCCATTATTTTATATAAAAGGTTAATAATTGTATTTTATTGAGAAAATATTTTTGTTTATCTTGTATATTTTTTTAATTAGATCAGATAGCATTTTAAGCTGTCATATGATCATGATAAAATGTGCCCCTCACATTTTACAATGTGCCCCACCTATGGGGCATGTTGTCACATTTCACTTCCATTTTTTCGGGAAGAATCAAGAAAAAAGTATATACCGTATTAATGAAACAAAACCACATAATTGTACTAGACATGTGAAATTAATTTGGGAAAAAATAAATACTCTGAACCCTAAGTATGTTTACACAAACTGAGAAAGTAAAAAAGCATTCCCCTATATGTAAAGTAGGCTATTTGTTTATACACACACACTTCACATGAAAAATTACAAACCAGTTCTGCTTACAGTAACGCTCCACCCAGTTGTTAATAAAAAAATACAGTTGCGAGAGCTGCAGTTCATCACCACTGTTTTATGCTTCTGAAGAGAGAATCTCCGAATCCCCCTGAGTTTGCTTTTACTGCAGGTAAAGTTATTTTTCTGCATATTTATTTTAATAAATTTTTTTTTTTTTTTTTTTTTTTTTTTTTTTTTACAAATATGCACAATAAACAGAATAAAAGTAACAAAAGAAATACATATTTTTCATCTGTGTGTATGTTGTGTGTGTGCAGGTGCCGTTCGTCACAATGAGGTTTCTGATCTCACTGTGTGTGTCGCTGCTGATGATTAATGGTGAGTGTTTTATAATCTGTCATGTATAATGACTGAATATATACTCGATAATTAATTATGCCTATATTGTGTATTTTGACAGGTGAAATAAGCATTGGACAAACAACAGGTACAATAATTATTTTTACTTCATCTAATCTTTAATTTATCCTGTTTCCATCCTTTGTTTTCCATTAAAAATGTAGAAATGAAAGAAATGTAGTAATAATTAATGTAGTGAAAGAGTCTGTCATACTTTATCAGTCTATAACGTAGGCTACACATTTTTGGATGTCATTCTGTAGGTAGCCTAATTTTTTAAATCATAATATAGGCTACTCTTTATTAAAGTTCTGTGCCAAGCATCCCTTTTCGCCCCATTTTGTTTTTGTTTTTGCTTGTCGAACCAAGCTTTCTCTATTGGGCGGACATTCCGGCCTTCTGAGTAAAACATCCTTTATCAGATCTGTACAGCGTAACCACATGTAAGGTTACATCATGCAGTTGTAACTTATCGTTAAGATGCTATTTCTATTTGATTTCAATAGTGGGTTTTTGCTTAATTAAGTTACTAAATTAAGCAATATTTTTAGTTACTTGAGCAAACTTTAAAGTGCTTTGTTAACACTGCCATTATTTACCAAGAAATTCTATTTAAAAAAATCTCATGCAGAACATTTTGATTTTGAGTTTATATAATATAATATATATTATGAATAATTTGAGCTGAAATGTATTACACTCTCCTGGGCAAAAATAAAATAACAATTTTGGTGATCTGTTAATGGTTTTAAGTTGATTCTTTTAATCACAAATCACTGGTCACTGTAGATCAAATAACTTGGAATGGAATTGCTTTTCCCAACTTGCAGAAAGGTTTTTACAGGAAGAGTCACTTTTGTTTCCCTCAATGTTAACAACGTCAAACAGTTCACGTGCAGCTGAAAATGTCTTCCAGTTCGTTTGAGTTTAATGTGAAACCAAATAGTCACTAGGCTATAGGGTTCAAATCTGGACTCAGAGCAAATACTTGAGCCTGATAGTAGTTAGCACGTCCAATAGACTGTGGTCGCCTGGGTCTAGGGTGACCTTGACCAGTGACCACCATCAAACAAACCAAATGTGGGACAATAATAAGTTTATGTGGGACAATGTGGGACATGTTACCAACACTAAACATAACCTGAAACTGTTATATAGCCTAATGTCTATCTAACTTAATAAAAATTGTATTCTGCCTTTCAGCTGATAAAAATTAATTGTTATTTAGTCCCTTCCAGAAAAACACCATTACATCACAATGTAACATAACATGTCTTTATTTTACATGTCATATAAATTCAACATCATGCAGATATCTTTTTTTGAAACAGTTCTGACCAAATCCAACTAAAATCCAACAAAATAAACAATAAACATATATATATTTTTTATATTTTTGCTATTTAAAATAAGATTAGTTGTATTTTGAATCCAATCATTCTTTGTAAAAGTTAATCACACTGATTTCAAAGTTAAGGATTAATTAGTTTGAATAAACATTGAACCAAACACTATAATAACATATTAGTTGATAATTTAATATACTTTATTTTAGACAAAACATGAATGTTTCGGCCGTGACATCACATTTTCAGTAGTGACAGTAATGTTTTGGTAGTGACCACATCACATTACAGAATTTTAACTCACATACTAAAACACCACTAAAACATACTATATACTATATGCTAATGATTTGCCTAACTGTACCAAAATGTTGTTTATTTCCCCCAAATAAATTATTATGTGTACCCTTTTGTCACTACCAAAACAATGATGACATGTTTCGGTCATGACTGTTTCGGTCAAAAAAAGTTTGCTTAATTGCAGAAAAAAGGTGTTTGGTTGTGACGTTCCTTAAAGTTACACACAGATTTTCAGACTTTTGAACACATTTCCCTCACATGATGGTACCTATCTATAATGAAAAAGAGAGGCTATGAGAGAGAGGGACACATTGATCCAAAATGTAGGGTTGTGGTTATAAACAGTCTCGGACTAAAACACACACTGTTTCGGCAGTGACATGAAATGCGGGACACATTTTTTTTTAATAACTTTCGTTATCTAAACGTTAAAGTTAAATCCGTTTCCTATCAGTTCTAAGAAAGTCATTTGCCTTTAAAGAATAAGAGGTTAAAGAATAACAACAGCTTTAATAGAGTTAGATTAATTATATTGGAGTCAGATGCATATTTGAAATATACACGTCATCCTTCAACTGCATCTTGTTCCAATTATTGGTTCAAAATAGCAGCGTAAGCTTCCTGCCTTACACAATGATAGTTTTTTTTACACCAGTGCATGGGGCCAATTTTAATTATCTCGCCTATAGGGCCCCACAACCTCACAGGCCGGCACTGCCTGATGGACTTGTTCTCAATCCGCCACTTGTTTTGTTTTTGCAAATTAGGCAGGATCATTGTCAAAAGATAACATTTGGTCGTTCCTCTTTAGATAACATGAGAGGCTGCTTATATGCTCCGGTGGTTAATTGAAAGATTAGATGGGTTCACTCCTCCCAAAATTACGTTGTGAACTTCACTAAGACAAACCATGTGTAAATTCATAAGTCAACACAATTGCTGAGTATCTTCTTCTTACTAAAGTTACCTTCATTTATATAGCGCTTTTAACTATATAGATTGTTTCAGAACAGCTTTACAGTGATAACAGGAAATTAAAGTAACAGAGATTTTTTTTGGCCAGCTAAAGTTAGTTTTGATTGATTCGCTTCTGTCGCAACAATCATTAGTTATTAACTTAGGGGCCGCTAACACGACACCATTTTAACAGAAAACAGAAAACCCTTAATGCGCTCCGGCCGCTCATTTGCACAAAATAGTGCCCGATGGCTCGAGAATGCAAACCATGAAATAGGTTCCAAGATGCAAGCCTTGAAAAATATTGGGGAAAAAAGTTATCTCTGTGCAAACTCTGCGTGCACATGCGTATTACGTGTTTAGTCTATAGACTATAGGTATGAGCGTTTGAATATATATGTGCGCAGTTGTAGTCCTTATTTACTAACCAACCCTCAACAAACTACTTGTCTGGCCTTAAAAATGTATAATACAAAAGTATTTATCGCTTCGGCATAGCCACATGAACCGGAATTATCCCGCCAATGTTTTATCTGCACAGAGGTGAAGGGAAGGAGGCTTTCACAGGGGAGAGACTAGTGGACATTTCAGGACTGCGTTGTCGTCGTGTCCAGGCGCAGGTCCTTCATCAGATCTAGATACGGCCTGGATCCGGCGAACTGCGGTAATCCTTGGGATAAACAGAGAGACTAATATTAGCGTAGACGCCATCCTTCTTATGATGTAACAAGTACATCAGGATTTATGGGAAGTGTTCCCGGTCCCGGCTGACCTAATCTATGCAGCCTAACATTGAATTATAGAAGTCTGTAATATGTTATGTGTATGCTAGGCCAAAGATGTGTTTTTAGTCTAGATTTGAACTGACAGAGTGTGTCTGCTTCCCGGACAATGTTAGGAAGACTGTTCCAAAGTTTTGGTGCTAAATAGGAAAAGGATCTACCGCCAGCAGTCGATTTTGATATTCCAGGTATTATCAACTGGCCAGAATAATGCGTTAAGAGCTCGCTCAAGTACTGCGGAGCTAAACCATTTATAGCTTTGTAAGTAATCAGCAATATTTTAAAATGTATACAATGTTTAATAGGGAGCCAATGCAGTGTTGACAGAACGGGGCTAATATGGTCATACTTCCTGGTTCTGGTAAGAACTCGAGCTGCTGTGTTTTGAACTAGCTGTAGTTTGTTTGTTAAGCGTGCAGGGCAACCACCCAGTAGAGCATTACAATAATCTAGCCTTGATGTCTTGAACGCATTAACTAATCGTTCCGCATTTGTCATTGAGAGCATATGATGTTATTTAGATATATTCTTAAGATGGAAAAATGCGGTTTTACAGATACTAGACACATGACTTTTAAATGAAAGATTGGTTTTAAAGAGCACACACAGGTTCCTAACCGACGAAGAAGATTTAACAGAGCAGCCATCAAGTGTTAGACAGTATTCTAGGTTACGTGAAGTTTTTTTGTCCAATAATTAGAATCTGTTTTCCATTAATTTTGTGAATTGGTAAGTTTCGTCAGGGCGTGAAGAAATATAGAGCTGAGTATCATCAGAATAACAGTGAAAATGCCATCCATCTCATCTTTATCATAAGCTCTCTGGAAAACCCTCTGGTGTATATGTCATATACACAACATTATTATTTAGATCAACATGTGACAGTATATGCAGGTGTGGCATTCGAAACATGAACAGACAAAACACCGACTACGCCACCCAGGGAATGATTTTACTCCCTTATTGAAATTAATACAATTAAGGACACACAGGTAAACGTACAATACAGCCAAAGACGGGTTCAAATTTGAAGAAACTACTTTTATTTCAATAATTTAAAACACTGTAAAACCATCTCTCGGGGAAGAGAACACAGAAAAAAAACAAAACAAAATAACAAACGCTGTAATAATAAATGCTGAGGCTTACCGATGGAGGAGAAAGGAGTCAAAGGCAGTAAGAAATCCCAGGGAAAGTTCCCCAGTAAACACACAACCACACCACAGTGAACACAGGTCTCTGGACTTCCATGACAGTGCTTCCATATCCATGGGTCCTCTGGTGTTGTCTGAAGGGAACACAGGTGAACGTCTCATTTATTTTAATTATTTGTAAACAAAGATTTCTGATGATCTCTGTCATGAATACATTATATTTCACTGCATTGCATTATATTCCCTGTTCACAGATAAGTGGGTCCCAGAACAAGTGAAGGTATCTGAGGCTTCTTGTCTGTGTGGTTCTCTGATGCTGATACTTGTTCCTCTGATGAGTGTCCTGACACACTTTTAGTTTAGTACCACAACATTTTACATGTATATTGTTTAATGACATTTTATTGAATGTGGCACTGATGACATACCATTTTTTTTTACTGTTTTCTTATCTCATGTAGAATTAACAATTAGTTGTCTACAACCCCCCCTCCCCCAACATAATCAATTATATTATTTATATACATCTTGTGCTACAAAAACAAAGACAATTTCATGTTTATTTAAATAATTCAAATTGTTGATATTACCAAAGTAATTTGTTTAAACAGGATGTAGTGTTTTAGAGTGACACAAACTGGTTAGGGTTAGGGTTCAAATTGATTTACAATTAAAACAATATTCACAGGAAAAAAAATAAAAATGAAAGAATAATAAAATAAAGTAACCTAGAATATTTCTGAATGTGCATTTTTCTCCCAGTATTTTCCATTAGGTCTATATTAAATCATATATGATGGGGACATGAAAATGCAGCAAGAATAACCCAATAGGTAATTATGTTTGATGAGTTAGAAACGTGGCTTTATTGTCTGAGTTTTATAATCATTTGGTTTCAGTAATAATTAAGATAAGAAATTGGTGATTGAGAGTCAGTGTTGCTGTAACGGTCACCAGCTGGAGTGCCCTTGAGAGCCACCAGAGGGCACTCCACACCAGACTTTCATGTTCACTCACAGACTACATCTCCCATCATTCTCTGCCTGGACTCATCAGCACTCATTATCACATTCACCTGTATCTCATCTTCTTGTTTAGTTCACCCCATATAAGCCTGGTTCACCCCATCACTCACTGCGAAGTTTTGTATGTTGTCACACTGCATTTCCGAGCGTTTCTCCTGGTTTTCATGTCTCTTGGTTTTTTGGATTTCTTGCCTGTTCCGTGGATTACTCTTTTGCCTCTGACCCCTGCCTGTTTTGTTTGTTTCTTTGTTTGGACTGCCTACCTGTGTTTGACATCTTGCCTGTTATTTGGACTACCCCTTAAATAAACTGCATTTGGATTCTCCACCTTCCTGTCTTGGAGCAGTTCATGACAGAAAACTTCGCCAAATATGGATCCAGCAGTTGAGCTAGTCTGCATGCGCCAAGGTAACCGCACCCTTGAAGAGCACATTCCTATTTTTCTGGACATTGCTAATGCTTCTAAACTGCCAGATTGTGCTCTCATAGACTTTTTCTGTTATGGGCTTAACCATCCGCTCAAGGGAAATTTAATTAATGATGCACCTCGAAGGTCGTTCAGTGACTTTTTGGATTACGCCCTGCTTTTGTGTGGTTCCTCCTCCACTGTTGGGGAGGTTAAGAAGGACATGTTCCCTAAACGTTTTTTGGTGAGAGGCATCACACTCCAAGATCCAGTGGCCACGGAGCTTGGCCAGCGTTTTCCATCTGTGCCCACTCTAATTTTGGCAACTCCAGTGCTCACACCGCTCGCAAGCACATTCATGCTGGAGCCTCATCCTGTCATGGCCACTGCTGAGCTTCACGTCACTTCTGCCGATCCAGAGACTGTTCACGTCACTTCTGCCGATCCAGAGACTGTTCACGTCACTTCTGCCGATCCAGAGACTGTTCACGTCACTTCTGCCGATCCAGAGACTGTTCACGTCACTTCTGCCGATCCAGAGACTGTTCACGTCACTTCTGCCGATCCAGAGACTGTTCACGTCACTTCTGCCGATCCAGAGACTGTTCACGTCACTTCTGCCGATCCAGAGACTGTTCACGTCACTTCTGCCGATCCAGAGACTGTTCACGTCTCTTCTGCCGATCCAGAGACTGTTCACGTCACTTCTGCCGATCCAGAGACTGTTCACGTCACTTCTGCCGATCCAGAGACTGTTCACGTCAGTCCTGCCCAGCCAGAGCTTCACATCAGTCCTGCCCAGCCAGAGCCAGAGCTTCACGTCACGTCTGCCCAGCCAGAGCCAGAGCTTCACGTCACGTCTGCCCAGCCAGAGCCAGAGCTTCACGTCACGTCTGCCCAGCCAGAGGCCGTTCAAGAGTCTCGTCCCACCAAGACTGCCCTTACGCCTGTGTCTTCGGACAAGATGGCCGACTCCACGCCTGTGTCTTCGGACAAGATGGCCGACTCCACGCCTGTGTCTTCGGACAAGATGGCCGACTCCACGCCTGTGTCTTCGGACAAGATGGCCGACTCCACGCCTGTGTCTTCGGACAAGATGGCCGACTCCACGCCTGTGTCTTCGGACAAGATGGCCGACTCCACGCCTGTGTCTTCGGACAAGATGGCCGACTCCACGCCTGTGTCTTCGGACAAGATGGCCGACTCCACGCCTGTGTCTTCGGACAAGATGGCCGACTCCACGCCTGTGTCTTCGGACAAGATGGCCGACTCCACGCCTGTGTCTTCGGACAAGATGGCCGACTCCACGCCTGTGTCTTCGGACAAGATGGCCGACTCCACGCCTGTGTCTTCGGACAAGCGATCATCTCCACCGTGGCCGCCCGAAGGGTCTTCTCCGCCGTGGCCGCCCGAAGGGTCTTCTCCGCCCTGGCCGCCCGAAGGGTCTTTTCCGCCCTGGCCGCCCGAAGGGTCTTTTCCGCCCTGGCCGCCCGAAGGGTCTTTTCCGCCCTGGTCGCCTGCACAGCCTGATCCGCCCTGGTCGCCTGCACAGCCTGATCCGCCCTGGTCGCCTGCACAGCCTGATCCGCCCTGGTCGCCTGCACAGCCTGATCCGCCCTGGTCGCCTGCACAGCCTGATCCGCCCTGGTCGCCTGCACAGCCTGATCCGCCCTGGTCGCCTGCACAGCCTGGTCCGCCCTGGTCGCCTGGTCCGCCCTGGTCGCCTGCACAGCCTGGTCCGCCCTGGTCGTCTGCTCCGCCTGTCTTGCCGCAGTCTCCAGGCCCTATTCCGCTCCACGGGCCTGGCCCTCCATCCCGCCCCCGGGTCCGCCTCCGCTCCACCTCCCTCCTGATCAATTTTAGAGCGTCTGGAAGCCGCTCCTTAAAGGGGGGGCTATGTAACGGTCACCAGCTGGAGTGCCCTTGAGAGCCACCAGAGGGCACTCCACACCAGACTTTCATGTTCACTCACAGACTACATCTCCCATCATTCTCTGCCTGGACTCATCAGCACTCATTATCACATTCACCTGTATCTCATCTTCTTGTTTAGTTCACCCCATATAAGCCTGGTTCACCCCATCACTCACTGCGAAGTTTTGTATGTTGTCACACTGCATTTCCGAGCGTTTCTCCTGGTTTTCATGTCTCTTGGTTTTTTGGATTTCTTGCCTGTTCCGTGGATTACTCTTTTGCCTCTGACCCCTGCCTGTTTTGTTTGTTTCTTTGTTTGGACTGCCTACCTGTGTTTGACATCTTGCCTGTTATTTGGACTACCCCTTAAATAAACTGCATTTGGATTCTCCACCTTCCTGTCTTGGAGCAGTTCATGACAGTTGCACACTCTCAAATATGTCAGTAACACATGAATATTGCAGCCTGTGTGTAAATCTGAATGTAAACTAGGTTATACTTAGTAAAGAATATACTATTGTGATTGCAAGGGGTCTTAAGCAGTCTTTGTAAATCAGATTCCATTAATATTATTTGTCACTATTTCTCTTTGCTGTTTCCCTATTAGTCTGCTTAATGTTAATCTGCTTATACTGTAGCATGCTGTTTCCAAGCGGTTTTAAAAGACATTAGAGTTTAATTTAGGGTTTAAGTTTAAGTTGTAGGTGCAATAAAAATGCACTGATATTTGTTCTGTTGTAATCTTGCAAGTTTGCACACCTTACAAACTCCATCTTACTTGACTACTGCCTATACATTCCTGCCAGGGATTTTAGGATGGACTCTTTTAATGCAACTTAATTAATGGTCAAACACTTTATTAAAATACAGAATTAACACATTATTATCCTTCCTATAGCTCAGACATTAGAGCATGACACTAGCTTATGCCAAGTCCATGCATTTGATTCCCAGGGAAAGCAGTGTACCTTGAATGCAATGCAAGTCACCATGTAAGCATAGTTACGTACTGCTCTGAGACACGAAGATTGAGGATGCACACAGTTCATTGAAAGGGTAATCCACAATCGAAATCCACAAACAGGCAAAAGTCATACACAAGCTAACAGTCCAAATAATAACAAGGTAGGGCTGGGGCGAATAGAAAAATCCAGAAGAACAGGCAGAGAATCAAAAACCAAGATACAGGAGAACCAGGATACAAATGATAATTTACATGACAACAATTTGCTTAAAACAGAGAAGATTTTCCTTAGATTTTTCCGGACACAGACGACAGCATTGTCAAAACGATACCCACTTCAAACCATCTATTCTGCAGCCAGACCATTTGATGACGATGAAACACACTGAACACATAATACACATGTGCATGACGTCATCGTCTTAAGAGATTCACGTTTTCAAAAGTTTGTTTTCAGGCACCCAAAAACGCAGTTGTCGTGTAAACGACCAGCCAAAGCACATACACAGTTTTACGTTTTTAGTTGAAAAGGATGTTAACAGCCCCTTAGCAATGAGTGACCGAATTGACCCAGCTTTTATAGGGTGAGCTAACATGGTTAATGGACACAAGTGGATGTAATCAGGGATGATGAGTTCGGGCAGTGAGTTATGGGAAATGTAATCGTGTAAGAATAACAATAGTCCGGGGTTGAGTGCCCTCTACTGGCAATCACGGGCACTCTTAACTGGTGACTGTGACCAAATCCATAAATGTAATCAAATTACTAAATTACTAAGCATCAATTTGATCACTCACCAAGTGTTTTTAGGTACTATTTTTTTGTTGTTGTTGTTGTAAAGCTGTTTTGGAAATAAAGCTAAAAAGAAATAATAAAAAAAGGTCTCATTGTCATTCCATTTCCATTCATCCATTCAATCACAGAGTGGAATATCTTTAAATGAGAGGTGTATGCAAAGAAACAACCAGTCCATTGTGACAAATATGACAAATACTATCTTACGTCACATGAAAAATAAAATACTGCCTTAAGCTATTGTTGAGAAATTACTTGTAGTTCCAATAATGATCCATCCACAGTTATTAAATACACCGATAATATCATGAGAGAAATATATATACAATTTAACAGAATCAATGTCAGAAACATATTTCATGTGTTTATATGTTGTAAATGTGTTTGGAGGAGCCGTTCGTCACAATGAGGTTTCTGATCTCACTGCTGATGATTAATGGTGAGTGTTTTATAACGTATAATTACTTAATTGTTTAGCAAATTAGCTCAATAACGAATTATAATTAATTATATTAACCAAAACCTACGAGAAACTAAATATATGACTGGAAAAATACTTTTAATCACAAAATAGATATTTTTTGGTAATGAAGATAGATCTAATAGCCTTCGACTTAAATTCATATAACAATGAGCCAATAATAATTGTTTCAAATAAAGTATCAAAAGTGAGTAATCATATTGTTTTAGTGAACAACACTAATAAAATACATTAAGAAATGTATAAACAATAAACTTATGTACATCATGGACTGTAACAAATGCCAACAGAGGGCGCCGTCGGCCTGTTGTTACTCTTAAATTCATATAAACAGCAAACCATTGTTTATATAATGCTTAATTGCACTTATTCTGTAATGTTTGGCCAAAACTTTTACGATAGAAATGCTACAGCCACTAAATTCTTGAACAAGAATGTGGGCATCAGAACATGCAAACTCAGAGCAAGGGTTTAACGTTTTATTTTGAAACCTTAAACATCAATTTGCATAGAAATATATTTATGCAGTCTCCTGTGTTGTTGGCGTATGCTATTAAATTGTTACAAATCAGTTCAACAGCACAAGTTTCGTCCATATGTGGATGTTATAAAGCCATCTTCCTCTTCTTTCTTCCTCCCATTGTTTCTGCCATCTACTTTCCACATGTTGTTTTATTAACTTCATATCAATCTGGATTGCATTTCCACCACCTACTGGACTGAACAAAGAAAAATAAACAGACAAAAAAAAAAGGAAACCTGAAGTAATATAGACGACCCCCAATGTTATTAATACTTGAATTAGGTGAAATATTTTCTATGCGGAGCATTTCAGTTGTATATACGTGTTTTCTGATTTAAGGATGAATCTCAAATACACGGATATGAGATGATTATGACCTCTTATTAAATTATCCACATCCTCATTCCTTTTCACACCCATGCATGGTGTCATGCCTGTCAATCATACCCTTCTTGCCTTATAACCTCTGATATACTTCTTAAAACAGGGGCCACCAAACTCGGACCTTTAGCTCCAGCCCCAGTTAAACACTCCTGAACCAGCTAATCAAGGACTGAATCCGAAATTGCCCCCTATTCCCTAAAATAATGTGTTATTTGAGGGGACAACCATTTGTAGTGGTGTCCGAAACCATAGTGGACGTTATTGAATACACTCTTTCTATTCCACATTGCACTGCAATAACGTGTGTACAACCGATGTACACTCAACGGCTGTCTGAATTCACTCTCACCGAATTCACCTTCAAGTGAACAGTATGAGTAGACTAGCGTAATGGATAGTGAATGAGATTTTAGGGGGGTTCGGATTCAGCCAAGGTGAGGGTTGCTTGATAGTTACAGACAGCCAGGTGTGCTGGAGCAGGGTTGACATTGAAGTCTGCAGGACGGTTGCAGGGTTGGAGACCCCTTGTCTATACAAATCATGATCTTTTTGGTTATTTCTTCCACCCACTGTGGTCGTCTCTACTGCAGGGTTCTCCAACCATGCTCCTGGAGAGCTACTGTCCTGCTATCCTCGACTTCAGATCCAACCCTGCTGCGCTGCAACACACTTGTCATTTACAATGCAGAAATTATGTAAATAAAATATTATAACCAATAAACATTATTTGATATTTAAAAAATAGCCGTGGATATTTCACCATCAGTCTGCTCTAGCCGGATCCCCGACCTACAGCTGAACCACAAATGATGATGTACGCAAAATATCTTTTTTTTTACTGTGAATACTTTTTGTAACCTCTCATTTGCCTAAATAGATAAACTATACACATGAAACTAAGCATGGTTGCTTAGAATAACTTGTTTTCCACATCATTTAATGTTGAAGAAAATGTGGAATGACAAAGAAAATGAAGGCGAGATCACAAGAAAACAAGGAAGAAAGAAGAACGTGTGCGTGGGCTCTTCGGGCTATAGCGTCCAATTGAAAAAGAATGCCTTTAGTTTTAAAAACATGTTTAATTTGTTGTACTTAACTTCAACACTAACGTAACAGCCTATATATATATAAGCCTATCAAACAAAAAACAGTATTGCCACTTGTTGGGAAATAAGTTGACTAATTACTGTGAAAGCAATAGCCTATAACAAATACATCGAGGCTACTAATGCAAACCTTTAAATGCTTACAAAGGCGACATAGCCTACATGGAGACACCGTATGTATCAGGCGTCTTTAAAGGCAACGTGCCTTTTTAGACGTACATATTTTTCATACTTTTCTTATTTAGGCTACGGCGTGTATATGCACTCGCCGGTCTGTCGTCAGCAGTCCCTTTCAATCCCATTCAAAAATCTACAGGGACTGGCGGCGACGGAAGGGTAGACTTCTCCTTCTCCTTCACCAGGGTATCCTTGGAAACGGCACTATCCACCCGTCATACGCCATATGGGATGTGGTGGTGAAACTGCACTGCATCTGGTTCTCTTCCAACACTTGAGGATGGAGTGGTGACCCGTGAAGTTCAGTACAGTTCCACATCCGTTCGAGTCAAAGCCGGTCCAGGAAATTTTTATGTCTATGAGTTTGTATGTTTACTACATCCTTCTAATGTTCACTTTAAAATACTTTTCCAAATGGCCAGTTATTCTTTTAGAAGGATAACACTTGAGTCATATCCAAAAACAACCTTGCATTGACTTCAGTCTTTATTAGGAGTTATCACGCTTTTCACTTTGGAATACTTGAGAGAGTAGAGAACAAGATCTGAGCAAGACACTGTTGTAAAATATATAATTATCTCAATTTGACTTTTTCTTGATTGAATAAAAGTACTATATTTGTAAAGCTGTTTTGGAAAAAGTGCTAAAAATAAAACTATAGCTGTCATCCAATCTACTTTCACATTGATTTAAGCACAGAGTAGAACAATGAACAACGCTTTCACAAGGGAATTAAAAAAACAAAACAAATACCTATATGTCACATGAAAATGGAAAACTGGTTTATGGTATTTAGAAATGACTTCTAGTTCCAGTAATGATCCACCCACAGTTATTAAAGGCACTGATAGGATTGTGAGAGCTGCAGTTCAGCATCACTGTATTGGGAATCTCCCTGAGTTTGCTCTGAATTCAGGTAATGTTATTTCTCTTTATTTTAACCCATTGGGCTCCAGCTTTTGATGGATTTAAATTTTGTATAAAAAAATTATTAAAAGTTATTTTTTTAAATATCTGTGAATGTTATAGTTGTTTTACAAATATCCACAACAAACATGGAATAAAATATAAGAAAATATAAGATTTTTTTTCCATTTGTGTGTGTGTGTTGTATGTGTGTGCAGGTGCCTTTCGTCACAATGAGGTTTCTGATCTCACTGTGTGTGTCGCTGCTGATGATTAATGGTGAGGGAGAATCGAGCACAATGTGATTGGAATTTGTGGCATTCATCTACTGCACAACTTGTTTTGCGTTCAGTCATTATAGCAGATCACAGCTCTCACAACACACCCATGACACACTCATTTTCGCCCCGATTTCGAAATTACCATTATATCTAAAATATTAGAGAAAGTTGTTTTACTTCAAATTACTCCATTTTTATTGGATATCCTTGATAATTTCCAATCTGGATTCAGAGCTGCTTATTTGCAATTTATTCTGGGCTGGCAGTTGTTTTAATGACATTGGATCTCAGAGCTGCATTCGACACTGTTGATCATTTGATTCTTTTAGACCGGTTGGAGTGTGAGGTTGGCATTCATGGAAGAGCATTAAAATGGTTTCACTCATATCTACAGGACAGAATATTCTCTGTTAATTTAGCAAATGCTTCATATTCTTTAAACTATGGTCTCCCTCAAGGCCCTATTTTAAGTCCTACATTGTTTTCTTTACATGTGTCCTGTGGGTATGTGTCATCGCTATGACATGTTCTATCATATAACACACAGATTTATCTACCTCTCAAAGTCGGGAACTAACAGTCCCTCAAGTCCTTGTTGGACTGTTTGAATGAGCATAAGTTTGGCTGTCTAAAAACTTTCTTCAACCAAATGAAAAAAAGTCTGAAATTATAATATTTTGTCCACCAAAATTCAAAGAGAAGATAACCAGTACTCCATTTGAAAAATGACGGTGAAAGATAGTGTGAGAAATCTTGGTGTAATAATCGACTCATCCCTAAGCTTGAGATCATCCCTGATCTCACTTTACACTTGTGTGTGGGGTATGTCTAAGAGTGTGTAGTCATGCCTTCATTTGACATGCCAACAGAATCTGTTAAAGTTTTTATGTATTTTTTATTGTCTTTGTTATAACTGTGAAGCACTTTGGGCAACAACGTTGCTATTTAATGTGCTATATAAATAAATAAAAGTTGAAAGTTTAAGTTGATGACATTTCCATCCAAATATGTACAAACCCATTTCCACCTCAGATTAAAAATAAAAAAATAAAATAAATTAAGTATTTCTGACTCTATATATCTCTATTGTATGTATCTAGTATGTCATTTGTAATGCTAATTTTTTTTAAATAGCATATTAATTTTTTTCCAGATGCAAGCAACATGGTCACTACTGTCATGCCAGAGACGACCACAGCTGAAACCACAACCATAGCCAGCTATGTTACAATCTGGAAGATTATTAATGGAAGACTATTTATTTATTTATTTATTTACTTACTTATGCATGAGCAAATTAACCTCACACAAATATACAATAACATTTTATTTCAATAGTCCACTTTTAGACATTCTGAGACGGTGAGTTCACACACACACTCATATGTGAGTGTGTGACTCCAGGTCCTTGGATGCAGTCTGGTGTATTCCCGAAAGCCATCAGAGGCAGACGGTCGGTGATAACTCCACTCCATTGAGGGGTTGGAGGGACACTGGAAGCCATCAGAGGCAGAAGGTGCTGGAATAACACCTCCCTATTGAAGTGTAGGAAGCCTACTAGTGTGTCTCACCAACCAAAGCTCTCTTGACTCAGGGGAGCCCCGAATTTAGTGATTCAGTCAGGAATAGTATTTTAACCTTTAGTTAAATATTAAATGCAATCTGTGATTTTTATTTCTTTTGCATGAAATGTTTATTTTCTTATGAATATGTTATGGTTACTTTGATTATTTTAATATTTTTTTTTAAATGTAAAGCGCTTTGAATTTCTCTTTTGTGTATGAAATGTGCTATATAAATAATCTTGCCTTGCCTAACTATAAAGACTTTAGATATATACAAAGACTTAGGAGAATGTTTCCCCATTGACATAGATTGGAGCTATACTTGCTTGACTGAAGTAGCTGACCGAGAGGCGTTTCAATGATGGCCGCCAAGTGAAATTGACTTGCCCAATTTCAAGTCAAGTCAAAAGAGGGATTTTGCTATAGCCTGTGCAACTAGCAGTGTCAACTAGCAGTCATTAGAATATTAGTAGACTGTTTCCTTATAGGATAGGGCTTTAGACAAACATTTGAGGCCAGTGGCACCAGCACCTGACATGCACTGTCTTTTGGACCCAGCTAATAAATGGTGCATGCGGCGCGGTTCAAATGAGTAGCCTGTTCTGATTTTGGCACGTTTTAGGTAACAGATATGACAGCTTACTGCTACACCCGGCCTAAACATCTAGTGCTGTCCCCTTGTGTTGACATTGTGAAACTATGTGATTTGTAAATAATGTGTGGCGGGCCACATAATATATTTTTAAACGCAAGCTGCGGGCCGTTTGAAATTCATCACCGGGCTGTATTTGCCCCGCGGGTTGGATTTTTGGACAGGCATTACATTATTATGATTAAATATACAAGTAATATATAAATATATATAAGTAAATGCATGGTAATATTCTCACCAAGAACATATAGTGTATTATTTAGTCCTAAAGCAGAATTTATCCATAAAACAAAGTAGTTTTAACACAGATCTATCCATTATTTCATCAGTATTGTGCACAAGACTCTTCCCGCTGGTGAAGGCAGATATCGGGTCCGGATGATTCCATATGAGGATGATGAGTTTACCCGGCCCTTCACTGGTAGTGTGGATGCAGAGCTCGACCAGGAGATGCATGTGGAAGTTCGTGTTGAGGGGGTCGACAGCCGCCAGTTTGCCCTGGTGATGGACACGTGTTGGGCTACACCTGTGAACGATCCTGATTACAGCCTCCGCTGGGACCTCATCCTTTCAGAGTAAAGCAGGGCTTCTTTCTATTCTTTTAAGCCTATAGCCTTAACTCAATGTAACACTTTTACTGAATAAATTATAATCATATTATTTCTAGGATTACCTTATACTTTGTCTTTCAGTATTTCAGAATTAAAGCAAAATATTAAATTTTTGAACATGGAAATGTTTGAAGATATACAGGAGATCACTTTGTATTGACTGTTTAAAAAAGAAAGAATTTGTCATTATTGATATTCACAGGTGTCCCAATCCAAATGACGACACAGTGGATCTGCAGCAGAACGGCGTCTCAACATCCAGCCGTTTCTCCTTCAGGATGTTTATCTTCACTGCAAACGCCACTAAGCTTTACCTGCACTGTGCTGTTCACCTTTGCCTTCTGTCCAGCAATCGCTGCTCAACGGTGAGTTTACAAAACCTCTCATAGTTCATGAAATTATAATGTTACATTTTCAAGAGTAGCTTTAGTACTGTAGTTGTGAAATACATTTTCACTGTATGTGTTGAATATCAACCTAATTTATCAATTATATAGACCCTTTTACAGCCCACGTGATCAAATAGTTGCGCGCGCATTTTGGCAACGGAAGTGGTGTTGTTCCCCACTGGCTCTAACGTGTTAGCAACTCAGAAAGTTTATCAAAATGATTTCCCAGCATCAAAATGTCTGGTTGTTGCGTTTACGGTTGCACTAATCGATATTCCACCAAGGGGCTTATAGGATTCCGACAGGATCACGGCCGTTTCAGAAGAACCGTATCTGGTAGCCGGATAACATTTGATAGTCAACTTTTTGAAATAACTTTCTCTGTCTGTGTTGCTTAATCTGCTTGTGTAGCTTGACACACTGCTGAGTCTCGCCATGCTTCCGTTGCCAATATGCGTGCGCATACGTTGCTACATCATTGTGTACAAACAGTAAAAGGGTCTATAAGCCAGTGTCTCTGTCTGTCTGTGTATACAGTATATGGAGTAGTGTAAATGTTTTCAAATCTGCAGTTTATAAACCCTTTGTAACGAGGTTCGTTGTTATGGGAAGAAGGAGGCCGGGAACCAGTGAACATTCAACAACTTTAATAAATAAATTAAACAAATACAAAATTAAAGAATAAGCCACACAAAACAGAAAAAAAAACACAAGATAAAATCAGGCCTGTTCCTCTCTCGATCTCCACTGTTGTCCCCCCTCCTTTATGCTTCCGCTCCTCCGTGAGAGATACAAGACCGGTGCGTCGCGCAGGTGTCGCTCATCAGCAATCACCCCGCCGTCCTCGTGCCGTCCTCCCACGGCCCTCGACCTCGTCCTGCTCGCCACACTTGTTGATCAAACACTAATATAAGTAAGGTTGGTATATTTCAAGATTTAAGGTCAAATTGACTAAACAGGGCAAATTAGCATGAGACATATTAACCCTCTGGGGACCAAAAACGCGCCGGCGCGTTTTGCTCGTGTTTTTTTTTAGCAAAGCAAAATAAACTCAAAATGCTCTGTTAATTTTGATCTTTCATTTTCGTGTTATACATCAATCGATCCTGTTCAGTTTCTATTTTTTTTCTGTATACTCACAATAAAAATAAAGTGTTTTGCTTTTTGCCAAATAAAGAAAAATTAACATGATGCGAGTTCTGCACTCTCTCTGTCAATGAACTCCAATTTGAAACGCGTTCGAAAATGATCTGTAACTCCACGGAAATCCAGTCAAACAGGCAAACATACCCTAAGAATAAGAAGAGCCATTAATATTATTAATAAACTATTGTTTTCTAAGTCGGCTAAAACATCTCCATCTCCGCTGTTAAGCGGATGCGCTTTTAGAGAGAAATGCTCCTTTCATACGCATTACATAATCAGAATGTATTAGCTTTCGATTCGAATTTGTTCGTTTTAAAGTGGACATTTCAAGCTTTAGCTATAGGCTATATTTTGTTTCAGTTCTCGCGCTCCAGTTCACGAAGATCATGAAAACGCGCCTGATTGTTTTATTTTATTTTACAAAAGCACAACGCTTTCTTGTTATTGTGAGTTTACACAAATAAAAGTAGTTGCGAATAATGTATTATTATTTTCTGTATGACCAGAAATGATAAGAGTAGGCTATTTTAAGTTGTTTCCACTGTTGATAGGAAAATGCAAGTGTTCGCGTGCCATGCAGTCTAACCCGTATTATGAATGACATTTGACGAATTGCTTTGTTCCTTTTTTGGATAAAAGCGTCTCTAAATATGTAGCCTAATAAGTGTAATAATAATGATGATAATTATTATTATTATTTGCGTACACGGATCCCAAACACACCGCGTCTTCTAAGTCAGGTGACTGTAAATGCGCAAAAACTGTTTCCATTGCAGTTTTGTGAAATATTCCTTTTTGCACAGTTGGTCGCAAGATCTGTGTGCTTTGCAAAGGACAGCTTGGTAAAAGGCAGGACACACCTTGGAAATGCCAGGCATGTAATGTTCACTTGTGTCTTCAGTTGAACATTTAGTTCCTCCAGAGGAATTACAATAAAACAGATTGAAAAACAAAACCTTTGAATCTCTTTGTTTACGCTTGCCTCATGATGGGGCATTGGGGGAGTGTCTGTCACACCCCGGGTCTGAATCTCATTAATATTGATGGGCCATTATCACACCCATGCATAAACCTTTTCTGACAAAAAAACGGTCTTACAAAGTTTAAATCAATGTATTGTTTTATGTGAACGATTTGGCAGGATGTTTCTCACATCATTTTGAAGCCAGAACTCGAAGCGACAACGTCCATTAGTCAAAAGTCTTCGGAACACATATTTAGTATGCGTTTTGTGGTCTCATTTCAGCAACTTTCATTTTTTTTTTTTTTTTATAACCACGCATAAACATTATTCTCTTAAAAATACAAACATGTACATACTTGTTGCTCACATATTATGGTAGCCCTGTTTGTGCTATATAGAGTGAATTTACACCTTTGCCATTAACATGTTTATAAGCAACTGAAAAAAGCACAAATGTCAGGGCATTTCAAAACATCCCAAGGGCCCCAAAAACACCTTGGTCCCCAGAGGGTTAAAGAACACGGACGCAGCCAGCTGCAAAAATAACAGTGTCCAAACGTTTCATTGCTAATTCTTCACTGTGATACTTTAGTAAATCCTGACAGTAGTTTATGAGGTTTTGCGCTGGCTCTCTCTCTGTTAGTAAATCTGGCCCTTAATGTTCAAGGCTGCTCTCCTCTGGAGACGTTGTGCTCTCCTTTATCTTGTTGTTCAGTGATATTTAAAGAGTTTCACAGCTGGATTTTGCTCTTTTCTCTATTAGGACTGTGACTCTGGACACCAGCGGAGAGAGCGCAGGTCTCTGGACTTCCATGACAGTGCTTCCATATCCATGGGTCCTCTGGTGTTGTCTGCGGGGAACACAGGTGAACATCTCATTTATTTTAATCATTTGTAAATAAAGGTTTCTGATGATTTCCGTCATGAATACATTATATTTCACTCCACTGCATTATATTCCCTGTTCACAGATAAGTGGGTCCCAGAACGTTTGCCAGCAGCCATATCACCCTGTAGCCCAAGACTGGGTTCCCACTGAAGCGAAGAAGGGCTGAGCCTGGTTAGTACTTGGATGGGAGACCTCCTGAGAAAACCAGGTTGCTGCTGGAAGAGGTGTTAGTGTGGCCAGCAGGGGGCGCTCACCCTGTAGTCTGTGTGGGTCCTAACGCCCCAGTGTAGTGACGGGGACACTATACTGACAAAGAGCGCCGTCCTTCGGATGAGACGTTAAACCGAGGTCCTGACTCTCTGTGGTCATTAAAAATCCCAGGATATCTTTCAAAAGAGTAGGGGTGTAACCCCGGCATCCTGGCCAAATTTGCCCAGTGGCCTCTGTCCATCATGGCCTCCTAATCATCCCCATATATACACACTAATTGGCTTCATCACTGTCTCCTCTCCACCAGTAAGCTGGTGTGTGGTGGGCGTTCTGGCGCAATATGGCTGCCGTCGCATCATCCAGGTGGATGCTGCACATTGGTGGTGGTTGAGGAGACCCCCCCTTCTATGTAAAGCACTTTGAGTGTCCAGAAAAGCGCTATATAAATGTAATGAATTATTTATTATTATTATTAGAACAAGTGAAGGTATCTGAGGCTTCTTGTCTGTGTGGTTCTCTGATGCTGATACTTGTTCCTCTGATGAGTGTCCTGACACACTTTTAGTTCAGTACCACAACATTTTACATGCATATTATCTAGTATTTTTAATTAATGTGGAATTGATGCTACACTGGTTGTGGGTTTCTAAACGTTTCTTTATTTAATTAATGATATTTCATGTGGACTAATAAAGGAATTATTATTTAATCATTTACATTTATTTCTATATAGTACCTTATGTATTACTTGAGGGAATGTGCTTCAACAACAAAGACCATCAGATTAATGTTTATTCAAATAATGCAAACACACAATTTGGTCATTTTCTGAAATTTGAGATATTGTGATTATAGGCAACTAACTGATATGACTTTCTTTTCCTAAAAGTTGTGTTGTATTTTTTTTTATGCAAGCATTTTGTATAAGGCGACAAAAAGTCTGAATTATCTAAACGAGAAAAAAAAAAACATTTGATGGTTGGCCTCAAAGTCTATTTTTCCTGTTTTAATCATTTTCGTTAAGTAAAAGTGTGAGAAAGAATAATGACCAAACTATTATATTTGTACTGCTATTTTTGCAATTGTTTTACTTGTTTTCCAACGTTATGCTATGATTATATGCATGAGAAAAGTCTTATACTTTCAGTTCTTTGAAGAATGTTGCAGAACTGCTTGAATTGTTGTTTTTAGATCAGAAAATGAGGTGAGGTTCAGTCAGTGGTCAGATTAACAAAAAATGTTCTTGTATTGTTCGAGTTTTTAGTTATGGAAGGTGAAGAGAAAGTGAAATTGAATAGCTATAGGGCAGAGATCAAGTTCACATTCCCGTCCTCTGACACTGTCCTCGAATGATCCTTTCGTGTGAGAGCACAATAACAACATTAATAACTGTTGACCACTATGAAGACCCACTGCTGCATTTATGCTCCATTCCGATAAAACTGTTTTTATATATTTGGAAGTTAATGGGTTGCAGGTTGGTAACACTTTATTTCAGATTAAAAGATTACTTCTAGTTAGTAGAATGTCTAAAGTGGACTATCGAAATAAAGTATAACCAGTTAATATTATTGTTATTATCAATATAATATTGTCTAATGTTGTGTGGAAGTGTTTTTATTACTAAACATGTTTAGATTTGACAACAAAATATTACAGATCAAATACTTAGAAGATCATAAACAATCAGCAATACTGTATATCAGTAGTCAAGGGCCATATTGTGTGATTCAGATTGCAAATTCCTGTCAAACGTGTTAAGATACATATATGAGCTATTATATATGTGATAAAGTAGAAAGTAAGATAAAGTATGAACTGCTTTTATATGTAGTTTTAATATAAAAGGTATTGATTGTGTTGGTGTCTAAGGGTTAACATGCTGAACATGTGAGAGACTCTTTGGCCTGTATGTCATGTTGTAGTTTAACCGGTAAACTCAGTGTAGCAGGTTTTTAAATTTACCAGATATACATTAGCTTATTTTTCATTTCACATCCACATATATAGGGTAGAGTGGGTAAAACCTGTTTTTCCTAAAATAACCATTTTAGAAAGTCAAGATACATTTTTACTGTTCCTATGCACTACGTTGATAACGGGGATATACAAATCTCTATGGAGAAGCTGACACCAGCGACGTATTTGAAGAGAAGAGGATTACATGATAAGTGCTATAATTTTCAGATATTAGTAAACAAGTGTTTAAGAGAATATTGTTCTGCAGGATAGCTCAGTGATGTATGATAGATGAATAGTGAAGTCTGTAGTTTGAGAGGCTATGTTATTTATAACTAATATAGTTATATTAAAAAATATAAACACTTTTTTAAAAAGTCCCCCCCCCCCCCATGCAAGGGGTAAAACGTTCCTGAAATAAATATCAATATATATACATGTTTATACATTAATTGCCTTTTACTTTTAGAGATTAAAAACTATAGTCTGTTCATTTTGTTGTTGATCAATGAAGCAAACTGGTTGGTAAGAAAGGGGGCATTTTACCCCACCGTTGATAAAAATTAACTTTGTACAAAAATATTTTCAGTCAAAATACTAATTAATTATGAAGGCTGAGCAATTTTAATATTTGGTGAATAACTCCTGCCATAGTCACTCAAAACTGGGATGGCAATTCTAGTCACATTTATGTTTTGTTTCACAGTGTAATGTCACATTTTCCTTAAGGGGGGTGTTTTCCCCCACTCTACCCTAATATTTTATAAATTCCCCCCTGTGGGATTAATAAAGTAAATCAAAAGAAGCAGTTTATACTTTATATTACTTTCTACTTTATCAAACTTATCCAATAGCTCAAATATTTGTTAAATGTATAACATTTAATTTAATATTCAACAATATTATTGATCTGCTGCATTGACACCATTATATGAGAACTGACCTGAGCTGGACGATGACATCACGGTTTTCTCCAGAGCGGCTATATATATAAATTAACTAAATTAATAACTTTTACAACAAAATGAAACATCACTGAATTTACCTAAGCTGGACTGTGACGCTTCTTTCTTCTGGAAACAAACTTTGTTGCATTATTTTCCTGTTATCTCTGTAAAGCTGCTTTGACACTATCTGTATTGTATAAATAAATGTGACTTGACTTGACATCATTTACCTTAGACACACAAAAGCTTATGAACATTTAGGTCAATGTTGTCTCCATTTCAATTCAATAGTAATCAGAGTTTGTTTAGGGAATAATTAAACAATATTCATCCTCTTCAGTGTGTCTTCTGACATGAGGTTTGAGCTTCACTGAGAGCCAGTAGATACGATCAGCTAATAATAATGTTCAGTTTTCATGCTGTATATTCATGAGTGTCTGATTGTCTTTATCGATGGTTAGATTATTTTATGATTTTATGAATTTTTAATCACATTCATCATCTAGGCTACTGTATTCTTTATGATTGGTTTTAACATGATTATTTTGCCCATTTGTAAAAATGTGCAGAAACTGCAATCATCTTATTTGCCATTGTATGATAATGCAAAATAAAATTAAAAGATTGTTAATGCAGTGACAGTCATGTACTGTAAGTAGATTTGGGGAATCCAGATCAACTGCATTTGCAAAAATGAATGGGAAAATCCACTGACAACGGCACTTTGGTGACTTGATAAGAATCATTTATTGATAAGAATCGTTTTTGGTTTCCTAAAACCTCTGAAATGTGTAAACATGACAGTATACCTGACTATCAGGTTTGACGGCACAATCAAGGAATACACCGTACTTCTCACGAGATGCTCATACTTTACTATAGTTCAGAGGATCAAATGTTCTTTATATAAGTGCCAAGTTAGTGCCAGATTTACTTAAAACTTCTTAACTTTATTCCTAATGCAATAAATAAATTAACAATAAACAAATCATAAATTTAATAATATTTAAAATACAGTCCTGTTCATTAATTCATGCATGAACTACTGTTCATTTATTCAGCTTGTTAAAAATGTATTAGCACAATTGAATACTAACCTGGATTTGCTGTAACAGTGTTGATGATTCTCACTTCATGTTCACATAATGCATTAAACTCTTCCCATTTTGACAAGGGAGAATGCACATTACATGCATAAAATACATATTACAAATTTTATTCTGATTACTAACACACAATAACTCATTCATTCATTATAACAATGCATTCAGTTCTTAAGACAACAACACATTTCTCAAAACTATAAACACAATTCACCTGTTTTCACACACATTACATTTATCTCAACGTTTTCTGCAAAACTTTACACAAAAGGCCCTAATTTTCACCATGCTTTAACCATGTTCACATTCAGAAGACAAAAGTACAAATTATAATTAACCCAAGCACTCAAATAACACAAATGTATCCATGCATCTATCTATCTATCTATCTATCTGTCTGTCTATCTAGTGCAATGTGCAAGTGAGGAATGTGGAACATTCCTAAAGAGTCTAATTGTTTCTCCGGTAAACCTGTGAATATAGTGTTCACTTCCTTAAACTTTCCAAGGCCAGAGCTGATTCTTTACTTTAGATGAAATGATCAACCATGGGACGTGCATGTCTTATGAATGATAATTGTGTCAATTCAAACAATATATTACAGTTTTTCTCAGTCGCTTTGGTACATTTCTTGAATCATCCTCAACATTAAGTGCATTTCTCAAAACAATTCGTACAAATAGCAAAACACCATGAATTACCTGCAAAAGCCAGTCTCTTGCTCAAAATCCTTAGTTCATCTCTCAAAAGTAAATATCTGTCACTGAACATGTTAGTGCCATCAGAATGACAAGTCCTTGTGTCATTGTGTACGGATAAGAAAGTCAAATTGCTTAGTCATGTTGTCAATATAACAGTGTACTCCGGAGGGATGTTCTGATGTAAACTATGGCTAAAGTTTTGATGACAGTTACTGTATTGTAAATTGTAGGTTACACCTTAGTGTATGTGGGACTTTGATTGCAAGAGACTGGACAATATTCACATTTACGCTTTTACTGTTTGTACTGTAATTTGTTGACAGACCATGTCATTGCGATACAGAAAGGAAAAGACATCACTGCATAGCACAAATAAATCAAATAAAAAAAACAAAAGTATAAATGTGAACATAGGACAATCTCCTCAGGAAAACTGTACATGCAGTGCTGTACAGGGCCGTGCACAGACCTTTTAAGGGGCATGTGTTGAAACTGAAAAAGGGCACCCCCTCCGTTTTTTGTTGTTGTTGATATTTTAAGATTATTTAGTAAGCCTACATAAAAGCAAGAAATGGTCACATCTTTAAATTCAATAACACAAAATAATAGTCTCAAAAGCTTTAGATTCATTCACTATTAATAACAACCGTAATAATAAAAACGCAAATGTGTCTCTATAGCACGCAGTGTGTTTAACGTGCAATTTATACGCGTAAAAATTAGTTTTTTCGTGGATATGATACTCAGTTTTGCGCATACATATGATACACACTTTATTGCGTGATATACACACGCACCCCACACCACTAATCCTACCCAAGCGTATAATGCACACACACCCCACCCCACCCTAAACCTACCCATGTGCTATCCATGCGTATACTATGCACGTAAAAACTAATTTTCGCGTATATATTACACGATAAACACACTGCGTGCTATATAGACGCATTTGGTGTGATCGGGTTGATAATATAGATATACAGGATTTCAGGGCTTCTTTAGCCCTAAAAAAACATGTTGTACTACATTTATACATGTGAAGTTGAGCGGAGAGTATAGCCTATAGAATAGGCCTATAGATAAAAAAAATTGCTAGATAGCGAAAACGTGCATTTTAACAGCCTTGAATTAACCATAATGTAATATTATTACCATAACATGATTAAATGTTAATAAACTGTAAAATAAAGTGTATCAGCAATCATAAATCAAAGAAGAAATTTCTTAGAAACGTGTTACCTAGGTGACGAGGATCACTCAGTCGCTTTGTGTAAGTTGGTGCGAAACAGCGCCTGTTCTTATGATTTTCCGATGGTAAAAACAAATTATATTAATAAAAAAAATAAAAAATACAACAATATGTTGTTGTATTACTTATCAATATATTGTTAACATTTTACAAAAGTCAAACTCAAATGCAGTTACGGGTTTTTGACCAGCGAATGTGTGCAAATGTGCATTTTCTCCATCATTAAAACGGCGCGAGCGGCATCACATTACATTTTCATCAACAGGTTACAAACTAGTTTGCTGTTGGCGCTAAGTTTTTCCAGTTGTAAAATACATTTGGCCAAAATCTCATTTTATAAAAGATGAAATGCTACTGTACGCACAGGCTGTTTATGTAGGCTATGTAGCCTACTATTGGCTATGACTAGAAGGCAAATTACATCTCTCTCTCAGGTGAGGTCCCACATCTCCGTCAGATATCAACGGGACGGGGGGTGAGACTATTCAACAGAGACCCATTATAATACATTTTGATCAACATGACATAAACAATTAATAATGTAGGATAATGTAATGTAACAGCAGAGAATTGTACATAAACATTTGCATGGATGTACCAAAGCATTTGCAACTTTTTCAAAGAAAAACTGATTTTAAGATGTGACACACAATGTGATACAAGTGACACAATGATGTGAAGATTGAACAGGTAGTTTTGAGAACTTCAATTCTGATCCGAGAAATGTACCAAAGCGACTGAGAAAAACTGTAAATATATACATATATGACTTTATGTTCTCACTTTAGGAAGGTACCAGCATTTGTCTGTTTGGCCTAATTTTATGTATTCTCATGCGGTCTTTGTAAATTAGTTTCCATGATTAGGATTTGTTGCTGTTTCTCATTGTTTTTTCCTTCATTGTCGATACACAAATATTAGACACCATTTGTCTAATGCTGATCTGCAAACTAGCATGCCGTTTCCCAGCTGTTTTAAAAGACAATACAGTTTACTTTAGGAGTTGGCTTTGAGGTGTTAGTTGCTTTCAAAAAAAATGTGATATGTATTTTCTGCATTTCTGTTATGATCGTGTTAGTTTGCACAACTTACAAACCTGGCCTTACTTGACCACTGCCAGATGTCTAAGGGATTAACTCTAAAGCTTTTAATGAGGCCATATTTAAACTAATAATTAATTACCATCATTAAATTAACATGAATCTTTCCAGTGACCTTTGGGTCACTCACTTTGTGTTTTGAGGAACTGTTGTTGTACATTTTCTTTTGTAAAAAGTGCTAAACAAATAAACTGGCCCATCGTCATTCCATCTAACATCTATTCGAGCACAGAGTGAAAGAATGTCTTTCTGAATGCAGGTTCACAAGGAAACAATCAGTTCAAATAACAAATATCTCAATGTCACATGAATAAACTGGTTTTAGCTATTGTTGAGACATTAAATCTAGTTCCAGTAAAGGTCAACCCACAGTTATTAAAGGCACTGATAAGATTGTGAGATCTCCAGTTCAGCTTCACTGTATTGAACGACTGAAGAGAGAATCTCATAGTCCAGTCATCAATCTGAGTTTGCTCTGCAGCCGCATCTGACCTCAGGTAAAGTCACTTCTGTTTTATCCCGTTTGGTCACCAACTTTGGATGGATCTAAATTATTTTGTAAAGTTTGGATGTTTTCTATATTTTGTAAAAATTTGCCTTTAAGTATCTGTGAATGTTACAGTTGTTTTGCAAATGTGCACAACAAAGAAAGAATAAAAAAATAACGTGTGTACAACGTGTGTATGTTGTAAATGTGTGTACAGGTGCCGATCGTCACAATGAGGTTTCTGATCTCACTGTGTGTGTCGCTGCTGCTGATTAATGGTGAGTGTTTTATAATCTGTCTCTAAAATGACTCACTATTTTCCCAATAATAAATAATTATGCTTATATTGTGTATTGAACAGGTGAAACAATCAATGGACAAACAACAGGTACAATCATTCTTTCACTTCATCTAATCTTCAATCCATCCTTTGTTTTCCATTAAAAAACTTTTAAAGTAGCAGAAATAATTTGTATGGCAAAAGTTTTCCTATTGATATAAAAACTTCTCATAATATTTTAGCACAAATTGATATTTACATACTGTAAAAAATCACTTTAATTTGAACAGTAAAAGACAGCAAAAATTTGACAGTAAAAACTTGGTTAACGCTAAGCTCCTGTACTAAATGGAAAAACTGTATTAGATCTAACTTTACATTTTAGTAAATATTGTTAAATGTACCATTTTTAGAAATAAAAAAGACCTTATAATTTACAGTACAGTGAAAAACTGTACACTGACATTCCCTATCCCTGCATGGCACTTCAAATTTGATGGTTTTAATTTTAATAATAATGTTTCTTCTTAGTTTTTTTTCTGTACATTTCGGTTTTATTGTTGTGTGTTACCGTGTGTGTTACCGTGTGTGTGGGTGTGTGTGACACCGCGTGCGCCTTCTTTATTTTAGTATTTACCTCAGCTTGTGGAAAAGCTACTTGTGATGTTCTTTGATGCATCTTGTCTTTCTCTTTACCACTAGTGTTATTATGGTGGATGTCAGTATATGCAAGAGGTCGTCTGTTGGATTAACCGGTTCAATATTTTTTCTCTTAAATTACAGTTCTAAATTGTACAATTTACAGTTTTTTTGTTTTTTACAGCCTCAAAAAATAAAGAATTGAAATAAACTAAACAAATTAAACATTTCAGATTCCTGTCTCCCGTCCCAACCAGTATTCAACAAAACTCAATCTTGCAAAATAAACCATAAAAATTATAGTAACATTTAATGGTCCGTCATTAATAAGTATGCAGGAAGTAATGCAGGACTAATGAGTACTACATTAACACTTCAGCTACTATTAACTAATAAACAAGCTTAACTAATCAGTAAGTAATATCATAGTATTTAGGAGATAGTTCCTTATTAGGTAATCAATAATAACCTGATGACGCTAGCCTCATTAATAACTATTAAGTAACTGACAATTTATAAGGAACATTTTTGTGTGTCTGAGATGTAATCAGTCATCATATTTACTCTGAATATAGTCATAAACTGCATTACTATTTACTCAAATGTTACCTAGTGACTCTGCATGAACTACTAGTCACCTGGACCATTATTTTAAAGTAAAGAACATCAAACACATATTTTCACTTTAAATTAATGGTCCAGATCACCAGTAGTTCCTACAGAGTCACTAGGTAACACTTGAGGAGTTTGTGATGCATGTTATGTCCACATTGAGAGTAAAAAAAGACAATTGCTCACATCTCAGACACATTAATGTTGTGATTAGTAATTAATTAGTATTGATTTACTGATTGAGAACTCAGCCAGCGCATTTTCTCCAGAGCGGCTGCCTTTAGCCCCGACAAAATGATGCAAAACGTTTTTTAAACGGAAACGGTGCAAGAGTTGCAACTATGGCAGCTGAGAAGGACATTCTTTGTGTTTTTTTTAAAAGAATTTTCGGAGCCTGATGAAAGGGGTATAAATACGTGTTTAATTCTGCAAAATACGCTCGATGTTACAGTCAGTGCCTTTGCCATCCAGATTAAAAGAGAACATCCCAATCGAGTCAAGGAATTTGTGGAAACTGTGGTTCCTAATTATTGTGATTCAACATTTGCCTCGCATTTCAGGATGAAAAGACCAACATTTCAGTTGAAGGATAATCCACTTCTTACCTCCGAGACTGTGCTATTATCTATATGACTTTATTATTAGGGGCAAGCACCGAAGGTGCGGAGGAATCTATTGTATCCGTTGCCATTCTTATTATTAGGGGCCAAGCACTGAAAGTGGGTAGGCACCTCTTGAAATCGTTGGCGTTCTTCTTCTTCTTCTTCCGTTTCTTCTTCTTCTTCTTCCGTATGGAAGTCTATGGCAGCCCATAGAAACCGCTTGCGGTAACTATGCCACACTGATAGAGGACAGTCTGAACAGTCACCATAGCAAATTTGGAGTCTCTAACTCAATCCCTCTAGCGCCACCAACTGTCCAAATTTTTACTTATGTTAATAACTTTGGAACCATAGAGCTAGAAACAAAATAAATTTTTCCTCTAATTCCTTAGCTCAAGACAATTCGACGTCATTTTCCGTCATGAAAATTTGTCCACCATTTTGAATTCTCATAAAATTCTTTTCGAACTCCTCCTAGGCTGTTGCTCCGATTTTCAAGAAAATTGAACCAGATCATCTTCAGACCAAGGCGACAAAAACACATGCATTTCAAAATGATTCATCAAACTGTTCTCGAAAAACGTGTGATCAAATCTTCAGTAGCGCTTACGAAAACAGATGTAAGGCTGTATCTCCGCAACGCTTTATCGGATCCAGACCAAACTTGGTACATGTCATCACAAGCAGAACCTGAGGCTACATGCTGCGTTTTGGCACAGCGTCACCTACTGGTCCGGAGATACAAAAAAAATCGCTCTTTTGCTTTTAACTTCTGAACGGTCCAAAAATCATAAAAGTGGTTTTGTTTGATTCAGGACACCATGCCAAATAAACTGATATCCTATATTTTCATATCGACCATTTTAGGTGTCGGACATTTAGAATTTTGTACCAAAAATGCTGTATTTTATGAACGCACGATCGTATCGTTAAGAAACTCGTTATGGGTCACCAGTACGATGCTCTGAAGGAGCCTCAGAAGTTTCAAACTGTCACATTGTTAATGTGTTTTCTGTTGTTTCCATGGACTTTTAGGTTGTTTTTCTCATTCAGTGTTTTTCTTCCTCTCTGTCGTCATTTTCATTAGTTCATTTTCATCACCTGTCGAGTTAATCAGTTAATCACCCATCATCATCATCACCTGTCGTCACTCGTTGTCATCTGTGTATTTAAGTTCCTGTCTTTCACCCTTCAGTTGTCGGTCAATGTTTGTTTATGTTACGTTGTATGGAGAGTGTTACCCTTGCCTGTACCAGTTTTGTTTAAGTTTTATTATAGTAAAAGTTTGAATTGGAACCTTAGGCCTCTGCCTGTCTTCATCCGCACCATACCCGTGACAGATTGACCGACCAATCTAAAATGGACGAATGGGTAAGAATTTTCGCCCTGGCCAAGGAGAGCCAAGATCTCCCAGCCTTTGCCCATGGAGGGTCGTTTGAGGGAACCCGTCTGGCCAGATTTCGCGGGACCCGTGGAGGCCGCAGTAGAGGCGGTGGTCGAGATGGACCCCGACACCATTCTCCGCTTTGGTCCCTCTTCGACCCTGGACGGTTGACGTCCAGCTCCAAGCCGCCTGCACCGCTGGTCCCGTCCAGCCCAGAGCTTCCTGCGTCAGAGCCCTCATCACTGCCCAGCACAGAGCCCTCATCGCTGCCCAGCACAGAGCCCTCATCGCTGCCCAGCACAGAGCCCTCATCACTGCCCAGCACAGAGCCCTCATCGCTGCCCAGCACAGAGCCCTCATCGCTGCCCAGCACAGAGCCCTCATCGCTGCCCAGCACAGAGCCCTCATCGCTGCCCAGCACAGAGCCCTCATCACTGCCCAGCACAGAGCCCTCATCGCTGCCCAGCACAGAGCCCTCATCACTGCCCAGCACAGAGCCCTCATCGCTGCCCAGCACAGAGCCCTCATCGCTGCCCAGCACAGAGCCCTCATCGCTGCCCAGCACAGAGCCCTCATCGCTGCCCAGCACAGAGCCCTCATCGCTGCCCAGCACAGAGCCCTCATCGCTGCCCAGCACAGAGCCCTCATCGCTGCCCAGCACAGAGCCCTCATCGCTGCCCAGCACAGAGCCCTCATCGCTGCCCAGCACAGAGCCCTCATCGCTGCCCGGCACAGAGCTTCCTGCACCGCTGGTTCCGTCCAGTCCCGAGCTTCCTGCACCGCTGGTCCCGTCCAGCCCAGAGCTTCCTGCACCGCTGGTCCCGTCCAGCCCAGAGCTTCCTGCACCGCTGGTCCCGTCCAGCCCTGAGCTTCCTGCACCGCTGGTCCCGTCCAGCCCAGAGCTTCCTGCACCGCTGGTCCCGTCCAGCCCAGAGCTTCCTGCACCGCTGGTTCCGTCCAGTCCAGAGCTTCCTGTACCGCTGGTCCCGTCCAGCCCAGAGCTTCCTGCACCGCTGGTCCCGTCCAGCCCAGAGCTTCCTGCACCGCTGGTCCCGTCCAGCCCTGAGCTTCCTGCACCGCTGGTCCCGTCCAGCCCAGAGCTTCCTGCACCGCTGGTCCCGTCCAGTCCAGAGCTTCCTGCACCGCTGGTCCCGTCCAGCCCAGAGCTTCCTGCACCGCTGGTCCCGTCCAGCCCAGAGACTATTCACGCCATGTATCCACCGCCTGTGTCCTCAGTGACCGCGAGTCTGGCCATCATGGCCACAACCATGTGGTGTGTGTGGGCTGCGCACACACTGGAGCCGGTGTCTGTCCCTGAGCCGGTGTCTGTCCCTGAGCCGGTGTCTGTCCCTGAGCCGGTGTCTGTCCCTGAGCCGGTGTCTGTCCCTGAGCCGGTGTCTGTCCCTGAGCCGGTGTCTGTCCCTGAGCCGGTGTCTGTCCCTGAGCCGGTGTCTGTCCCTGAGCCGGTGTCTGTCCCTGAGCCGGTGTCTGTCCCTGAGCCGGTGTCTGTCCCTGAGCCGGTGTCTGTTCCTGAGCCGGTGTCTGTCCCTGAGCCGGTTCCAAATCCTGTCACTCTCCCCAAGTACTTTTTGGGGGGGGGCTATAGGCCACCGCCATGGCCGCCCGAAGGGTCCTCACCGCCATGGCCGCCCGAAGGGTCCTCACCGCCATGGCCGCCCGAAGGGTCCTCACCGCCATGGCCGCCCGAAGGGTCCTCACCGCCATGGCCGCCCGAAGGGTCCTCACCGCCATGGCCGCCCGAAGGGTCCTCACCGCCATGGCCGCCCGAAGGGTCCTCACCGCCATGGCCGCCCGAAGGGTCCTCACCGCCATGGCCGCCCGAAGGGTCCTCACCACCATGGACGCCTGAGGGTCCGTCTGCTCCGCCATGGCCACGCCCTCATCCTGCTCCGCCATGGCCACGCCCTCATCCTGCTCCGCCCTGGCCACCTGCACGTCCTGCTCCGCCCTGGAGGCTTCCTGCTCCAGATCGGCCACCTGTTCATCAGCCTCCAGGGCGCCCACCCTCCCACCCCTTTGGATGTTTTACGGCGCGAGGACGCGCCTGGGGGGAGGGGGGGGTTCTGTCACATTGTTAATGTGTTTTCTGTTGTTTCCATGGACTTTTAGGTTGTTTTTCTCATTCAGTGTTTTTCTTCCTCTCTGTCGTCATTTTCATTAGTTCATTTTCATCACCTGTCGAGTTAATCAGTTAATCACCCATCATCATCATCACCTGTCGTCACTCGTTGTCATCTGTGTATTTAAGTTCCTGTCTTTCACCCTTCAGTTGTCGGTCAATGTTTGTTTATGTTACGTTGTATGGAGAGTGTTACCCTTGCCTGTACCAGTTTTGTTTAAGTTTTATTATAGTAAAAGTTTGAATTGGAACCTTAGGCCTCTGCCTGTCTTCATCCGCACCATACCCGTGACACAAACAAGCGCCACTTAGTGGTAAAATAATTTTTTAAAATGCTTATAACTCTGGGTGTGGTTGACTGATTTTCACGGGAGTCATCTCATTAGGTTCCCAAATCTTTGCAGAGTCCAACGATACCAAATAATTTAGGTCATGCTAGGTTTCGCCTTACGGTTTGTGTAGCGTTGTGATTTAGCGCTTTAAAAAATTTGCCAATGTCTTCTAAACTGTTAGAACGATCGAGACGAAACCACGTCAGAAGTTTGTAAACATAGGTCGTTGGCGATAATGCCCATACGATGATGCCCAAATTATAAAAATATTAATAGTAAGTGGCATGAAAATGCAAACAAAGTCAGGTGTGGGTAATTTTTTATGTGTTTATACTAGGGCTGGGAAACGATTCAATTTTTTTTTTTTACTAATTAATTGCATTTCCCCCAAGCTTGTAATCATCAATATTTAAACGTAGAATTAAATTAAACAACACAGAAAAAAATGAACAGAAAATAGCCCTATATTAAAATAATATTAAACATCAATATATTATTCTTCATTCAGTTCCGTGCAACATAATCAGATTTAACAGTTTTTTTTTCTTATCAAAATAAAGTATAGTCCTACAAAGCTATTGTTACCAGAGCATGTGATCAGAGCAGGTGATTTTACCATTGTTGCCCAGCATGACTAGCCTGGCTAACGCCAGACCCAATTCTCGTTGAGACTTGGGTCTGGGAACCACATGTTCATTTTCTCGTATTTGAGGCGTGGTTTACGAATGCCCGGCGCCGTTTATTGGGTGCTAAGAATGTCTATCAAATGCGCCTGTACGTAGCTCATAGCCAATCGTTTCCATTATACCAGACGACGTATGTAGAGAAATGGTTTAACGCCAAACGCTGCTCTTTTTTCTAAATAAAATTGCGATCTAAACTACTTAGAACAATATCTAAGGCTGCATCAAAAGGTAGCTTCGCGTCTGCTGCCATGTTGACTCCATAGATATAAACCGATATAAACAAACTGCTTAGTTGTGTCGCAAATATGTCGTCATCGTCTTGCTGCTCCCTCCCCGTTCTGTGATTGGTTCCCTAAACGAGGCGAAAAACAGGTCCATGGTTTCCAGACTGCCTTTCAGCGAGAATAAAATCGCGCTGCGCAAAGGCAGTCTGGGGAAACCCAGGCTACAGCATGACTATACCAGCTCAGCAGGGATATTTCAAACAGAAGTTTACTACTGAGGAATTTCACGTTATTTGAGCGGACACACACACACACACACACACACACACACACACACACACACACACACACACACACACACACTCAGCGGAAAAGACCCGCTCGTGAAACCTGATCGACGAACACGGAGGGGCGGGCCGGCATGTTTTCGCTTATATTTTCGGACAAAGACCGAAAGATAATTTTGGCTGCCGAAAATTCTGTGCATCCAGCTTCCATGGTATTTGAATTCAGCTTTGCTAATTGTACACAGCATCTTTGTTTTGTCAAACGCACCATCAGGCAACTTTATAATGCAAACATTCCTCGTAAAACTCCATCCTTGTCCTTCTCCATCATGACAGGGTGACTTGGTTCGACACACTCACAATTGCAGCCGCAACAGGAAGTCATTAAAACGAGGTAAAAAAAGTGTTGCGTCAATTGCATAATTTTTTTTAACGTGTTAAACATCTCAAATTAATTGCAAAGAATAACGTGTTTATTCCCCGAGCCCTAGTTTATACACATAAATGTCTATAACTCCAAAACTAAATGAGATATTTTTACCAAATTTGACACACACATCTATGGGCTCACCCTTCTAAAGACACATGAAAAAATTGTTGGATCGTGCCACTTGTTGGCGCTTTAATAGAACAAAACATGAAATTGCCATTGACTTCAATACAGTATTGTGATGTAAAATACTTAACTTAACGGATGCATTGCTGTAACATTATGAAACTCAGTATGTGCCATCAGCACCATGCCCTGAAGGTACTCAACAAATTTCGAGACAGCGCCACCTTTTAGTCAAAAGTTATAAATAAATTGACAAACATGCTAATAACTTTTGAATAGATTTACCTATTGTAATGACACTGGTCTTAATAGAATAATTGGGTTATGCTGAAAACATAGATACCAATTTTGTAGTCAGCCAAACTTCCTGTCTGCCATCTTTATATTCTTTTAAAACCTATTTTTTGAACTTCTCCTAGACAGTTCGTCCGATTTTCACCAAAATCGAATTTTACCATCTCCAGACGGTGCCGAGTAAAAGTTATGGATTTTGTGTCGATATACGAAACTGTTTTCGTAAACCGCAGCAGCAAAATTGAGGCATGATGCAAAAATTACTATTTAGGCTTTATATCTGCAATGCCTTGACATATTGACACCAAACGTTGTATGTGTCATTGTCACTTCACTCTGACCACATCACAAAGATTTTGTAACTGCACCACATATTGGTCGAAAGTGATAAACCATTAAATCATCTTATAAGTTACTGTATATATGATTTTTCAGTCATTTGCACTTAAAATGTTTTTAATTGCTCCTTGCTGCAGTTGGTCTGACACTCCCAGCCATGTTGGCATCTCTTATCGTCTTCTTGCGCTTGGCCCCGATAATTGCTGCTTGCAGCTATATTTTTT
Organism: Phoxinus phoxinus; assembly: GCF_949152265.1. NCBI lineage: Eukaryota > Metazoa > Chordata > Actinopteri > Cypriniformes > Leuciscidae > Phoxinus > Phoxinus phoxinus. The sequence continues at coordinate 2,497,514 of NC_136896.1, forward strand.
ATTATGAGTATTAGGCTTATCATTATTGCTGATCACTGACATTTTTGACACATTCACCAAACAAGAGAAAACGTATATCAAACCCCATTGCACATCGTTACCAGGAAACATGTCGTTCAACCCGGAAACCGCAGCAAAATGTTGCGCACTGGTTTGAGCTTGAACGTCCCCCTGATGATGACAAAGCTGTTCCACGATTGGCCGGATTCACCGCATGACAACGATCACGTGTTTTGTGTTTATTCTCACACCTTCAGTTCCACTAATGCTCACAAAAACAGTAAAATCTCTTTTCATGTAGTCGCAATGTTATATTGTGTCAATTTGATCAGAAACTGAATAAGAAAACGTAGAACCACTTCATTGATTGTAACCTAGTCTATAGGCTTATGTTGAAGAGACGCTGTATTAAGTAATGCCCAGTAAATGCCCAGTAAATGCGCATGAGCAGTCCTAAACACAAGTTTCAGGTTACGTTCCATCTTTCATCACATACCCTTCACCATACCTAGACATTGGTTTTATCTCAGTTTGCCTAATAGCTGGTTTGATTTGCATTGAGAGATGATCTTATGGAAAGTACCCCATGCCAATCTCTAGGTGTGGTGAAGAGTGTGTGATGATGTGGGTGTAAGGGTGAGTCAGAGGCTTGGAGATCCATTTGCAGTATTTTATTCACACAAGTAATAAAGCAAAGAGAAGCAGACATGTACCGGGGCAGACACAGTTTAAGGGACAATCCAGAACTCGTAACGAAACACAGGCGAAGGTCGAGGCAGGCAGCAAAGGTTCACAGAACAGAGTCCAGGCAGGGATCAAAGGGACAGATGATAACTAGAGACAGGGAATAACGCTCGGTAATGTCAGCAGGGCAAAACAAGACTTTGCAAAGTAACAATGGGGGAGACAGTCCACATAAAGGGAAGATAATGATCAACAGGTGACGGTGATGAGAATGATAAGACAAACCAGGCAGGGATGGGAATAGATAATGACCGGGGGGAGAGATGGGAAATGCAGTCCTAGAATTCCAGAGAGAGGGAGCGGATGAAACCAGAGGGAGGCGTAGCTGAGCGATTTGTGACAGTGGGGCTATTTTAATCCCAAAGGCCAAGGGAACTTTATCAGGATCATAGTATCCTGGATCCATGAAATAACTGGCCTTTAAAAATAAAAATCTGACTGCCTCTATGGGAATTTAACACAGGGGTGTCCTGACTTATGCACCCGGTATTTTAAGGAAGAACATTTATTTATTTACGATACACTTTTCATTCACAAAGAAAATTGGTGTCCTTAAAGGTTGGAGTTTTCCTCCATTTTTTTAATTAAGGCATTAAGATCAATTTCCAAAAGATGATTTTTATCCCTCTTTTTAGGCAACTTTAGCATGGGTGTCTAAACTTATGCATAGCAATGTATATAACAGAAGTCCTTCAAAAAGCAATAACAAAGGTAGAAAGATGGTCCATTACTGGGGTTATAAGTTATCTGCTAGTAAATCAAACTGTATGATTTTCTCAAGGAAAAGTATTCCTGAAAACAGCTAATTCTTTTTGTATGGGAATCCATTAGAAAGAGTGTCAGTATTTAAGTACTTAGGATTATGGTTTGATAGCAAATACACATGGAGAACACATACAAATATGATAGAAAATAAAAGCAAAAAAAGATATATAGGTAACACTTTACAATAAGGTTCATTAGTTAACATTAGTTAACTACATTAGTTAACGTTAACTAATAATGAACTGCACTTATACAGCATTTATTCATCTTTGTTAATGTTAATTTCGACATTTACTAATACTTTATTAAAATCTTGTTAACATGAGTTAATGCAGTGTGAACTAACATGAACTAACAATGAACAGCTTTGTTCATATTAACTAACATTAACAAAGATTCATAAATACTGTAACAAATGTATTGTTCACGTTAGTTAATACATTAAATAATGTTTAATAAATGAACCTTATTGTAAAGTGTTACCGATATATATGATGAAGGGCTGTATCGGGATGTGGATGGGGTGCAGATAAAACAACAGTGATTAATATACAGGTATGCTAAGACCCTTTTTTGATTATGGTTGGGCCCTATCTTGCACCCAGCGCAATTGACTTTGAACACCGACGCATGTATCATTCCTATTTTGCACCCGCGCACAGCGGACTTTTCCCTCCACAGACGCACGTCGGTAAATTAGTGAATGAACTTGCGCTCGCGGGGGCGATTCAGCGCAAAGAGGAGGCGTGTTCCGGTGCAAAACTCCCCATGTGCTATTTTCTAGTTTTAGAAAGCAATTGCGCCACTGACCAAGAAAAAAACAGTCTAAAGACAGTGGCGCGTTGCGCGTTAGTGATATGGTATTTTAAGGGCGCGTGCTTGGCCATAATGTAGTGTGTTAACGCGCATCCACTTTGATTCTCTAATAATTATAAACAGATGCAGCAGTTTTCATTTTTGCAAATCATACATTATTACAAGGAAAAATATTAACACACGAGGGAAATCATTGTTGTGTCCGTGAAGATGTGAAAAAGATCTATCTAGATTAAAAAAAAAAAATCTAGATTAGGCTACACATTTACCCAAATTATACACCTGTTTAACCGAAGCTAATTTGGGTGGGTTTCTCCCATCATCCCCAATGTCACTTCTCTGTGTTTTACGGTCCTGACGAGAACGTCGGTCTTCTCGGCTGTGAACCGCTCCTAGCGTGCGCCGGCAAATCCGCCGTTATAATAGCGATCCGCCGTGGAACAAGAGCGCCGGCTCTTAAAGGGAATGTGAGAGGACGCTCTGATTGGTTTATTTCACGTTACGCCCAAACCACACCTATGAATAATGAAGCTACTTCAGACCAACCCCTTATAGATTTGCGCTGGGCGCAAGATTTGTTTATCCCGCCGGGAAAATAGCAACAGCGCCGGGATCCGCCCACAAAGTTACTTGCGCTTTGCGCTTTGAAACTTGCGTTTCAGATCGTTAAAATAGGGCCCCTAGAGCAGCAGCTAAATCAAACCTGAAAAATTGGATATAATACAGGCTAAAACTTTGACATACTGCAAATAATGCCTTAATGACAGCAACAGAAGAACTGCCACTAGATGTAAGAATAAGCAAGATATCCCTGACATATTCGAGTAGATTAGAAAGCAGTAAACAAGAACATCAAACTAAGAGAGTACTAGAAGACTGTTGGGAATATAAAATAAATACAGGAAGGGGTTTTGGATGGATAATAAAAGGTGAAATTAGGCTACGTTTACACGTGGACGGCTATTTTCATAAACGGACATTTCACCCTCTCCGTTTTCAAAAAAATAACATCGTGCACACCTGTCAGTTTTCAGAAAAGTGTTCGTTACACGAACCCGTGTATATGCCGTCTAGAGCATGCCAAACCTGTAGGTGGCAGTGTAACGAGAAGCTCAAGCCCACGTTAGCCAATCAGAATCCCGAAAATAGTCACATACTGTGACGTCGGCTGCCTGAAACTACGTTTTTCTCAGTTTACATGCAAACGTGCAAACTAAGGCCACATTTACACACACTGTAAAAAAAATCCCGTATTTTTTACGGAATAATGCTGGCAACTTTGGTTGCCAGAACAATTCTGTAAAAAATACATTAAAACTGTAATCACCTTTACGGAGCAGCATGTAAGTTTTACATTTTAAACTGGTATATTTAACAATGGATTTCAGCAATATTGACATGGCCATAAAGTTATTGAACAAATTCCTTCAGTAAGAATTGAAGACACCTGATGTTAACAAGCAGAATCACTGAAGGAGAAAACCATAATTAAAGTCACCATTATGGAGATCAGTGTGTGTTTTAGTTGGGCTCTTTACCCTTAAATTATTAGGGCCCAAGCCTTGAAAAGGCGAAGGCCCTATTGTTTTTCTAAGGATTATTATTCTTCTTCTTCTTTATTATTATTATTATTATTATTTTACTACCTTTTGGGCACTTTTGGGGGCCTTAACATGCTCAAAAACTCTTGAAACTTTGCACAAATGTCAGAACCCGCGGCCATCAGGGCCCGACTGAAGCTGGGACCCGGGCGTGGCAGGGGGGCTCGCATGGAAACGCATGTTCTGGCATTTGAAACACTTGTCCTAGAGAATTCATCGGATGACCACGAAACTCGGTGTGCATGAAGTCAAGACATGGAGGATGATAAATTGCGAGGGGATTTTTGATATCTCGAACGGTTTGGCCGTGGCGAGGAAACAAATTTATGGCGAATATTGGAAACAGGAAGTGTGTTATAACATCCTCATACATTAACTGATCTTGATGAAACTTCAGCAGTGTGTTCGCTGTAAGAGGCCGATCACATGGATGTGACTATTGTGAGTCAAAGTTATAGCGCCACCAACTGGCAGCAGGAAGTGTGTCACTTTCAAAATGCTTTGAAATCACCCTCTTATTTTTACCCGATTTGCTTCAAACTTCATCTGTATAATGTAAACACACGGCAGATGTAGACCTGTGAAAGGATTATTGATATCTTTAATACTGTCGCCATGGCAACGCATCAAACTTTAATATTATTTTTTAAAGTTTTTGAGACTCTTAGCATACTTCAAATTGCATGAAACTCGACAGACACTTTACATTTATTGCCTAGTACGCTTGTGCACAGTTTCAGAAACGGGCGTGGTAAGGGGCTCAGTAGCGCCACCTTTAGTCAAAAATGGGGTATTAGTTTTACCTACAGTAACAAAAATCGGTATCTATATTTATCTCCCCAATCCGGACAACTTTCTAATTGACAGTCATTAGCTCCGACCAACAGGAAGTCAGATATTTTGGTTTGAATGTGATTTGATGGGAATTTTGCCAGTCTCTCTCAGTGTCTGTGTGTGTGAGAGAGAAGGGGGGCTTTATTTTAACCCTTTCTCTGCTGTGTGGGACTTCTCGGGCACTTTTGGGGCCCTTAACGTGCTCAAAAACTCTTGAAACTTTGCACAAATGTCAGAACCCGCGGCCATCAGGGCCCGACTGAAGCTGGTACCCGGGCGTGGCAGGGGGGCTCGGCAGCGCCCCCTGGAATGGGATTCAAAAACATGTCCATATATCAAACACGCTTGCATGTAATAATATGAAACTCGGTACACATATAGATCTCATCGGGCCGAACAACTTTCGTGCTCTAAGTTTTACGCCAGTCCAACAGGAAGTCGGCTATTATGGGCTGTATGGAAACGCATGTTCTGGCATTTGAAACACTTCTCCCAGAGAATTCATCCGATGACCACGAAACTCGGTGTGCATGAAGTCAAGACATGGAGGATGCTAAATTGCGGACGGATTTTTGATATCTCGAACGGTTTGGCCGTGGCGAGGAAACGAATTTATGATTAAAAAAGGATGCATAAAGTGTGTTATAACTTAGTTATAGTTTTACCTACAGTTACAAAAGCGTGTATATTGATCTTATCAAGCCGAACAACTTTCTAATTTACAGTCATTAGCTCCGACCAACAGAAAGTCAGATATTGTGGTTTGAATGTGAATTGTGTCTCTCTCTGTCTCTCTGCCATTCTGTGTGTGTGTGTCTGTCTGTGTGGGATGGGGAGGGGAGGGGGGGATCTGTGTATGTGTGTGTGTGTGAGGAGGGGGGCTAGTTTAGTTTAACCCTTTCTCTGCTGTGTGGGACTTCTCGGGCACTTTTGGGGCCCTTAACGTGCTCGAAAACTCTTGAAATTTTGCACACAGGTCAGGGCACACACACAGACAGCCCCCCCTTTTCTGTGTGTGTTTGGAGGGGAGCAGAAAGACTCACACTGATACAAGCTCTAAAGCAGACTTCTTCTCGACAGTGAGCCGGGTATTTAGAGAAACGAATATTTCCCCCCCTCCGTTTTCAATAATAACATTGTGCACACAACCCACATAAATACGCCGTCGAGCGCCATCATAGCTATGCCAAACCTATGGGCGGCAGTGTAGGGAGAAGGATAAAGCCATGCAAGCCAATCAGAATCCTCAGAATCGACAAGAGAGAACCTAAAACCCCGTTTCTCCCAGTTGATACGGCAACACATAACCGGCGTTTTCAGAAATCTCCACTTTGGCCGGAGATTTTAGAAATAATCGTTTTCTGGGATAAAAACAGCGTTTTCGTGTAAACGACAGGCCAAAACGCAGAGAAATATCTGCGTTTTCCCATCGTGTAAACGGGGCCTAAGTTTTCCAAAATCTCCACTCTGGCCAGAGTTTTTAGAAAGAATCGTTTTCAGAGGCGAATTCTCCGTTTGCGTGTAAACGAAGGGCACAAACGGCCGTTTTTATAAATAACCAGTGCGTGTAAACGGGGCCTTAGTGTTAGGACCATTAACAGGAAGAATCCCACCATGGTTGTTTACCTATGGCAAAGGTAGATGTAAATCTAAATAAGAATAAAGAAATACTTGAAAACAATAGTGTAAATATAGAAAAATACGTACAAGACAAATATTGTTCTTATGTACAGACGGAATACCATAATCTGGGGATTTTGAAATTGAGAATTTGAAATAAGCATATTCAAAAGATTATCAATTAATTTATTATTTTTTGTAATATATTAGTTGCAATAATGGTTGCATTACAGTGGACAGAAGATGTTAGACCAGATAGAGTAATTATATGTTCAGACTCTATGTTAGCACTTAATAGTTTAGTATAAAATAAATCAATTATAGAAGACATTTTAAATGATTTATATATGACATTACATTTGTGAGAGAAGGGTATAAAGGATACACTTGTTGTAGGTTTAGTCAATTTATCTAATAAATCCCAATTTTGTCATCCCAATATCTTATCTTTAATACAGACACAAAAGTTAGATGTTTACCTGAACTCTTGTTTTTGCCACCTCAGTGAATGAGTCTTTTTTCTTTATTCTCTCAGAACCTACAACTTCAATCTCTGACCCATGCTATGATTATAACACTCTTGATGAATCCTGGAGAGACATACGGCAAAGCTCATATCAGTACTCAGGATATGATGACAGTCTTGTTGAATGGAGTGGCTGGTATCGGCTGTATCTGAATGGAGAAAGTGCCCAGATGTCTGAGTGGTGTGTGAGTAATATGGGATGTGGCGGTCAATCTGCACTGCATCTCAGCGGTTCTCATCCAACACTTGAGGATGGAGTGGTGACCCGTGAAGTCCTGGGATCTCATTCATGGTGGTGGGGGTATTCCCGTGAGTGCGGCGACTACAGTTCCTCATCCATCCGAGTCAAAGCCTGTCCAGGAGATTATTACGTCTATGAATTGGTCAAACCCATCACATCAGCTCCAGGGCCGATGTACTGTGCAGGTACAATTTAACCCTTTTATTTGGGATATTTGTTATGATTATTTATTTAACTATAATGAGCTCTATCTGTTAGCATCATCTTTTGTTTTATAAAAATAAGCATGTTTTAATTAGCTAGAATTAGTGGTTTCCAGTCCATTATCCATTCTGTATATTAGGTTATGTTACAGATCAATAGCACCTAGATCTCTTTGTTACAAAATTCCTCAAATCACACTTTAGGCCATTTACTTAATAATTAATATGTATACTGTTTATGAACACATCGTATAATATTACTCCACAGTCCTCTTATTGAAGTCTTTGTCAGAAAAGTCTTATTTGCATAGCTTTTAGCAAATGTTTAGCAATGTTGCTCTGTCTGGTTCTTCAAGCTGCTGTCAGCTACTGAATATTTGCCCCATTTTGAGCCTGAAAGTACACAGTTGGTTAGAATATAATTGTTCAAAATTATGTAATTAACTGTCATAATAGGTTTTAGGATGTACTCTTGTATGTACAGTTTAGGCAATATATTTAATATTACTTTTGCAAACTCCATGACAGTTGCTTTCCAAAGCATCAGCAGTGATCCCTGCTACAACTATGAGTCTCTGGATCGTCCCTGGAGAGCCAACAATGAAAGTGGAGATTACATTTGTGATGAACGTTTCTCCTGGAATGGCTGGTATCGGCTTTTCTACTATGGAAAGGACATCCGGATGCCAGAGACCTGTGTTAGTTCATACTCCTGTAACGCAGACCTCAATCTGTGGCTCAATGATCCTCACCCTCAGATAGAGGATGGAGTGGTGACCAGGGAGGTGTGTGGAGGATATTATTGGGGAAACTGCTGTGATTACAAGACAAAACCCATCAGAGTGAAAGCGTGTCCAGGCAATTACTATGTCTATGAACTTGTGAATCAAGCAGGGTGGTGTTCAGGATACTGCACAGGTACTGTGCCTTTCTCATTTATTTAAGAATTTCAAAACTTTTAAAATGATTTCTGTCATTTACATGAATTTCCTTCTTTTTAGATGTCAACACTATTTCACAGGCGGTCTCCACTATAAGTCCAGATATATTCACTGGATCCAGCATTACTTCGAGTAAGCTGCAAATAATATATATGAACAAATATTTGAGTATTATTAAAAATGATCTATTTTTTCCTTCAATTAAAGATTTGCATTATAGTGAAAATGGCAATTTTTATGCATACACATTTTCATTATTACACAGTCACATTGTGTATAAATGATTTAAGAATCTCATGATGATAACTGTGTCTCACTGATTAAGATTTTCACTTGTGAAGTTTCTCATTAAATTATAACTTGTTTTGTTCTCGTCATCTCTCATTAACAGATTATGACTCGTGTAATAACTACAACATACTTGACAACCACTGGAGAAGCACACTCAATTACTGGTCTATGTATGGATACATATCTGATCATGATGACACTCGTGTAGAATGGGACGGCTGGTATCGACTCTTCATTAATGGATCAAGTGCTCAGATGCCTGAGTGGTGTTTTTATTATATGTCATGTGGAGGTTATAGTTCTCTGTGGCTTGATGGCTCTCATCCTCGGCTAGAAGATGGAGTTGTTACTCGTGAAGTTTTCGGCTCCCGTGATTATCAGTGCAATCGCTACAGATCCGACCCAATCCAAGTCAAAGCTTGTCCTGGAAATTATTATGTCTACAAATTTACCAGACCAACTCTTTCAATCCCAGATCCTGTTTATTGTGCAGGTATATTCATTCATCTTTACATTTGACGTAACTTATCATGAATTGTATTGGTTTGTATTCATATTATCATCTTGAATATATTTAATCTTCAATATATAATGCTCTCTTTCTACTTTTTCCTCAATAGTGCCTTTCTCCACTCCAAGTGTCGACCCCTGCTACAACTATACCAGTCTGGATGAGCCTTGGAGATCCACAGACAACTATTACTATAATAACTATAACTACTATGGCATGTGTGATTATAATGTGGAGTGGAATGGCTGGTACAGGATGTTCTACAATGGTGAAAAAGCTCAGATGCCAGAATCATATGTAAATCAAGGCATGTGTGGCACTTATTCCCCACTGTGGCTCAACGGCTCGCACCCACAGCTGGAAGATGGAGTGGTCACAAGTCAGGTCTGTCTCTCATGGGATGCCTCCTGTACTTACAAATCCCACCCTATAAGAGTCAAAGCCTGTCCAGGAGATTACTATGTTTATGAGTTTGTCAAGCCAATGTCATGTGGAGCTTACTGTGTTGGTGAGCACTTACTCCTATGATCTTCAATAATTTTCTTTTCTGGATTTTGTTTAAAAAGTATTGAAGTTGATTTAAAATGTTCCTAATACCAGAATCCTCAAGTCAGTCCAACTCATCAGCGTCTACAACAACAGAGACGATCCCATCCATAGAATCTATCACTCACCCAATCACAACCACTGGTAAAGTATTGTCTTGCTTCTTTTATAAACTATCTTGAGCATCTTTTTTGGACGTGTTTTTATTAAACAGGATCTCTTGAAATGTTCCCGTTTATCACATTAAGTAAATTCATAATCATTTTTGCAAAAAACACATTAGGAAGAAGCAATAGAGCTCACAAATGAGTATGCAATTCAGACTCTATATATTAAAATGTGAACATAGAATGCAATTTTAGATAAAGTGAAGTATTGAAACTTGTTTCTCAAACTCAGTTTATAACCAATGTTCACATCCCCCAACCATCAGATACAGGACATTACTCTATACACACACACAAATATAAAAGAATCAGAGTGTAATTTGATGGCCTTTTATACATTCATTAAATTTTATAGTGTAGTGTCGTTCTTTGTTTCAATATTACTTACTATGGTTTTGGTGATTTTTAGACCCCCTGGCTATCTTAGACTGACACTAGTTTGAGAAATACATGAACAAGATGCAAAATGAACTAATTAGCAAATTATACATGCAAGTGTATTAAGCCATGAAATGAAATCAAAAGCAGAGATATAGGAACAAGATATTTTTGCAGATTAGTTTCACTTTATGTTTTGTTTTTGACTGGAGAGAGAGTGTCAGTTCTTAAAGATGTTTTAAATCTGAAAGAACAATCAAAATCTGATTTTCAATCAGTCTATGTGTAGATCACCACTTGAATATACGTATAAATATAAGTGTCAAAGCGTGTTTTGAAAGAATTGGCTTCTTGAGCTCAAGTTGCTTCTAATCTTTGTGACTCAATTTGGCTGTTTTTAACACTTGTTTTGTCAGCTAAATGAGAGGAGGTGTGTACTTAAGTAAAGAGTGATGTGCAGATAACTATTTCATGACGGATACATAAAACAACATTCATTTATTAATTCAGCAAAATGTATATTTGTTATATTTCCATGACAACAGCTCCCCCTGTTGACCCGTGCTACAACTACAATATCCTGAATGATTCATGGAGAGCCACCAACAATCAACATTCCTCTCAAATAATGTGTGACACTTGGGTCAGCTGGAACGGCTGGTACCGTCTCTTCATTCAGGGTCAGAGCGTTCAGATGCCAGACACATGTGTTGCTGAGTATAGTTGTGGCACTGCTGCTCCACTGTGGCTGAACGGAGGACATCCAACAGTTGAGGATGGAGTGGTCACTCGAGATGTCTGCGGTCACTGGAGTAATAACTGCTGCTATTTCCAATCCAATCCCATTAAAGTCAAAGCCTGTCCAGGAGATTATTATGTCTATGAGTTTGTGAGCCCAACTAACTGCCATTTGGCTTACTGTGCAGGTAAATATATTTACACGCTTTTTGTTTAATATTAATAATTTATGTCAGATTCAAGCAACATAAACACTACTACTGTCACACCAGAGACAACCACAGATGAAACTACAACAACAGAAACTACAACCATGGACACTACAACTGGTAATATACTATACAGTTTTACACTCTGGAGGATTGTTGTTTTGCATGAGCACATAAGATCTATGATATGTGTTTGTGATGCATGTAAATAATTTACAGAAACAGGTCTATATGATTTTACAACCCTGTCTGATGGGATAGAGAAAGGGAGGGGGGAGGCAAATCCACAGCTGGAGACTAGTGCCTCCTGTGGTAAAAAATTAGCCAATCACCATCGAGTATTTCACTTTCAGCGATTAGGAGTGTTGAGAAAAGTAACATGACAGAGGAGGCTAGCCTCCCTTGGTATATCGACCAATCATCGACGAGACACAATTTACGTGATATTAGTTTGACCTGCTACCGTTGATGTAACTATGGAGAATAGAGATATTGAATATTTTATCACAATCAAATTTACTAAACTACTATTCAAACAACAGCTACAAATTAAAAATGAAGGAAGACCCCATGCCTAAGTTGGATAAAGGCTATACAGCAATCAGCTTCACTAAAGGGCCGAACATGCTCTTTTAACACGGACATTTAAAAGGACATGAGGGTGAATTTTTGCTTCAAGTGATAGGCTAGGACTAAGTGTGTTAACTTATATTTATATTGTCTTAATGTATGTCGTTTTCTTTAAAAATTCTGTCCATAAGTGACCAACTTTAAAGCAGTTAAAAAATCAGACCGTTAAAATGTTGTGTGCCTCCTCGATTTGAAAACCCACCAGCTGCCACTGGTTTCCACCTCCATGGAAACATAAACAGAGGGTTTAAATACACACACATGTATTTAAAAACATGGAGTCAAACTAGCAAACACAGGCAAACAGTAACAGAATATAGTGGAAACCAAACCAAAACTGAACATAATCGTTACAGTACGGCCCACAGCAGAAGGGTCGTCGTAACATCCCAACAGAGGAGGGAGGGAGTGATGGAGGGGGTGACAGCCCAACAGAGGAGGAAGAGTGTGATGGAGGGGATAACAGCCTAACAGAGGAGGAAGGGAGTGATGGAGGGGGCAACAGCCCAACAGAGGAGGAAGGGTGTGATGGAGGGGGTGACAGCTTAACAGAGGAGGAAGGGAGTGATGGAGGGGATAACAGCCCAACAGAGGAGGAAGGGAGTGATGGAGGGGGTAACAGCCCAACAGAGGAGGAAGGGAGTGATGGAGGGGGTAACAGCCCAACAGAGGAGGAAGGGTGTGATGGAGGGGGTGACAGCCCAACAGAGGAGGAAGGGAGTGATGGAGGGGGTAACAGCCCAACAGAGGAGGAAGGGAGTGATGGAGGGGGTAACAGCCCAACAGAGGAGGAAGGGTGTGATGGAGGGGGTGACAGCCCAACAGAGGAGGAAGGGAGTGATGGAGGGGGTAACAGCCCAACAGAGGAGGAAGGGTGTGATGGAGGGGGTAACAGCCCAACAGAGGAGGAAGGGTGTGATGGAGGGGGTGACAGCCCAACAGAAGAGGAAGGGAGTGATGGAGGGGGTAACAGCCCAACAGAGGAGGAAGGGTGTGATGGAGGGGGTGACAGCCCAACAGAGGAGGAAGGGAGTGATGGAGGGGGTGACAGCCCAACAGAAGAGGAAGGGTGTGATGGAGGGGATAACAGCCCAACAGAGGAGGAAGGGAGTGATGGAGGGGATAACAGCCTAACAGAGGAGGAAGGGGGTGATGGAGGGGGTAACAGCCTAACAGAGGAGGAAGGGGGTGATGGAGGGGGTAACAGCCCAACAGAGGAGGAAGGGAGTGATGGAGGGGATAACAGCCCAACAGAGGAGGAAGGGAGTGATGGAGGGGGTGACAGCCCAACAGAGGAGGAAGGGAGTGATGGAGGGGGTAACAGCCCAACAGAGGAGGAAGGGTGTGATGGAGGGGGTAACAGCCCAACAGAGGAGGAAGGGTGTGATGGAGGGGGTGACAGCCCAACAGAGGAGGAAGGGAGTGATGGAGGGGGTAACAGCCCAACAGAGGAGGAAGGGTGTGATGGAGGGGGTGACAGCCCAACAGAGGAGGAAGGGTGTGATGGAGGGGGTGACAGCCCAACAGAGGAGGAAGGGAGTGATGGAGGGGGTAACAGCCCAACAGAGGAGGAAGGGAGTGATGGAGGGGATAACAGCCCAACAGAGGAGGAAGGGTGTGATGGAGGGGGTGACAGCCCAACAGAGGAGGAAGGGAGTGATGGAGGGGGTGACAGCCCAACAGAAGAGGAAGGGTGTGATGGAGGGGATAACAGCCCAACAGAGGAGGAAGGGAGTGATGGAGGGGGTAACAGCCCAACAGAGGAGGAAGGGAGTGATGGAGGGGATAACAGCCTAACAGAGGAGGAAGGGGGTGATGGAGGGGGTAACAGCCCAACAGAGGAGGAAGGGAGTGATGGAGGGGGTAACAGCCCAACAGAGGAGGAAGGGAGTGATGGAGGGGATAACAGCCTAACAGAGGAGGAAGGGGGTGATAGAGGGGGTAACAGCCCAACAGAGGAGGAAGGGAGTGATGGAGGGGGTGACAGCCCAACAGAGGAGGAAGGGAGTGATTGAGGGGGTAGCAGCCCAACAGAGGAGGAAGGGAGTGATGGAGGGGATAACAGCCCAACAGAGGAGGAAGGGAGTGATGGAGGGGGTAACAGCCCAACAGAGGAGGAAGGGAGTGATGGAGGGGGTAACAGCCCAACAGAGGAGGAAGGGATGGAGGGGGCAACAGCCCAGCAGAGGAGGAAGGGAGTGATGGAGGGGGTAAAAGCCCAACAGAGGAGGAAGGGATGGAGGGGGTAACAACCAAACAGAGGAGGAACGGAGGGAGTGGGTAACAGCCCAACAGAGGAGGAAGGGAGTGATGGAGGGGGTAACAGCCCAACAGAGGAGGAAGGGAGTGATGGAGGGGGTAACAGCCCAACAGAGGAGGAAGGGTGTGATGGAGGGGATAACAGCCCAACAGAGGAGGAAGGGAGTGATGGAGGGGGTAGCAGCCCAACAGAGGAGGAAGGGTGTGATGGAGGGGATAACAGCCCAACAGAGGAGGAAGGGAGTGATGGAGGGGGTAACAGCCCAACAGAGGAGGAAGGGAGTGATGGAGGGGGTAACAGCCCAACAGAGGAGGAAGGGAGTGATGGAGGGGGTAACAGCCCAACAGAGGAGGAAGGGATGGAGGGGGCAACAGCCCAGCAGAGGAGGAAGGGAGTGATGGAGGGGGTAAAAGCCCAACAGAGGAGGAAGGGATGGAGGGGGTAACAACCAAACAGAGGAGGAACGGAGGGAGTGGGTAACAGCCCAACAGAGGAGGAAGGGAGTGATGGAGGGGGTAACAGCCCAACAGAGGAGGAAGGGAGTGATGGAGGGGGTAACAGCCCAACAGAGGAGGAAGGGATGGAGGGGGTAACAGCCCAACAGAGGAGGAAGGGAGTGATGGAGGGGGTAACATCCCAACAGAGGAGGAAGGGAGTGATGGAGGGGGTAACAGCCCAACAGAGGAGGAAGGGTGTGATGGAGGGGGTGACAGCCCAACAGAGGAGGAAGGGAGTGATGGAGGAGGTAACAGCCCAACAGAGGAGGAAGGGAGTGATGGAGGGGGTGACAGCCCAACAGAGGAGGAAGGGAGTGATGGAGGGGGTAACAGCCCAACAGAGGAGGAAGGGAGTGATGGAGGGGGTAACAGCCTAACAGAGGAGGAAGGGAGTGATGGAGGGGGTAACAGCCCAACAGAGGAGGAAGGGAGGGGGTAACAGCCCAACAGAGGAGGGAGGGAGTGATGGAGGGCGTAACAGCCCAACTGAGGAGGAAGGGAGTGATGGAGGGGGTAACAGCCCAACAGAGGAAGGGAGTGATGGAGGGGGTAACAGCCCAACAGAGAAGGAAGGAAGTGATGGAGGGGGTAACAGCCCAACAGAGGAGGAAGGGATGGAGGGGGTAACAGCCCAACAGAGGAAGGGAGGGGGGGGGGGGGGGTAACAGTCCAACAGAGGAGGAAGGGAGTGATGGAGGGGTTAACAGCCCAACAGAGGAGGAAGGGAGTAATGGAGGGGGTAACAGCCCAACAGAGGAGGAAGGGATGGAGGGGGTAACAGCCCAGGGAGGGAGTGATGGAGGGGGTAACAGCCCAACAGATGAGGAAGGGATTGATGGAGGGGGTAACAGCCCAACAGAGGAGGAAGGGAGTGATGGAGGGGGTAACAGTCCAACTGAGGAGGAAGGGATTGATGGAGGGGGTAACAGCCCAACAGAGGAGGAAGGGATACAGCCCAGGGAGGGAGTGATGGAGGGGGTAACAGCCCAACTGAGGAGGAAGGGAGTGATGGAGGGGGTAACAGCCCAACAGAGGAGGAAGGGAGTGATGGAGGGGGTAACAGCCCAACAGAGGAGGAAGGGAGTGATGGAGGGGGTAACAGCCCAATAGAGGAGGAAGGGAGTGATGGATGGGGTAACAGCCCAACAGAGGAGGAAGGGATGGAGGGGGTAACAGCCCAACAGAGGAGGAAGGGTGTGATGGAGGGGGTAACAGCCCAACAGAGGAGGAAGGGAGTGATGGAGGGGGTAACAGCCCAACAGAGGAGGAAGGGGGTGATGGAGGGGGTAACAGCCCAACAGAGGAGGAAGGGAGTGATGGAGGGGGTAACAGCCCAACAGAGGAGGAAGGGAGTGATGGAGAGGGTAACAACCCAACAGAGGAGGAAGGGTGTGATGGAGGGGGTAACAGCCCAATAGAGGAGGAAGGGAGTGATGGAGGGGGTAACAGCCCAACAGAGGAGGAAGGGATGGAGGGGGTAACAGCCCAACAGAGGAGGAAGGGAGTGATGGAGGGGGTAACAGCCCAACAGAGGAGGAAGGGAGTGATGGAGGGGGTAACAGCCCAATAGAGGAGGAAGGGAGTGATGGAGGGGGTAACAGCCCAACAGAGGAGGAAGGGATGGAGGGGGTAACAGCCCAACAGAGGAGGAAGGGAGTGATGGAGGGGGTAACAGCCCAACTGAGGAGGAAGGGAGTGATGGAGGGGGTAACAGCCTATAGAGGAGGAAGGGAGTGATGGAGGGGGTAACAGCCCAATAGAGGAGGAAGGGAGTGATGGAGGGGGTGACAGCCCAACAGAGGAGGAAGGGAGTGATGGAGGGGGTAACAGCCCAACTGAGGAGGAAGGGAGTGATGGAGGGGGTAACAGCCCAACAGAGGAGGAAGGGAGGGAGGGAGGGGGTAACAGTTCTCATTTTTAACTAGGGAGGTTGTTAATAGTGAGAACTATTAACAACAAAGTGCAGAATTGTACAGAGTTTTAACTTTGCAGAGTGTCTGCAAAGTTACAACACTCAAAGTTCAAAACAAATGATGATATTTGCTTTTAAAGAAAAGGACTATAACAAACAGCTGGTAGGGACTACCCAACATTCCTCAGGGGTTACTCCATGTTGAGAAGAGGAAGAGTTGTTGTATAAGAGTACATCTTTGAGTCTGCTCAAACTTTAGCATCCCGCTTTTCACATGCAATAAAGTCACTGTGTGCATCTCACAACAGTTCCTATACGAGCGATTTATAGATTACCATGAAAGAATATGTTAATTGAAGATAGTTAACTCCACATCAGCAACATAAATTCATCAACTAACCATTCAGAGACCGTTTCTCAATATGCGTTCTTGTCTGTACTTGTGTTCTTGTGGACTTGTGAAACGTCATCAGTCGCTGCCCAAGTACTGTCCCAATTCAAAAGTTCACATCTAGCCAAGTCCAGTTCAAATCCCCGGATGTGTTCTTGATCCGCCCGTTTTACCGAGGATGCATGTAGAGGTGACTTGTGCAGACTTGAGACTGACAGCTATCCCAGAATGCATCTCGTCCCACCAGCAAGCGTCAATGGCAGAGGTGAAAACCCGCGTAATATCATAATACTGTTATCGTGTCACGAAATGTAATTCTAAGAGTGTTTCAGTCGAGAATGTAGTTGTTTAAAGCTCAAATCTGTGGTTTATTTATAAAGATAGCGCCTATTTGAAAAATGTATCTGACGTTTTCGGAGTTGTGAGATCCAGGCGATCACCGGCGCTATTTAACTTGAGCTATAGGCTATTTTAAGCTGACTTATGTTTGACTGAATTGTTTGCTTTATTTATTTTTATTTACTTATACTTTTATACTGGATATCAGATCATTAAAACTGACATTTAACAAAACGAGTCAGGGTTGTATCATTTTATTTTAGGCTGACAGTTATATATTTTAAAATATATATAATATTTTTTATATTTATTTTATTATACATTCTCTTCACTGTACATGTATAATAAAATAAAATGACACAACCCCGTCTCTGTTTTTTAAATGTCAGTTTTAATGTTCAATAATGTTTCATATTTTTAAAATGAAAACAAAAAGAAGCAGGGTTGCGTTTTATATTTCGTGTTGTTATAAATATATGCAGTGAAGATAATCAATGTACACGTTGCCTGAACCACATTTGTGTGGCCATTTAATGTGTTTAAGATTTTTTTTTTTTAAATGAAAAGAGGCAGAGTGTTGTTTTATACCATATTTCGTTTTTGTTGCCTAAAATATACATAAAGAGATAACCGGAGTTGCCAGAGCGTGCTGAGTGACGCGATCAAGAACGCCGCTGTCCCATTTGCAGAATAACCGGACTTGCGTCCTCTCGTCCTCGGGAGTTCGTTCTCCTAAGTCGAACTTGGCAAGTCTGAACTACCAAGGACGCAAGTCCGAAGTTTGTGTACTTGGTATTGAGAAACGGCCAGAGACGTCCTGTTGCTTCTACATGTTGTCACTTGAGTTTCTCCATCTTTGTCTGACTCCGTTTTAACATTAAAGGCAGAACAGTTTCTGTCATTTTAGTGTGTCTGCGTGAGGTAATCGCAGCTGCTAACACAAATGAGCTCTAGAAACGAGTATGGGGAGGCTGCAGACCTGGAGCCGGTAGATATAGGACCCAAACAGTTTTACGCCCCTGGCAGTTTTACGCCCCTGTTGTTCCTGATGCGTCCAGTAGGGGGAGGCTGTACAGCGACACGAAGGTATATTTTAATCTTTTTTTAAATTAATTAAATAATTTATTTTGTATTGCAAATGAAAGGATACAGACATTAACAGTGAGAAGAGGGAAAAAAACAAAACAAAAAACAAAAAAAACAAGGGGGTATACGGACATCAAAAGAGATTGTATTAGGCTACACAAATCAATACAATATTACATTGTCAATAAAGAATTAAAGGTTCTTTACAACAGACTAGAGGATATTATTTGTTTTAGAAACCTTTGAGTTTAAAGGTTTTGCCTTTGGATGGTTCTGTCTTTATGCAGATGAAACTTGCCCATAATTTACCAAAAAGTTCAGGACGATCTGGCTTAAATTTATCTTACCACGTATGTAGGACACTGTTTTGTAGCTGTATGACGACCAATACGACAATTCACCATGACGTCACAACAGTAATAGACGTTCTTCCGGGTGTCAAAAGCCGAAGCGTTCCTATGGCAACGCTAGTAAATTGCTTGGAAAGGAGACCCACCGTCGGCAGTAAAAAAATTAATGAAATATAATGCGTTTTTTATTATAATAACAACTGTATTTAATGATATAAGTAAAAAATATAATAATTATGTAATATAGTGGGCCTACACATAATTAGCTAAATACTATCTATAGCTCTTTTTTTCTAGCCAAAATAACGTGCTATATATCATGGTCATTAAATGGCTTTCCTGAGGTAAATGTTATGTGACATAATTGTCCTCCAGCAGTTATATTGACCTCTTTGCGCGGTTGAAAAACACTGATTGCTCGATATTATGTATGAGGAATATACATTTCGGTAAGTTGCGTGAGAAAATGGATGTTTGGCGTAGAGAGAGAGAGAGATGTGAAAAGTGACAATTACTTATGGATGAATCATAATTTAGGGGATCATTAAGATTTCCTACTACTTTTGACGAAACGACGTCCACTCGCTATAACCTCCTCACCCACAGGAAATCAATAAAACCCTAACGTTACACCTTTTACTGCATATCTGGCAGCGCAACCCCAAACACAACACGTTTTCATCATCGTTTCAACTTTGATCAACAATAATATTTTTAACTATGTAAATGTTCCACTAGCCGGCTGGATCTCCTCAGTTAGTCAGTAGAAGCCGCTCGCGTTCTGCCACCCGGAAGTATCTTGGTGCCTATTGTTTACAAACATTCTGAAATGCCGTATAGAGAATAGTACAGCAGATATTAAATCGAGGATCCATATGATTACACGGTACTGTATGTCTAATGGTCTAAATATGGTTAATATCTAAATGTAACTTTATATAAATTCACAACAACATATTTCACTTAGTCTCCATATAAAAACATACGGTGAGTAGGCCTATAACTGCAGTAGGTCATATCATTACTTGTCATAACACGTAGTTGATCCAACTATGTGTATTTTTAATTTTTCAATTCACAAAAACAAAAGTCTTCTGTAGGCTGAGTGAAGAGAGTCTGCATCTACATCTATTTTTCTATTTTAATCCGTGCAGATCTACACTGTAGCGTTTATATTTAAATGAACAAAAAACACAAAATTGTCAAGTCTATGGACGGGTTATTAATGTGTTAGCGTCGATTTAATGATGTTATTTCGCAGTATATCCCCCTACTGGACGCATTAGGAACAACAGGGGCGTAAAACTGCCAGGGGCGTAAAACTGTTTGGGTCCTATATCTACCGGCTCCAGGTCTGCAGCCTCCCCATATAGCTAGAAACCCCGTCCTCTGCAGCAGCTCATTTGCATTTAAAGGGCCAGGCACAAAACGGTGCGTTTTTGCAAACCCTCAAAAAGTGACAACTTTAACATGCTATATAAAAATATCTGTGGGGTATTTTGTGATAAAACTTCACACACACACACACACACACACACACACACACACACACACACACACACACACACACACACACACACACACACACACACACACACACACACACACACACACACACACACACACACACACACACACACACACACACACACTCTGGGGACATCAGAGATTTATTTTACATCTTGTGAAGATTGTATTCTTCCTTATCCTTATTTTACCACCCCTTTAAAGGACACACTTGTTGTAGGTTTTGTCAGTTTATCTAATCAAAGGAAGGGCCAAAAATAAATCTTGACTGAGGTCTGTGGGGCGATCAAGTTATATTAAACTCCTATATTACATTTAAAGTGATTAGCCTTGGTTCCCCTGATTTAAAATTCATAATTTTAAAATATTAAGCAATCAGCTTTAGCCTGGGAAAACCCAGAAAAACTTCTGGCAAATTTGAGATTTGCTCTGCAACTCAGTCTGGCCAAGAGCTCATTTAAGCCCATTTCCAATTTTTCCAAATCGAGGCACCAATCACAAACGTTGAGGCGGGCTTTACACGATGACGATCGCTCTGATTGTTTTTTTAGGTCAATCCAATAGTGCCCAGAGGCATTTGAGCAAAGTCCGTTGGTGATGCCCCTTTGGAAATGGGCTGTGAATGACGCTTCCCCAGACCCACTCTCAGTTACGACTGAGAAGGGTCTGGTGTCAACCAGGCTAAATCGGCTTACCTAACTGGCATTTTGGAAAAATGAAATAAAAAAGAAAAGAATCTTGAACATTTAAGAAACTAAATTAACATTTAAACTAATAAAAATATCAATAATGATTTATAACATGCAAATTATGCAGAGTAGATTTTTATCTCATGCAACAGCACATTTTACTGATTCAAATATAAATATGTCTATTATTAATAAGGGAATAATTACAATCTTTAAGCACAATAATGAAAAAAAGCAACTAAATGACGTTTATTACATGGCTCTCTAATATGTTATTCTGATTGAATTGAAAAAAGATATCAGACAACTTGATTGATTGATTGATTGATTTTTTATGTAAAAGGGACCATGTGCAATTAAAAACAAATGTAAACATTTGATGCATTACACCAGAGTTATCCTTAGGCTAATTTACATCTGCAGTCCCCGTGTACAAATAAATAACAAATACATACAGCACAGGTTAAAATATAAACATTATTCAAAAATATGCGGCATGTCAAACGTAAGACATCAAACATTATTCAAGAGCATATAACATGTATCTAATACCCCCACTGGCACGCACACACACACACACGCGCACACACACACACATACACACACACACGCACACATGCACACACACGCACCCACACACACACACTATAATCACACAACATACAGTGGTATGCCCAGACACAGCCCCTTCTCAACCCCTACTTCAACACTATAAGGAGGAAAATGTGACTAAAGATAAAATAGTATTACCCACTGACAAGTTAGTGGATGCACTTTAGTTCAGTATTAATATTACTGTAATATTGTTGCATTCGCCAGGGTTTATTTTGTTGCTGATTGCACGTTATCTCTTACATAACACATAATAAACAAAAGGCAAGTTCCAGCACAGTGAATATTCTCCAAATGTTCCTGCATATATGCACATATTTATGAATATTTCAAACTTGGCAGCAAACATGTTTTGTTTGTATAACATGCGTTTGTTTCCTCAGTCTCGCATGTTCCGCGTTTGTTGTGGCAGCGCACGTGTAATCAGAAACGTCCTCTGTAATAATTATACACATAAACAATTATTAAATTCCGTAATGCACTTTCATTTTCAGATAGATAACTTTTTCAACCCTAGGCAGTCCTCCTTCAGACATACTTCTCATTATATGTTTTGTTTTCACTCTCAGACGGGGCACACAATGAGTGTTAAACAGCCCATAAGGGTTATGTTACCGCTCTGAATCTTGATTCATTGATGGAAATTAAGCTTCTGTAAGTTCGGTGAAATAAAAATAGTTAAGCTAATATGTTATCTATAATTATTTACAGTATTTTACAGTAAGTGCCCACGGTAACAATATTGTGCAACCATAAACAGCACACGTCTACTTCAATGGCAGGTTTTTCACAAGTTTACACGTACATGAAATCAGATATAGTAATTTATGCGTATTTGGCGTGCTGTCCAGGAGAGGGCTCCTAGCTCGGAATTTGGCCTGAACCCAGAGTACCCTATTGGGCCCTAATTTGTGAATCTCTGATCTAATCAATCCTCATTTTATCACCCCAATATCTTCTATTTCATACAGACAGATATTAGATGTTTACTTGTACTCTTGTTTTTGCCACCTCAGTGAATGATTGAACTGTCTTTTTCCTTTTTTCTCTCAGAACCTACAACTTCAATCTCTGATCCTTGCTATGATTATAACACTCTTGATGAATCCTGGAGAGACATACGGCAATACCAATACCTTGGATATGATGACACTCTTGTTGAATGGAGTGGTTGGTATCGGCTGTATCTGAATGGAGAAAGTGCCCAGATGTCTGAGTGGTGTGTGAGTAATGCTGGATGTGGCGGTTACACTGCACTGCATCTCAACGGTTCTCATCCAACACTTGAGGATGGAGTGGTGACCCGTGAAGTCGTGGGAACTAATTCATGGTGGTATGAGTGGTGGGGGGGGTATTCCGATCAGTGCGGCGCCTACAATTCCACATCAATCCGAGTCAAAGCCTGTCCAGGAGATTATTACGTCTATGAATTGGTCAAACCCATCATATCAGCTCCAGGGCCGATGTACTGTGCAGGTACAATATTAACCCTTTTATTTGGGATATTTGTTATGATTATTTATTTAACTATAATGAGCTCTATCTGTTAGCTAATTTAACATTCATCTTTTGTTTTATAAAAATAAGCATGTTTTAACTAGTTAGAATTAGTGGTTTGCAGTTCTTTTATCTATCTGTATATTAGGTTATGTTACAGATCAATAGCACCTAGATCTCTTTTTACAAAATTCCTCAAATCACACTTTAGGCCATTTACTTAATAATTAATATGTATACTGTTTATGAACCCATCGTAATATTACTCCACAGTCCTCTTATTGAAGTCTTTGTCAGAAAAGTCTTATTTGCATAGCCTTTAGCAAATGTTTGGCAATGTTGCTCTGTCTGGTTCTGTCAGCTACTGTACTTGCCCCATTTTGAGCCTGAAAGTTCACAGTTGGTTAGAATATAATTGTTCAAAAATATGTAATTAACTGTCATAATAGGTTTTAGGATGTAATACTCTTGTATGTACAGTATAGGCAATATATGTAATAATACTTTTGCAAACTCCATGACAGTTGCTTTCCAAAGCATCAGCAGTGATCCCTGCTACAACTATGAGTCTCTGGATCGTCCCTGGAGAGCTAACAATGAAAGTGGAGATTACATTTGTGATGAACGTTTCTCCTGGAATGGCTGGTATCGGCTTTTCTACTATGGAATGGACATCCGGATGTCAGAGACCTGTGTTAGTTCATACACTTGTAACACAGAAGTCAATCTGTGGCTCAATGATCCTCACCCTCAGATAGAGGATGGAGTGGTGACCAGGGAGGTCTGTGCAGGGACTTATTGGGGAAGCTGCTGTGATTACCAGTCAAGACCCATCAGAGTGAAAGCGTGTCCAGGCAATTACTATGTCTATGAACTTGTGAATCAAGCAGGGTGGTGTTCAGGATACTGCACAGGTACTGTACTTTTCTCATTTATTTAAGAATTTCAAAACTTTTAAAATGATTTCTGTCATTTACATGAATTTCCTTCTTTTTAGATGTCAACACAATTTCACAGGCGGTCTCCACTATAAGTCCAGATATATTCACTGGATCCAGCATTACTTCGAGTAAGCTTCAAATAATATATATGAACAAATATTTTAGTATTATTAAAAATTATCTATATTTTTTCCTTCAATTAAAGATTTGCATTATAGTGAAAATGGCCATTTTTATGCATAAACATTTTCACTATTACACAGTCACATTGTGTTATGAATGATTTAAGAATCTCATTATGATAACTGTGTCTCACTGATTAAGATTTTCACTTGCGAAGTTTCTCATTGAAATATAACTTGTTTTGTTCTCATCATCTCTCAGTAACAGATTATGATCCGTGTAATAACTCCAACATACTTGACAACCACTGGAGAAGCACACTCAATTACTGGTCTAGTTATGGAATCATAACTGATCATGATGACACTCGTGTAGAATGGGACGGCTGGTATCGACTCTTCATTGATGGATCAAGTGCTCAGATGCCTGAGTGGTGTTTTTATTATATGTCATGTGGAGGTTATAGTTCTCTGTGGCTTGATGGCTCTCATCCTCGACTAGAAGATGGAGTTGTTACTCGTGAAGTTTACGGCTCCCGTGATGGTCAGTGCAGTCGCTCCAGATCCGACCCAATCCAAGTCAAAGCTTGTCCTGGAAATTATTATGTCTACAAATTTACCAGACCAACTCTTTCAATCCCAGATCCTGTTTATTGTGCAGGTATATTCATTCATCTTTACATTTGACGTAACTTATCACAAATTGTATTGATTTGTGTTCATATTATCATCTTGAATATATTTAATCTTCAATATATAATGCTCTCTTTCTACTTATTCCTTAATAGTGCCTTACTCCACTCCAAGTGTCGACCCCTGCTACAACTTTGCCAGTCTGGATGAGCCTTGGAGATCCACAGACAACTCTTACTATAATAACTATAACTACTATGGCATGTGTGATTATAATGTGGACTGGAATGGCTGGTACAGGATGTTCTACAATGGTCAAAATACTCAGATGCCAGAATCATATGTAAATCAAGGCATGTGTGGCACTTATGACCCACTGTGGCTCAACGGCCCTCACCCACAGCTGGAAGATGGAGTGGTCACCCGTCAGGTCTGTGTCTCATGGGATGCCTCCTGTACTTACACATCCCACCCTATAAGAGTCAAAGCCTGTCCAGGAGATTACTATGTTTATGAGTTTGTCAAACCAATGTTTTGTGGAGCTTACTGTGTTGGTGAGCACTTACTCCTATGATCTTCAATCATTTTCTTTTCTGGATTTTGTTTAAAAATGATTGAAGTTGATTTAAAATGTTCCTAATACCAGAATCCTCAAGTCAGCCCATCTCATCAGCGTCTACAACAACAGAGACGATCCCATCCATAGAATCTATCACTCACCCAATCACAACCACTGGTAAAGTATTGTCTTGCTTCTTTTATAAACAATCTTGAGCATCTTTTTGGACGTGTTTTTATTAAACAGGATCTCTTGAAATGTTCCCGTTGATCACATTAAGTAAATTCATAATAATTTCTGCAAAAAACACATTAGGAAGAAGCAATAGAGCTTACAAATGAGTATGCAATTCAGACTCTATATATTAAAATGTGAACATAGAATGCAATTTTAGATAAAGTGAAGTATTGAAACTTGTTTCTCAAACTCAGTTTATAACCAATGTTCACATACCCCAACCATCAGAGACAGTGAATTACTCTATACACACACACAAATATAAAAGAATTAGAGTGTAATTTGATGGCCTTTTATACATTCATTAAATTTTATAGTGTAGTGTCGTTCTTTGTTTCAATATTAATTACTATGGTTTTTGGTGATTTTTAGACCCCCTGGCTATCTTAGACTGACACTAGTTTGAGAAATACACGACCAAGATGCAAAATGAACTAATTAGAAAATAATACATGCAAGTGTATTAAGCCATGAAATGAAATCAAAAGCAGAGATATAGGAACAAGATATTTTTGCAGATTAGTTTCACTTTATGTTTTGCTTTTGACTGGAGAGAGAGTGTCAGTTCTTAAAGATGTTTTAAATCTGAAAGAACAATCAAAATCTGATTTTCAATCAGTCTATGTGTAGATCACCACTTGAATATACATATAAATATATTTAGCAAATAAGTGTCAAAGCGTATTTTGAAAGCATTGCCTTCTTGAGCTCAAGTTGCTTGCAATCTTTGTGCTCAATTGCAAAGTGACTCAATTTGGCTGTTTTTAACACTTGTTTTGTCAGCTAAATGAGAGGAGGTGTGTACTTAAGTAAAGAGTGATGTGCAGATAACTATTTCATGACTGATACATAAAACAACATTCATTTATTAATTCAGCAAAATGTATATCTGTAATATTTCCATAACAACAGCACCCCCTGTTGACCCGTGCTACAACTACAATATCCTGAATGATTCATGGAGAGACACCAACAATCAACATTCCTCTGACATAATGTGTGACACTTGGGTCAGCTGGAACGGCTGGTACCGTCTCTTCATTCAGGGTCAGAGCGTTCAGATGCCAGACACATGTGTTGCTGAGTATAGTTGTGGCACTCACGCTCCACTGTGGCTGAACGGAGGACATCCAACAGTTGAGGATGGAGTGGTCACTCGAGATGTCTGCGGTCACTGGAGCAATAACTGCTGCGCTTTCCAATCCAATCCCATTAAAGTCAAAGCCTGTCCAGGAGATTATTATGTCTATGAGTTTGTGAGCCCAACTGCCTGCAGTTTGGCTTACTGTGCAGGTAAATATATTCACATGTAGCCTTTGTGCATGTAAGAGATAATTGTTTTTTTAATGTAATATTTATAATTTATTTCAGATTCAAGCAACATAAGCACTACTTCTACTACTGTCACGCCAGAAACAACCACAGATGAAACTACAACAACAGAAACTACAACCATAGACACTACAACTGGTAATATAATGTATTATGTTACAATCTGGAGGATTATTGTTTGGCATGAGCAAATAAGATCCATGTTTTGAGTTTGTAATGCATGTAAATAATTAAAAATAATTTATAAAGCCATATAGGCTATTATATTATCAGTCATATTAAAGGGATTCAGCCACAGGAAATCACAGTCGTGCAGATATAGGTCATAATGCTGTGTCATATTTAATTATGCAGAGATTGCAAATATTATGATAGGGACACTAAGGTAAATTAAATTGTCTATGACATTACTAATAAATGTTCAATACTGTTTTTTTTCTCTCTCTCTCAGACAATAGCATCAATATTACGAGCCGATTTTATCCATTTGGAACTGGAGACTCAGTAAATGGAGGAATTGATGATGGGAGTTCATCAGTTATATACCTACAGCAGCCGTTTATATTTTTTGGGCAAATATACAACCAAATTTATGTAAGTAAATCTGATATGAGAGGATATTGGATTATGAGTGTCTAATACCTATGTCTATAAACATTGCACTCTTGGAGAAAAAGTACATGGGGGAAAATTACCATTCACTGCAGTTCAAAATACTGTTACAAATAATTTAGCATATTTTACAAGTATCTTCCACATAATAATAATAATCAGACCTCTTCTATTTCAGGTTAACAACAATGGACACTTGACTTTTGACGGGGCATGGTCCAGCTACAGTTCATACCAGTTCCCAGCGTATGGAGGGAAAGACCTCATTGCTCCATTCTGGACAGATATTGACAACCGTTGGAATGGTGTTATCTCATATCAACAGTACACCTCTGGCAGTGTCCTTACACAGGCGACCCAAGACATAAACCAATACTTCCCTGACTTGAGTTTCTCTGCTTCATGGGTCTTTGTTGCAACATGGGATAGAGTTGCATACTTCTCCAATTCAGGAACAGTAAGTAGAACAATTTGTTACCATGGAGACCTTCATGTGCCAATTTGCTTCACTAAAAAAAATAATAATATTATTTTTTGTCTTTTTTAAGGAAACATCTTTCCAAGTAGTTTTGATTTCAAATGGCCATCTCTCATTTGTTGTAATGAACTACGGTGCAATCGCTCCAACGCAACGATATGTACAGGTATGGACAAGATGATATTGATATGATGTATTTAACTGTTAATGACTAAATAAGCAGACATCTGGATGTCTTCCTTATCATTAGGCTGGTTATGACACCATCGACTCAAGTCACCATTTCTCAATTACTGGATCACTCCAGAATGACATCACAAGCCTACCACACAGCAGCAATGTCAATGTGCTGGGCAGATGGGCCTTCAGAACAGACCATGGAACACGTGGTTGTCAATTTAATGGTAAAACTAATTTTCTGACTGCTTCAAATATTTGCTATTTTTAGGAAGACTAAGAATGACTTATTCAAATGTAATTATATTATGCTAGTGAGCCATAGGTGAAGCCTTCCAGTATTTACACAAATGATTCTTGGTGTTTATATCCATAAACTCTTTGTTATAGGTTTTCCAGTGCAGCTGGGAGACTCCTTCTGGAGTGATTCCACCTGTCAGCAGAGATGCTCCTGCACCAGAAGCGGACTCCAGTGCAGCTTTGAGTCCTGTACTTATTCCCAAGCTTGTCGTCCAGCTGCTTTCCAATACTCTTGCCAGAACATTCAGAGACAAACATGCACCATCTCGGGTGATCCTCACTACTACACCTTTGACAATCAGATATTTCACTTTCAAGGAACCTGCACGTATGTTCTGTCTGAGGTTTGTAATGCTGCTATGGGTTTCCATTTATTGTAGAAGAGATAAATTAAAACATTGGGAATCTTTTGCTTATTCTGAATTTTTGTCATTGTTTAGGCTTGTGGAAATGGTTTGCCGTACTATCGCATTGAGGGGAAAAACGAGCATCGGGGTAGTACTCATGTGTCATGGACTCGGATGGTCAGAGTATTTGTCTATAATGAAGAAATTGAATTGGTCAAAGATCACTATTACGAGGCAAAGGTAATAATCACTGTATGACATGTAATAATCACATGTAATGTTGAGTTGAATTCAGCCATCCACCCATTTTCCTAATTTCTTTTTTTTTATCAACATTGTCAAGGTTAATGGGACCTTTCTAGCAACACCATTCACCCTTCACAATGGATCGATCCAAGTCTATCGGTCAGGGTTTTCCTTGGCCATCAGCACAGATTTTGGTCTCCTAGTGACCTATGATGCATATTACTATGTCACCATCTCTGTACCTTATGACTACCAGAATGCCACATGTGGTCTGTGTGGGAACTATAACCTACATCCTGAAGATGACTTCCGTTCAGTCTCTGGGGAGATCTTAAGCTCGGATGTTGACTTTGCCAACTCTTGGAAGGTAGAGGGGGACACAGATCCCGAATGTCATGATGTCAGGTGCACAGGTCTCGCTTGTGCGGTCTGTACCAGCAGTGAAATGAGCCTTTACAGTGACACAAATCACTGTGGAATTCTAGGAGATGTTTCGGGGCCTTTTGCATCTTGCCACTCTGTGTTTTCACCACAGACCTACATAGAGAACTGTGTCTATGATCTTTGCTTAGGAGGAGGTTACCAGCCTATTCTCTGCCAGGCTCTCAATGTGTATTCTGCTCAATGCCAGCAGCAGGGTGTACAACTTGAACAGTGGAGACAACCAGGCTTTTGTGGTAAGTGCCATGTTTATTAGAAGTAAATTTGGCATTAATTTTAATATGATTTAAATATTTGTGCAAGGTGAAAGATCCAGAGTTTGATGCATATTCTTATTTCTGCTTTCCATTTCCAGAAATCATATGCCCTGAGCACAGTCATTTTGAGTCTCATGGAACAAGCTGCCCTGCAACTTGCAGCAACCCATCTGCCCCAATAAACTGCCCCTTGCCCAATCAGGAGAGCTGTATTTGTGATGATGGGTACATCCTCAGTGCTGGACAATGTGTGCCTGAAGTGAACTGTGGCTGCACATTTGATGGCTTCTATTACTCTGAGGGACAGTCAGTAGTGTTGGACGAGGACTGTGGGAGACAATGTGTTTGCAGTAGCCAGTCAATGGTCTGTTATCAGCACCAGTGTGGTCCAGCAGAGGTGTGTGGACTCCATAATGGTGTAAGGGGCTGCAGACCCATTAGTTATGCTACCTGTTCGGTTGAAGGCCTAGGTTCATACCACACCTTTGATGGACAAACTTTTAGATACCCAGGAGCTTGTGGACTGACCCTTGCAAGAGTGATGGGACCATCCCAACTGCCATCCTTTGTTTTGACAGTGGAGAAAGTACCCAGAGGCCTTCAAGACTTTTCCAGGTTCCTAAATTTTGAGGCAGGAGGAACTCATGTTTCCATTGAATTGGGAGAAGGTAGCAATGTACAGGTTAGCTAAAAAATCTTAGTTTGTCATTCATATGGAGCAGTTTAACTAAATAATTTCAAACGCCATATGCTAGATAAATTAACTTTTATATTCTTCTCAGGTGGATGGACAGATGGTTGGCCTTCCCATCAGTGTTGGTTCCAGTCAGATCCACATCTATCACAGTAGTGTGAGGGGTTTCGTGTTGGAGACAAACTTTGGAGTGACCATTAGAGCTGACTGGCCGCACATTGTCCGAATCACGGCTCCAACCACTTACAATGGTACACTTGGAGGTCTGTGTGGGAACTTGAATGGAAACACTGATGATGAATTCTACAGCCCAGATGGGGTCCTGCTGGATGACTCCCAGCTATTTGCAGATAGTTGGCGTGATGGATCCCTGTCAGCCCACTGTGAGGACCCAGCTGAAAATTGGGAAGCAGGACTTTATCAGAACAGAAGCGAGTTCAGTGAGCTCTGCAGCATCATGACAATGAACGATGGACCGTTTGTTGAATGCAGCAGAACACTAGACCCTTCGCACCGGATTGAAGACTGCATTCAGATGCTGGAGCAGACGGAGGGTGCCAGGGAGGCTCTATGTGAAGCCCTGCGAGGGTACACACTACACTGCCAACAGAATGGCATTGCAGTTGGAGAGTGGAGGAGTATCACCCACTGTGGTTAGTATCTTGTTAGGTGGTAAGATTTTCAGTATTAAAAATATATATCTTCTTCAAAATTCTGATCATTCATTGCCTTTCCATCCCGTTTTGTCTTAATTATTTCAGATCCCAACTGTCCAGCAAATACTCATTTTGAACTGTGTGGCACATCCTGTCCTGCATCCTGCCCCAGCCTCTCGTTTCCCTTCCAGTGCGTTCTGCCATGCCAGGGGGGATGCCAGTGCAATGATGGACTAGTGCTGGATGGAGATCGCTGTGTTCCCCCCACTGGTTGCGGCTGCCACTATCATGGCCGTTATCGTCAGCCTGGAGAACAGTTCTGGCACGGCGAAGAGTGCCAGTTCCTGTGTGTCTGTGATGGAATCACTGGAAATGTCCGTTGCACACCATCATCTTGCAGTGCTCAAGAAATCTGCCGTGTGGTGGAGGGGGGGTATGGCTGTCATCCTCATCCACATGGTAGCTGTTATGCTTCTGGAGATCCCCATTATGTCTCCTTTGATAGAACCTACTTTGACTTTCAAGGCACATGCCGATATGTGCTGGCCACAGTGTGTAATGATACTCATGGACTACCACACTTTCAAGTTGATGCAAGAAATGCAGCATGGAATGGATGGCCTGTGTCAATAACTGTTGAAGTTTTTGTTAATGTCTCTGGGCATCTTGTGCACATGTCACAGGATATGAACAGTTATTCTGCTGTTAAGGTAAGCAAGTCCCACTCACCGTAATTTACCACGGAGTATATGTGATATGAAAAATTTTGTTGTAATTATTGATCAGAGTGTTTTGTTTAAACAAGCGCTATTTTTTGTCTTCAAATAGGTTGATGAACAGATCAGAAACCTCCCTGTTTATCTTGACTCTGGTCGAGTATCTGTCTACTCCACAGGACAGTTTGTCTATGTCTCAACTGACTTTGGTTTCAGTGTCAGTTATGGTGGTTCCTGGGAGGTAAACATTGTTGTGCCAGCAGAATACAGTGGAATTATGTGTGGCATCTGTGGCAACTTTAATGGCCATCCGGAGGATGACTTCCTCACTCCTTCAGGTGCTTTGGCATCTTCAGCAGACCAGTTTGGGGCAGAATGGATGGTTGAAGATGACATGTCATGCAATCATGGCTGTGGAGACCATTGTCCTTTGTGCCAAGATGAGAGCACAACTCAAGCCTTGTGTGGGATCATCAGAGACAGTCAGGGTCCCTTTAGCTTCTGTCATGGTTCTGTAGATCCACAAGCCTACTTTGATAACTGTGTGTTTGATGTGTGCATCTCTGGGAACCACAACGATGTCTTGTGTCGCTCTGTCCAATCATATGTGAGTGCTTGTCAATCTGTCAATGCTATGGTCTACCCCTGGAGAGAACTTGCATCGTGTGGTAAGTGACTGGAGATGTGGATGAGATATTTAAAAAGGCCAGTGCAATTAAACTAAATGTTTTTTTTTATTTCCCTTATTCAAGGTGTTTTCATTTAATCTCAAATATTTAATAGTGTACATATTATTAATAACATGTATGTTTCACGTACATACTTTTTTTTGTTACATTGCCAGTCATGGACTGCTCATCAAACATCCCAAACAGTCATTATGAGGTGTGTGGAACAGACTGTGGCCACACGTGCGCCAGCAGCATCGATGCTAGTTGTGAACACACATGCTCAGAAGGTTGTTTCTGTGATGAGGGATTTGTGAGGAGTGGAGGACTCTGTGTACCAGTGGAGCAATGTGGCTGCTTGTATGATGGATTCTACTATCATGTGAGGATTAAAAATCATGTTTTAATGTTAAGACGTATACAGGACAGTGGCAGATAAGGGGAAGCACAGCCATAGCATATTATGGCAACATACATCATCTCAAACACTTATAAAAAAACTGTGGTGTTGCCATGTTACAAAGATGGTATCATCATAATACTTTCACTCCTAAAAACTATATGGTGATTCCATGATTTTTGTGTGTAAAATACTCACTGATGTTATGTTATGGAAATGTAAAGTTTGTTGTCATTGTGGATTCTTTAGATTGATGAACAGTTCTGGGATTCAACATGTTCCCAACGCTGTCAGTGTTTTGCTCCAAATGATCTACGCTGCACTGCATCTTTCTGCCCAGCGGCCATGGAGTGTGCGGTCAGAAATGGACGTCGTGACTGCTACAGTCCAATGTCCACATGCACAGTCTGGGGCGACCCCCACTACATCACCTTTGATGGGGCTGTGGCCCACTTTCAGGTATAAACTGGTAAACTGCTGTTTTTTGCAGACAACTACCTTAACTGTTGTTTTGTGTCCCAGTAGAGGACTTAAATGATTGGATTTAGAATATCTAAACAGGGTTGGATTTCAAATATATTTCATAAATCAAAGAATATTCATATATTTATGAATGTATGCAATGTCTTGCAATATATTTATGTAAGGAAAGTGAAAGAAATAATGAAGACTATGGCCTGGTTTCACAGACAAGGCTTAGATTAAGCCAGAATTTGGCTTTAGTTTAATTAGGGCATTTAAGTAGCTTTTATAAACATGCCTTAGAAAAAAATATCATTGTTTGTTTCTTGTAACAAAACAATGGCACTGACATATTTTATTGAAACCGGGGGTAAGTGTATTGTGTTAATCTTAACAGGGCACGTGTTCGTATGAGATTGCCCAGACCTGCGGTAATGTTACGGACAGTGATCTGGAGTTTCGTGTGGTGGCCACCAACAGGCACCGGGGGAACATGGTGGTGTCATTTGTGTCTGCAGTGGATGTTTGGTTGTCACAACATGGACAACATATGCAGATCAGTATTGGGCAGAACAGGAGAGTTAAAGTAAGTTTAATTGATGCCAATATAAATACATATTTCACTTTTTTCTCTTTTCTTGTTTTCTATGTTGAAATATTCTGATTCTCCTCCAGGTTAATGGAAATGCTATTGACACACCGGCTTATCAAATCAATGATCTTGTAGAGGTACACGAGGAGCAGGGATTTGTAATTCTAAATGCATTCAATGAATTTATTGTCCATTTTGATGGACATAGCAGCCTTATAGTCAGAGTGAGTGAAAGATTCTCTGGATCTCTATGTGGAATGTGTGGAAATTTCAATGGCAATCCTGCGGATGACAAAGCGCTGCCCAGTGGAGAACTCGCTTCTGATGACACTACCTTTGGCCACAGCTGGAAATCAGACACCAGCATTCCAGGGTAAGAACCGCAAGATTTTAGGACAGTGATTTTTACCTGGTTGGTTGTGATCCAAAAATGTGTCAAAAATAGAGAGAGAGATTGGTTTCCAATTGTTGATTTCATGCTAATGTTCAATTTTACTACTTTACTTTTATTTACTTTCAGTATTGTGTTGAGTGCGCAGTGTCCAAATTAAAATCTCTCTGATGAAATGGTATACGCATATAATTGACCTGAAGTTTCCTTGTATTCTTCAGCTGCGGTGCCAAAGACCAGACCGGTAATGTTGATGAGTGTCCATCGAGGCAGAGGTATTCTGATCTCTGTAGTATCATCACCAACACCACTGGCCCCTTCCAGAACTGCCATCTTCATGTTGACCCGGCACCTTACTACTACTCTTGTGTGTATGATCTGTGTCTCTACACACGTACAAATGGCATGCTATGTTCAGCTGTTGAGGCCTATGAGACAGCTTGTGCCATCTTGGAGATACAGATCCCAGAATGGCGCTCGGGTCTACGTTGCGGTAAGTCAAAATCACATTTCAGCACAGATTATTTTGTGATTTTGCCAGTGTTATTAAAAATGTAGGTAGCTGAACTAACCTGAAAGCTAACCTTTAGAGAAAGTAGCAGGGTGGAGCAGTAGGATCCAAAGGATCCAAGTTTTTGTCCTCTGTGTTACTGTTACTGTTTTTAGCGCGAGAAACTGGTTCCAAATAATTCAGAGGATGAATGAGCTGATTTTGATCTAACCTTTAACTGATTTTTCTAAACTAATAGAAAAGAATGAACATTTTAGAAACATGATTAATTCACAAATTGGTCATTGTTAGCTCTTAAAGTGTAACTCAACCCCTGTTCAGAGCCTAACTCCACCCACTGGCAATATTAGAAAAATGCTGTAAAAATGTCAGCAGAGACAGAGGGGACGAACCGAGGGCGGGGCTGAGCGGGGGGCGTGCACCTGAGTGGCGGTGTCAATCCGCAGTGGCGGATTGATTGACACATAGTTGTAATTTGCGGGTAGGACGGGTCGGACATATCCCCACCACTTTTTGCCAGGGTCGATTGTGTCCCAACCACTTTTGACACATCTCGCGGCACGGATGTACCAATACAAATAAATAAAACATTTCCTGTTCACTCTAGCTGAGCATTCATTTCATTAATTTGTTAAATAAGAGGCGATCTAGCGTTAAAATGTGTTGTTTTTTAAATCAAGTGATCAAAGTGCTCATTGCCGCTGCGATCAGTGGTACGTAACTACGTACAGTGTTCTCTTGTGGCTCGTGTCTTCACACGGACGCGCGCTTCAATCCATTGCGGAGAGACTCTCTATTCGTTCCAGTGAAATCACAAAACAAAATGGACACAAACGTGTCCCTGCTTGATATACAACCACTGATAAACATAATCAGTTTTGATGAGGAAAAAAAAACTATACTTCTTAGTGCAGATTAGAACCCAGAACCTCTGACACGCTTGGCAAAAGTTCTGCCACTGGACTATTATAGTACATACGTAGAATAACAACATATGATTTAGCATTGTATTAGCATCTCTTATCAATTCGAGCCGTTGGCTCAAACTGCGGTCTTAACTCCCGATGCCGACGATGCTAGCAAAGGGCGTGGTGAGCTCGTGCCAGGGGCGTGGGTAGTGAGCCGTTGGCAGACCCAGTATGCGTCACGCGGGGAAACAACTTCCAATAGGAAAATTCTACTGCAGTATCCACCGTTCAACTCAAAGAGGGCATTTTATATTGTAGAATTAAAACACTTTTAATGTCAAAACATTTACTCAAATCAATGAACAGCACTAATAAAGCCCCGGTCTTACAGATCATTAACTAAAAAAAGTTGTTTTAGGGTTTAGTTACCCTTTAATAGCCTATGATTTTAATAGCTATGATTTAAAAAATAGCAGCACTACCATTAGGCTATTCTTTATCTTTAGCAATGCAACACTGCATTTCACAATGAGCCAGCAGTACCGATATTGGACTTGACCACAAATCATGGGTAAAATGTAATCGTTGCTACACATTACACATGTGAAGAACTTAAGAGTGTATTTATATGGAACAGAATGTTACACTTCTGTTAACATGACTCAGTGGCTTTGTGTTGTATTTCATCTATCTGTGCTTTTCCTCTTAGATGTGAGAGATCGCTGTTCTGAACTCAGCTGCTCTGAGGATGAATGGTGTGGAAAGAAAAATGGAGTTTATGGCTGTTTATGTAACGAAGACCATCCCAGACCACAACCTGACTCTTTTGGTTGGTATCATTCAACACACACACAAATATATATATATATATATATTATTTGTTTCATTAGTTGCCTTTTTCTTTGTTAACAATTATGACAATCTTTTGTCTTTTTGTCCCCTCTCAGATGTCTCAGAAACCTGTGAAAGCAGCTCTGGCTCCATATCTGTGTCTCGCTGTCAGCTCTTTGAGGCTGGTTTTCCAGCTGATGTCTTACACCTCAATGATCCCAGCTGCAAAGGAACGGTCCGGAATGGCAGAGTGGAATTCCATTTTGATAACGATGAACACATCTGTGGTACAAATCTTCTGGTAGGTTTAACTATGTATATTCTATTCAATACACCATCTAAATATTTGTAGTGTCTGATATAACCAACAGAGTTTGATCTGACCACTTGGGGAATCTCTTTGAGACTTTGAAGTATGTGGGCAGGTCTGTAAGGATACTGAATCTGTAACAACAAAATAAAGGGCCCAAATAAACCTCCCTACAGACTTCTTAAAGTCTCAAAGTGATTCAGAGGGGAAGGATACACAACATAATGCCACAAAAGACACTGGAACTTGTGCCCAAATTCTCCACCATTACACTCTAAAAAATGCTGGGTTGTTTCAACCCAATTTTGGGTCAAATATGTACAAACCCAAACGTTGGGTTAAAAATGTAATTTAAACATTTAACCCAACGGCTGGGTTTGTCCATATTTGACCCAAAATTGGGTTGAAACAACCCAGCATTTTTTAGAGTTTAATGGTGGAGAATGTGGGCACAAGTTCCATTGTCTTTTGTGGCATTATGTGGCATGGCTTGTAGGGCAATATTGTGGCATGGCTTGTAGGGCTGTAACAATATGTGATATGCGAAATTGCGACACTCAGATCCACGAACCTGCAGGGCCGTTTGAAGGAATTTGGGGGCCCCAAGCAAAATGGACATGGAGCCGCCCCCATCCCCCCCATCCCATTATTATATAATGTTTAATAATTATTAATAGTGCTGTAAATTAACAGTTTATTGTAACACACATTATATGTATCATATAATATATTGGGTATCGGGTAATGATTAAAAAATGTTTGTAAACCTTTAAGGAACCATTTTTAAAAAAATCTATAAACATTACAGATAGACAGACCAGATATTCCTAACACTAAGGGTTACTAGTTGGTTTGTAAACTGTCTATAAACATTATCTGGAAGGTTATTATAAAGTTGTGACAGATGACTATAATACCTTGTTAAATAGTTAATAAACAGTACCAGTAAAACACGTGGGTTGTCCTGATACTGTACTTCAAAATGTAACAGTGTAAAAATTGCCACACAGAATAAAGTAACTGTTCAAGGTCCATTGGTAACTTATGTAATTTTTACTATTGGTAAAAATAATGTCATATTTGCGTAAACTGTTACTACCATATATCACACGACACTAGCACATTAAGATAAGCTATGAAAAAATCATGTTCCTCTGCCTCTTTCTGGTTAAATAATGTTTATAGATGGGTAAAAAGACTGTTTGCTAACTGTTAAATGACAATTAACTAAATATTAAATAACTAACAATTTACCATCTATTAATGATGGTTATTATAAAGTGTTACCGAAAAGATATGTTAGCATTTCCATATTTTGATATTAGAAGGGAAGGGATTGTTGTGGCAAAAATTCATCAAACAAACATCACTGCGTAAGAGACACTCAGAGTCAAATTATAAAATAGAAGTATTTATTCTTGCAAGAATAGGAGCAGTTGTTACCCTGTGCAGAAGAGTGACACACCCCCAGACAGACTGAACCACCTTTTTATCTGAAAAAAAGTTGCACTAACTGTTCGTTACCAGCAGCATTTGCCGTCAGGCAGGTAGCTAACATAAACATATTTTTGCTAGCCTACCTGCTGCAAAATTACACCACTTGTACAAGACAAGTAGAGCTATTTTATCCAGTGTAATTTATCACTTACCACTATCTTGTTTTTCTTTTTCTTTTCTGGATTCCTGAAGCATAATTCCGCTTCATTATGACTACCGAGGAGGTTTTGTATTTTGCCGGCCGCAGAGATCGCATGGTTGGTTGGCTGCTGTCAGCGAGAGGGGCCCTCTTGAGGGGTATCCCGATAACAGTGTCATTGCACTTTACTGCATTGACTATCAAAGGGGTGCTCACGCAGTTTGTCGTTGCATTTTATTCTTAACCAGTCGTTGTCTTGGGGCCCCAGGCCAGCTCGGGGCCCCAAGCAATTGCTTGGTTTGCTTGCCTTGTCGCGACGGGCCTGCGAACCTGTGTCGTGGTGTGAGAAGGCAGAATCGCGACACACCCCTTCCAACTCCCAGAGTTATCCTTCCCATCCAGATCCAATGTTGCCACATCTTTAAATTACTATTACTAGGGTTGTGCCGGTAAACTTGACAACCGCATCTCCGCAGTTGTTAAGTGCCACCGCGGTGGCTGAGTAGCACCGGCGCTGGTCCGCCTAAACACATTTTTTGTTTGTGAATGCTGTTTTACATGAATATTATGACACGAGTGAAGCACAAAGCTATTAATAGGTTAATAATAGGTTAGCAATTAAATGTTACATCGCAGTCATGGAAACGTTTGGATTCATGACGAATGAGAGAGTTGTGCTTGAGCCCATACATTTAAGCTTTGTCGGCTTTAAATTATGGTTGCGATCTGGCCACCCGATTATCAGCGAATTTAACAATATTCCATTAGTTATTCCATATAGAAGGCTTGAATTGTCTACTTTTAAACAAAACAAGTCTAAACGAAAAGAAACCGACTAGCCTACTGTCTGCTTATGTATGAAGTGTGAATTTCTCTCTATAGGCGCGTTCACTGCGAAGATGGCGAGTCGGCATCGTCAACTTCATCTCTGCAGGCCGACACTGACACAGAAAACACTAGTATATTATATAACAATTAATATATTAATATTATATAATGTATATTAATAAACAATTAAAATGTCTCCTTGCTAAATTTGACACATTCATAATCATTACTTTTGCCGGTTCTTTGTGACAGCTGTTATGTGTTTTATTGGCAGCGTCACCCTCTGGTTACATGAACGTGTCACCACCGCATCAGCACTGGAAACATGGAGATTTTATTTTAGAGAGTAATCGCACAACCTATTCGATTTTTTATCATTAAATTAACTAATCGAATATTCAAAAATCGTGACTCATCCCTGCATGGAATCTTGTTTTTTTACCCAAATCTTCACTCACGTCTTACCCATTTTTTATGGGGATTATAAACGTTTCTTCCTTGCTTCGCTTTTTTGGTTCACAGTTGCAGCTCATACAGAACGCTGCTGCCAGGATTCTGAGCAGAACCAGAAAATATGAACATATCACACCAGTCCTCAGGTCTTTACACTGGCTCCCAGTCACATTTAGGATTGATTTTAAAGTATTATTACTGGTATATAAATCATTTAAAGGCCTAGGACCTCAATACATTGCAGATATGCTCACTGAATATAAACCCAACAGATCACTCAGATCATTAGGATCACATCAACTAGAAATACCAAGGGTTCACTCAAAGCAAGGAGAGTCCGCTTTTAGCTATTATGCCAGCCGCAGCTGGAACCAGCTTCCAGAAGAGATCAGGTGTGCTCCTACTGTAGCCACATTCAAATCCAGACTCAAAACACATCTGTTTAGCTTTGCATTTACTGAATGCGCACTGTGCCACTGTGCGCCCGACTGTTTGCACTGTATTTTATTTAATTTTTTATTCTAAACTGTTTTAATTATTCTTGTTTCTTTTGATTATTTACATTTCTTCTATCTAAAGCACTTTGAATTACCATTGTGTATGAAATGTGCTATATAAATAAACTTGCCTTGCCTTGCCTTGCTTTTAATTAGACCTATTATTTTCGTATTCTTTATTGAGATAAAGTAGAAAAACGCTGTAGGAAAGATAGCCTACCTTTTTACCTGCACATCAAATTCTTTTTAACACAGTTTGTGCTTGTTATTAGACATGGTAAGGCGTGTCAAGTTTATTTGTAAAGCGCGTTTCATACGCGCGGGTTATTTTAGTTTCGCTTTCTCTGGCAGCGCAAAATCAAACAGCCTAAATGTCTTTCCCTTGTGGAAGATAAAATTCATTCTTCATACCTTTAACAACAAGTAGAAAACATGAAGATATCAAAAAAGAGATCGATGGTCTCTTTCCTGATCGTGTCCCACATCCCTCTCTGATGGCGGGTGTTCGTTTCATAAACTGTGAACAATAATAGCTTATTTAGTGTATAAATTAAGGGTATATGTCCAAAAAACGGGTAATGTCATACTTTGTAGTAATACAAAATAATAATACAGCCTTGGTGTAATAATCTGTTTGGTAGTAAAAATGTATTACCTGAATGAAATTAAATCATTCATTCACAGCATACGAAGATGTTCAACTAATAAAGATCTTCATCACTGGCAAATAATATGATGCATTTGCAGATTTGTTTTCACTTGACTGTAGGTCCACAGCCAATTCATCCAAAGCTCTTGATGTTCTTAAACATTGTTACGACTCCGAGTGTGAAACCGCTTCAGACAATTTAGTGCATAAAGGAAACTTAACAAATCATTCAAACTGATTTGCGAACCAATTTAGACAGATCTGCCAAATTGTTTGACGAAGTCTTTCAACAGAATTGACTCATCGCTGAATTAAGCATTGCTCATGCCCCAGAAGAAAGATAAAACTCGCTTGGAATAAACTACGCATTTAACAACATGTATTGCATTAAAATAAAGTTACGAGAGGAACGTCGCCCAACATAGCGAAGTATATCTTTTTCTTTGGAAATGTACTTGAGTTAAAGTAAAAGTACCCACATTTAAATTTACTCTTAAAAGTATATATATATATATATATATTTAAAAAAAAGTAAATGTAACAAAGTAAATGTACTTCATTACTACCCACCTCTGACTATTTGCACTAAGTATAAATAGCATCTAACTATTTTTTTTTACTTGGTGCAAAGAAAATACTGCTGTAGTGCAAAAAGCTGCTGCCTTTATTAAATACCTTGAATTCAATTTATGCTAAATTACAAAATGTTGTATGTGTTGTCAACAGGCTAACGGCACCCACTTCATCTATGATAACTTTATTCGGGGGACACCGGGGTCAGAAGGTCTCATCAGCAGAGAGAAAATCCTGAGGCTTTCTTTCAGCTGTGCTTATCCTCAATCACAAACACTTTCCATGAATGTGGAAATCAACCCACTGGAGACGTACGAGTCAAATACAAAATCTGGTTTCAGCAACCTGTGTGTGTGTGTGTGTGTGTGTGTGTGTGTGTGTGTGTGTGTGTGTGTGTGTGTGTGTGTATAAAGTAAATATATTCTAATATTCTATAAACCAAGAACATATATGGTTTACTCCTAAAGCAGAATTTTACCCATAAAACAAAGTAGTTTTAACACAGATCTATCCATTATTTCGACAGTATTGTGCACAAGATCCTCCCCGCTGGTGAAGGCAGATATCGGGTCCGGATGATTCCATATGAGGATGATGAGTTTACCCGGCCCTTCACTGGTAGTGTGGATGCAGAGCTCGACCAGGAGATGCATGTGGAAGTTCGTGTTGAGGGGGTCGACAGCCGCCAGTTTGCCCTGGTGATGGACACGTGTTGGGCTACACCAGTGAATGATCCTGATTACAGCCTCCGCTGGGATCTCATCCTTTCAGAGTAAAGCAGGGCTTCTTTCTATTCTTTTAAGCCTATAGTCTAACTCAATGTAATATTTGAATAAATAATAATCATATAACTTTTAAGATTGCCTTAAATGATTTGTCTTTCAATATTTCAGAAATAAAGCATGAGATCATTTGAAACATTCAATACAAAAGTGAAAAAAAAATGTGTCATTATTAATATTCTCAGGTGTCCCAATCCAAATGACAACACAGTGGATCTGCTGCAGAACGGCGTCTCGACATCCAGCCGTTTCTCCTTCAGGATGTTTATCTTCACTGCAAACGCCACTAAGCTTTACCTGCACTGTGCTGTTCACCTTTGCCTTCTGTCAAGCAATCGCTGCTCAATGGTGAGTTTACAAAACCTCTCATAATTCATACATTTGTGATAGATTTTCATAGCTTTAGTACTGTAGTTGTGAAATAATTTTTCAATGTATGTCCTTAACATCAATCCAATAGCCAATGTCCCTTTCTGACTGTCTTTCTGTCTCTGTGTGTGTATACTAAATGTAAAGGTTTATGAATCTGCAGTTTATAAACCCTTATTGATCAAACACTAATATAAATAAGGTTGGTATATTTTAAGGTTTAGGGCCAGATTTACTAAACAGGGCAAATTAGTGAG
This sequence comes from Phoxinus phoxinus, assembly GCF_949152265.1. NCBI lineage: Eukaryota > Metazoa > Chordata > Actinopteri > Cypriniformes > Leuciscidae > Phoxinus > Phoxinus phoxinus. Next base: position 2,540,300 of record NC_136896.1, read on the forward strand.
AGAAAATTTGTGTAGGGCTACAAAAAGCCACTGATAATCAGGAGCGTGTAATCTAACAACATGGGTGCAAAATGGGTTAAGACATACTTTTTTGGAGCAGTAAATAATGGAGTAAATGCCAATAAATTGACTAGCACAAACCTTAGTAAATCACATGACATGATTCATTAAAGTACTCTTCTCACATAAATGTTGTGTCTGAAAGATAAACTCCTACAAATGCATATGCAATAAAGTCAGCAGCAAAGATAACAGTGTCTACTGACACAGAGCTTCAGTACCGAGCCTTACTCATACTTTTTACTAAATACATACTGCCGTGCTGCCCGTGCACATACAAAGTACTCTCTACTTCCACAGTCCACAACATAAGATCTTGGGGCACAATGTGATTTCACTACAACTCCAGGAGACCACTTGTGACTGCAAGGGTGTGATTGCATCTAGGGTATGTAGCATGAGGGCCACTTGCCCTCTTGCGGTCATAGTATAACTTTTGTACACTTTTGCTTTCATACACTGCTGGCGTGACAGCAGACGAGCAACAGGCAGGTTGTTACGGGGCCGTCTGCCCATCAGCAGCTGAGCTGGTGAAAGCCCTACTGACTCTTTTGCCATTGTTCTGTAGTCAAGCAGTGCAAAGTGTTTGTCTGGTGCTTTGGACCAAAGTTTCTTAACATTCTGGACAGCACGCTCTGCCTTGTCATTTGAGATTGATTCCATAACTTTGACAGAAATCCTTGAATTCATCAGCTGAATATTGTGGACCATTGTCTGTTCGAAGGATGGTAGGGAAGCCATGTCTGCTGAATTGAGCCTTGAGCTTGTCTATGACAGCATGACAATCTAAGTCTTTCAACTTATCCACTTCAATGAATTTTGAGTAGTAATCATCCACCAGCAGCACGTAATGTTTCCTTCAAACTCAACAGGTCAGAAGTTACTTCTTCGAATGGAAGTTTCTGTTGGTTTGAGCGGTTGTCTAGGCAGCCGGTTCTGAAAGTCTGTACACTTGCCGCAGTTCTTCAACATTTGCTCGATTTCAGAACTCATGCCTGGCCAGTATAGGACCTTGCAAGCTCTGCTTACTCTTCATTATTCCTAAGTGAGACCGATGTATAAGCTTCATCATGTGTTCTCGCATTGAAAGGGGTACTATACGCAGGCCTTTGTAGAGAACACCATCAGCAATGACAATTTGTCTTCGAGAGTCCCAAAATGGTTGTACTGCATTGAGCACATCACGTCTGTGATCTGGCCAGCCTTGTTGGATTGTTTGTTGGAGGCAGCTGAGCTCGTTCTTTGTGCGGTCTTGATACTCTGAGTACTTCTGAGGGGACTGCTATGAGAATGTCATCCATGACGCTTATTGCACCGCTGATGCCCTCCTGCATTTCATCCCTAATACGCTGGTGCGCCTTTCAGACCGAAAAATCTAAATCTTCCAATGGGCGTGTTAAAGGTTTCAGAAATGATGATGTTTCATCCAACTTTATTAACAGAAAACCAGATTTTGCATCCAAGACTGAGAAGATTGTAGCACCAGGCATTGCAGAGACTATCTCTTCTATGGTTCACATGGGGTAATGTTCCCTCTTTATGAGCTTAGGTCGCTCGGGTCAATGCAGATCCTTATCTTGTCCTTACGGACAGCTGACACCATTGAACTTGCCCACTCTGTCACTTGGTTGGATTTTGTGATATACCCATCTTCAACCATCTCATGGAGTGTCTCTATTATTTTTATCCTGAGTGCAGCCGGCTGACGGCGGACAGGATGGAACACACCTTTTGCATCAGGATACATTTTAATTGTGTATTTGCCTTGCAAGGTTCCAGTAGTGTGTGTCAGCTCTGGATAATCATCCAGTCCAGCCGGCACATTTTGTTTTGTTGTCGTCTGACCAGAATGTGTCCTTTTATTTTCTTTATTAGTAGTGCATCAAGCCACATTACTAGGCCTAAGGCTTCTGCTGCTGCACCACTGAGCACATTTTCTTGTGAAATGTCCACAATCTCAAATTCTGATATTTAGTATTCTTTGTATTCTTGTATTTAGTCAGAAGATCAACCGCAGCTGTAGGCTTCAGCTTGTGGTTAGAGTAGGACTTTAGCACCCGATTAGAGCATTTAAGCTCACCGTTGTGCAGAAGGGCCTGATAATGCTTAAAGTCAATGCGTTACATTTTGCACCAGTATCAATTCTGAATAGTACCTTCTGAGACAGAATTTCAAAGTCTGCTGTCCACTCATCATTAATGAGCTCATCTGTAAGTGTGACATTTATCAGTATCTCCTCATCTTCTGTTTCTGATTGCAGTTGCACACTGACTGTATTTACTGATCTTTTGTGACATACTGCCACCCAGTGGTTTGGTTTGTGACAGTATGAGGAGACAGAGCCTTTTGCTGGAAATTTTCCTTGATTCCACTTATGTTGTAGCCTGGCTAACGCCAGACCCAATTCTCGTTGAGACCTGGGTCTGGGAACCACATGTGCATTTTCTCGTATTTGAGTGGTGGTTTACGAATGCCCGGTGCCGTTTATTGGGTGCTAAGAATGTCTATCAAATGCGCCTGTGCGTAGCTCATAGCCAATCGTTTCCATTATACCAGATGACGTATGTAGAGGGACAGAAATTAGACAAGGAAGAAGACGATGGGTAAGATATTTTTGTGTAAACAATGACGTTCAGCGACTATTGCCGTTTGAGCAAGATAAACATGAGGGTCGAAGGTATATATGGATATAAACAAACTGCTTAGTTGTGTCGCATAGATGTCGTCATCGTCTTGCTGCTCCCTCCCCGTTCTGTGATTGGTTCCCTAGATGAGGCGAAAATCTGGTCCATGGTATCCAGACTGCCTTTCAGCGTGAATAAAATCGCGCTGCGCAAAGGCAGTATGGGGAAACCCAGGCTACTTATGTTGTGGGTCTTTGCCGCAACTTTAACAGTTTTTTGGTTGGTTTGCATGCATTTCTTTCTGCACAGTTTTTGTCTGACATTTCTGATAGGTTTTCTTGTTTGCCGTTTGGTATTTTGCTTTCACCTTTACTTTACTTAGCTTGAGATTCTTCTTCTCTGACTATTTAAATTTGCTTCTTTGACAGTTAAAACTGCTGGGCGATTTCAATTGCTTTTGGTAGCGTTAAATCTTCCCCTTTTTCTAACAGTCTCTCTTGGCCTTTCTCTGACACCCGCTATTATCACATCGATCTACAGTACATATCATCTGGATCAGCATACTCGCAATCCATGATCAGGATTCTCAAATCCTTCCCGAAGTGATCATGACCTTCAGTGACTCCTTGTTTTCTTTGTTTAAAGTCCGCGTGAACCGGAAGTTGCAAACGACTTTTCTCAAGTGTTGTGACGCATTTCCGAGTGAAATGGAATATTGAACAGAGGGCAGGGTTTTACTTTAGCGCTCCTCCTCTCCATCTCTCGCCCACAGCAGAGTAACGGTTTGAGGGGAGTGGTTAAGCGATTAACCAACCCAAGCCGTCAAGCCTATGTCATCAGAAAAAGAACCACTCCAGACCCGGAAGTAACTTTTCAGACTTTGATTAAAGATAACTTCGGCAAACAATTTTTTTCCGTGTATTAACTTGCACGGATTAATTGTTCACCACAAGACTAGTAATATCCGCTAACAAAGTAAATAGGGTCAATTTTGATTTCATGCCGACTTTAAAGCGGTATCTGGCTATTCTCTTTTTTTTCTTGGCCTTAGGTTGGCGAAATTATCCAGAACTTTAGATGGGTCATCTTTCTCACCTTTGGCCCATTGCAGCATCTTATATATCTCTATATCAGAGCTTAAGCACCAAGCCATGCTCATACTTTTTACTAAATACATACTGCCGTGCACATACAAAGTAGGAGGGGACATGGGTACACCTACAGAGGCCGGAGCATCACTTAAAGAAACGTCAAAATGACAATAAATTACAAATGTCAAATGAGGTTTTGTGCTGGCTCTATCTGTTAGTAAATCTGCTCCTCACTGTTCAAGGCTGCCCTCTTCTGGAGACGTTGTGCTCTCCTTTATCTTGTTGTTCAGTGATATTTAAAGAGATTCACAGCTGGATTTTGCTCTTTTCTCTATTAGGACTGTGACTCTGGACACCAGCGGAGAGAGCGCAGGTCTCTGGACTTCCATGACAGTGCTTCCATATCCATGGGTCCTCTGGTGTTGTCTGCAGGGAACACAGGTGAACATCTCATTTATTTTAATCATTTGTAAATAAAGGTTTCTGTAAATACATTATATTTCACTGCATTGCATTATATTCCCTGTTCACAGATAAGTGGGTCCCAGAACAAGTGAAGGTATCTGAGGCTTCTTGTCTGTGTGGTTCTCTGATGCTGATACTGGTTCCTCTGATGAGTGTCCTGACACACTTTTAGTTCAGTACCACAACATTTTACATGCATATTATCTAGAGTAGTTTTAATTAATGTGGAATTGATGCTACACTGGTTGTGGGTTTCTAAACGTTTCTTTATTTAATTAATGATATTTCATGTGGACTAATAAAGGAATTATTATTTAATCATTTACGTTTATTTCTATATGGTAGCTTCTGTATTACTTGAGGGAATGTGCTTCAATAACAAAGACCATCAGATTAATGTTTATTCAAATAATGCAAACACACAATTTGGTCATTTTCTGTGGGAATTTGTGATATTGTGATTATAGGCAACTAACTAATATGACTTTCTTTTCCTAAAAATTGTGTTGTAATTTTTTTATTCAGGCATTTTGTATAAGGCGACAAAAAGTCTGAATTATCTAAACGAGAAAAAAATAAAATAATATTTGATGGTTGGCCTCTTTGCAATTGTTTTTCTTGTTTTCCAACGTCATGCTATGATTGCATGAGAAGAGTCTTGCTATTCTTTCAGTTCTTTGAAGAATGTTGCAGAACTGCTTGAATTGTGGTTTTTAGATTAGAAAATGAGGTGAGGTTTAGTCAGTGGTCAGATTAACAAAACATGTTCTTGTATTGTTCGAGTTTTTAGTTATGGAAGGTGAAGAAAAAAGTGAAATTGAATAGCTATAGGGCAGCGATCAAGTTCACATTTCCGTCCTCTGACACTGTCCTCGAATGATCCTTTCGTGTGAGAGCACAATAACAACATTAATAACTGTTGACCACTAAGAAGACCCACTGCTGCATTTATGCTCCATTCCGATAAAACTTTTTTATATATTTGAAAGTTATTGGGTTGCAGGTTGGTTACACTTTATTTTGATAGTCCACTTTAGACATTAACTATAAGTAACTTTGCAGCTACATGTCAACTAACTGTCATTAGAGGATTAGTAGACTTTCTGCTTAATATCTGCTAACACTTTATTTTGATGGGCAACCATCAGATATTCTACTGACTATACGTAACTTGGACACTACAAGTCAACTTATTCTCCTAACCCGAACCCTAACACCTAATACCTAACCTACAAGTCTACTACAGTCTACTACAGTCTACTAATACTCTAATGAGAGTTAGTTGACATGTAGTTGAAAAGTTACTTATAGTTAGTAGAATGTCTAAAGTGGACTATCGAAATAAAGTGTAACCAGTTAATATTATTATTATTAATATCATATTGTTGAATGTTGTGTAATGTTTCTATTACTAAACATGTTTAGATTTGACAACAACATATTACAGATCAAATACTTAGAATATTTATTTGATCATAAACAATCAGCAATACTGTATATCAGTCAAGGGCCATGTTGTGTGATTCAGATAGCAAATTCCTGTCAAACGTGTTAAGATACATATATGAGCTATTATATGTGTGATAAAGTAGAAAGTAAGATAAAGTATGAACTGCTTTTATATGTAATTTTAATATAAAAGGTATTGATTGTGTTGGTCTCTTAAAGGTTAACATGCTGAACATGTGAGAGACTCTTTGGTCTGTATGTCATGTTGTAGTTTAACCGGTAAACTCAGTGTAGCAGGTTTTTAAATGTGTCAGATATACATTCACTTATTTTTCATTTCACATCCACATAGTTACACATATAATATTTTATAAATTCCCCCCTGGGGATTAATAAAGTAAATAAAAAGAAGCAGTTCATACTTTATATTACTTTCTACTTTATCAAACTTATCCAATAACTCAAATATTTGTCTTTAAATGTAACATTTAATATTCAACAATATTATTGATCTGCATTGACACTATTAAATGAGAACTGTCTATATGAGAATACACTATCTGTATTGTATAAATAAATGTGACTTGACTTGACATCATTTACCTTAGACACACAAAAGCTTATGAACATTTAGGTCAAAGGTGTCTCCATTTCAATTCAAGAGTAATCAGAGTTTGTTTAGGGAATAATTAAACAATATTCATCCTCTTCAGTGTGTCTTTTGTACATGAGGTTTGAGCTTCACTGAGAGCCAGTAGATACGATCAGCTAATAATAATGTTCAGGTTTCATGCTGTATATTCATGAGTGTCTGATTGTCTTTATCGATGGTTAGATTATTTTATGATTTTTTTAAACCCTTTTGATTTTTAATCACAATCATTATCTAGGCTACTGTATTCTTTGTGATTGGTTTTAACATGATAATTTTGCCTATTTGTAAAAATGTGCAGAAACTGCAATCATCTTATTTGCCATTGTATGATAATGCAAAATAAAATAAAAAGATTGTTAATGCAGTGCTGACAGTCATGTACTGTAAGTAGATTTGGGGAATCCAGATCAACTGCATTTGCAAAAATGAATGGGAAAATTCACTGACAACGGCACTTTGGTGACTTGATAAGAATCATTTATTGATAAGAATCGTTTTTGGTTTCCTAAAACCTCTGAAATGTGTAAACATGACAGTGTACCTGACTATCAGGTTTGACGGCACAATCAAGGAAATACACCGTACTTCTCACGAGATGCTCATACTTTACTATAGTTCAGAGGATCAAATGTTCTTTATATAAGTGCCAAGTTAGTGCCAGATTTACTTAAAACTTCTTAACTTTATTCCTAATGCAATAAATATTAATTTCACAATAAACAAATAATTTATTTAATAATATTTAAAATACACTCCTGTTCATTAATTCATGCATGAACTAATGTTCATTTATTCAGCTTGTTAAAAATGTATTAGCACAATTGAATACTAACCTGGATTTGCTGTAACAGTGTTGATGATTCTCACTTCATGTTCACATAAACTCTTCCCATTTTGACAGGAAGAATGTAAAATACATATTACAAATTTTTTTCTGATTGCTAACACACAATAACTCATTCATTCATTATAACAATGCATTCAGTTCTTAAGACACATTTCTCAAAACTATAAACACAATTCACCTGTTTTCACACACATTCCAATTATCTCAACGTTTTCTGCAAAACTTTACACAAAAAGGCCCTAATTTTTCACCATGCTTTAACCAAGTTCACATTCAATAGACAAAAGTACAGGTTATAAATAACTCAAGCACTCAAATAACACAAATGTACTGTATCCATGCATAAACATTATAGAAAAACTGATGATCAGAAACTCAGGATAATATACTTACGGCCACAGCTGATTATGTCTGTCTGTCTGTCTGTCTGTCTGTCCATCCGTTTGTCCCATCTATCTATCTATCTATCTATCTATCTATCTATCTATCTATCTATCTATCTATCTATCTATCTATCTATCTATCTATCTATCTATCTATCTATCTATCTATCTATCTATCTATCTATCTATCTATCTATCTATCTATCTATCTATCTATCTATCTATCTATCTATCTGTCTATCTGTCTATCTAGTGCAATGTGCAAGTGAGGAATGTGGAACATTCCTAAAGAGTCAAATTGTTTCTTCTCCGGTAAACCTGTGAATATAGTGTTCACTTCCTTAAACTTTCCAAGGCCAGAGCTGATTCTTTACTTTAGATGAAATGATCAACCATGGGACGTTCACATCTTATGATTGATGTTGTGTCAATTCAAACAATATATTACAGTAAATATATACAGATTTGACAATTATGACATGTTCTCACTTTATGAAAGTACCAAAAATATGTATTCAATGTGTTAAAAATGTACTGGAGTATGTTTTTAATACAATACACAAATACTCAAGTACATTTTTATTACATTCAATAGTATGTCTTTTCCACCTGGGAACCTTTGTCTGCCTTATTTTATGCATTTTCTGCGGTCTTTGTAAATTAGTTTCCATGATTAGGATTTGTTGCTGTTTCTCATTGTTTTTTCCTTCATTGTCGATACCCAAATATTAGACACCATTTGTCTAATGCAGATCTGCAAACTAGCATGCCGTTTCCCAGCTATTTTAAAAAGCATTACAGTTTACTTTAGGGTTTAGCTTTGAGGTGTTAGTTGCTTTCAAAAAACATTTGATATGTATTTTCTGCATTTCTGTTATGATCGTGTTAGTTTGCACAACTTACAAACCTGGCCTTACTTGACCACTGCCTGATGTCTTAGGGATGAACTCTAAAGCTTTTAATGAGACCATATTTAAACTAATAATTAATTACCATAATTAAATTAACATGAATCTTTTCAGATGTTTGTACATTTTTTAAAAAAATTTTTAAAAGTGCTAAACAAATCAAGCTGGCCCATCGTCATTCCATCTAGATTCACATCTATTCGAGCACAGAGTGAAAGAATGTCTTTCTGAATGCAGGAGTAGACAACTATCAGTTCAAATAACAAATATCTCAATGTCACTTGAACAAACTGGTTTTAGCTATTTTTGAGACATTTCTACTAGTTCCAGTAAAGGTCAACCCACAGTTATTAAAGGCACTGATAAGATTGTGAGCGCTGCAGTTCAGCTTCACTGTATTGAACGACTGAAGAGAGAATCTCATAGTCCAGTCATCAATCTGAGTTTGCTCTGCAGCCGCATCTGACCTCAGGTAAAGTCACTTCTGTTTTATCCCGTTTGGTCACCAACTTTGGATGGATCTAAATTATTTTGTAAAATTTGCCTTTAAGTATCTGTGAATGTTATAGTTGTTTTACAAATGTGCACAACAAAGACAGAATAAAATATAACAAAATATAAGAAACATATTTTATGTGTGTGTATGTTGTATATGTGTGTGTGCAGGTGCTGTTCATCACAATGAGGTTTCTGATCTCACTGTGTGTGTCGCTGCTGCTGATTAATGGTGAGTGTTTTATAATCTGTCTGTAAAATGACTGAATATTTTCCCAATAATTAATAATAATGTTTATATTGTGTATTTAACAGGTGAAACAATCAATGGACAAACAACAGGTACAATAATTATTTCACTTAATCTAATCTTCAATCCATCCTTTGTTTTCCATTACAGTAAACACGTAAAAATAAAAGTAGTAGAAATAATCAGTATGGCAAACGTTTTTCTATTGATATAAAAACTTCTCATACTATTTTAGCACAAATTGATATTCACATAATGTAAAAAAAATATTTTAATTTGAACAGTAAAAGACTGCAAAAAGATGACAGTAAAAACTTAATTTAAATGGTTAATTAAAAAAGTTAATTGGTTAACACTAAGCTCCTGTACTAAATGGGAAAACTGTATTACATCTATCTTTACATTTTACTAAATATTGTTAAATGTACCATTTTTAGAAATAAAAAGACCAATCTTATAATTTACAGTCGGTGAAAAACTGTACACTGACATTCCCTATCCCTGCATGGCACTTCATATTTGATGGTTTTAATTTTAATAATTATGTTTCTTCTCAGTTTTTTTCTTATCAGTTATGTACATTAGGGTTTTATTTTACATACTATGTTGTTAAATGCAAGTTTATTGCATTATTTTAGTGTCGTGTGTTACCATGATGGTGTGTGTGTGTGTGTGTGTGTATGACACCGCGTGCGCCTTCTTTATTTTAGTATTTACCTCTTCTTGTGGAAAAGCTAGTGATGTTCTTTGATGCATCTTGTCTTTCTCTTTACCACTAGTGTTATTATGTAGTACAGTCAGTATATGCAAGAGGTCGTCTGTTGGATTTACCGGTTTCATTTTTTCTCTCTTAAATCACAGTTCTAAATTGTACAATTTACAGTTTTTTTTTTTTTAAAGAATTTAAATAAACTAAACAAAATTAAACATTTCAGAGTCCTGTCTCCCGTCCCAACCAGTATTCAACAAAACTCAATCTTGCAAAATAAACCATAAAAATGATGGTAACATTTTAGAATAATAGTTCGTCATTAATAAGTAAGTATGCAGAAAGTAATGCTGGACTAATGAGTAGTACTACATTAACACTTCAGCTTCTACTATTAACTAATAAACAAGCTTAACGTAAAGCTTACAGTAAGTAATAGCATAGTATTTAGGAGATAGTTCCTTATTAGGTAATCAATAATAACCTGATGACACTAGCCTCATTATTAAATATTATATTGATTTTATTGATTGACAATTTATAAGGAACATTTTTGTGTGTCTGAGATGTAATCAGTTATCATATTTAAAACGTTGCAAAACGTTTTTTTAAACGGAAACGGTGGAAACAGATGACGCAAGAGTTGCAACTATGGCAGCTGAGAAGGACATTCCTTGTGTTTTTTTTTAAAGAATTTTCGGAGCCTGATGAAAGGGGTATAAATACGTGTTTAATTCTGCAAAATACGCTCGATGTTACAGTCAGTGCCTTTGCCATCCAGATTAAAAGAGAACATCCCAATCGAGTGAAGGAATTTGTGGAAACTGTGGTTCCTAATTATTGTGATCCAACATTTGCCTCGCATTTCAGGATGAAAAGACTAACATTTCAGGTGAAGGATAATCCACTTCTTACCTCCGAGACTGTGCTATTATCTATATGACCTTATTATTAGGGCCAAGCACCGAAGGTGCGGAGGAACCTATTGTATCCGTTGCCATTCTTATTATTAGGGGCCAAGCACTGAAAGTGGGTAGGCACCTATTGAAATCGTTGGCGTTCTTCTTCTTCTTCTTCCGTTTCTTCTTCTTCTTCCGTATGGAAGTCAATGGCGGCCCATAGAACTGATTGCGGTAAAGTTATGAGATTTGGCACACTGATAGAGGACAGTCTGAACAGTCACCATAGCAAATTTGGAGTCTCTAACTCAATCCCTCTAGCGCCACCAACTGTCCAAAGTTTCTCTTATGTTAATAACTTTGGAACCATAGAGCTAGAAACAAAATAAATTTTTCCTCTAATTCTTTAGCTCAAGCCAATTCGACGTCATTTTCCGTCATTTAGGTCATGCTAGGTGTAGCTACCCCACTTGAATGATGATCAAATTACTCCTTAAACTGATGTTTCCATTAGCGTTTTATCCGTGACACTCATGTAGACACCGTAAGAGCTACAGCAAAAACACAAACAATAAAAACAAACACTGTCACTCGAACACATTAACCAACATCACAATAAAACGATACAATTACAAAAAATAATAAACATCAAACTTAGTTTACCTTTTAACCCTCAAGTGGGATGCACAAAACTTCATGGGGGGAAGAAAACCGTCATGCATTACAAGCTGCGTCCTTCACAAAAGTGTGCGCACATACACATAGCGGAAATAGAGCGCGCTTTATACACATGTTGGTGCACGTTAAGGCCGTATCATAATAAAAGTCCTTCAAAATAATTATTCATAAATCGGTACAGACCTTACAAATTCAAGCAAATTAACAATCATTTACACTCCCACCAAATCATGCGTTATAAACAAATTATTTCAAAATTACAATGACACTTCAAACAATACAAAAATAAAAATAAACAAACAAACACACAAAACAAACTTTAACAAGTCTCCAACAGTAAAACCAACTTCTGAACAGGACGTTCAATTACAGAAGGCTTCCCTAGACGTTCTCCCTTCTTTCCAAGATTTTTGTCACCAAGATGAACCCTAACTCTCCTCACAAGTCCATCCGAATCTATGGTCGTTTCTACAATCCTACCTAACAACCATTTGTGCCTAGGTAGATCATTGTCCTTGACGATCACTATGTCCCCTATTAACAAATTTATCTTAGGGGTGTGCCAAAGCTGTCTGACTGCAATATTTGAGAGATACTCTTTACGCCAGCGACTCCAAAATTGTTCAGCAAGATATTGGACATGGCGCCACCTTTTTCTGGCATAAATATCTTCTTTAGTGAACTTGCCTGGAGGAGGTAAGGCAATGGTGGATTTCATGGTAAGAAAATGATTTGGCGTTATGGGTTCAAGGCTATTTGGGTCGCTTAAATTGTTGACAGTGAGTGGGCGACTGTTTACAATTGACATGGCTTCGTAAAAGAACGCTCTTAAAGATGAATCATCAATCCTTTCAGAAGCAATTAAAAGTGTAGACTGGAGGACACTTCTGACAGTCCTAATTTGTCGCTCCCATACACCTCCTGTATGACTTGCACATGGTGCATTCATAACAAAGTCGCATTGATTCAAAGCCAAGAAGTTATTCAACTTCTCAGTGTCAAGTTCTTGGAGCGCTTCAGCCAACTCATTCTTAGCCCCCACAAAGTTGCTCCCTTGATCAGATCTAATCTGCCGCACAGCTCCACGTATGGCAATAAAACAGCGCAAGCTATTAATGAAGGAATCTGTTGACATTGAATCAAGCATCTCAATATGAATGGCACGGGAAGACAGACAAGTAAAGATCAATCCATATCTTTTGTGCACCTTTCGTCCTAGTTTCACAGAAAATGGGCCAAAACAATCCATACCACAGTAAGTGAATGGTGGAGAAGGATTCACTCTCTCTGAAGGCAAGTCAGCCATCTTTTGCTCTTCTGTTGGACGCCTGTGTTTTCTACAGGTAACACAATTACGCACATGAGATGCTACAACATGATTGATGCCTGGGATCCAAAACCCTCTTGAACGAATCTCATTGATGGTAAATCCCTTAACCTTGATGTTTAACACTTTCATGGCAGTCAGCTATGATCATTTTTTGTAATGTGATGGTCTTTGGGGATAATTGTAGGATGTTTGAGTAGACTACAAAGAGAAGTCTTCCTCCCACCTTAAGCACACCATCACTATCGAGAAATGGATCAAGGTTGTACAATTCATTGTGAGATGACAATTGGATACCCTTACTTAATGCTTTCAATTCAATTATAAACACATGTCTTTGCAGAAGTTTGACTATGAAGCTCTCAGCCTTTTCTCTTTCCTCAACTGTAGAAAGTCTGTTTGACTTATCCTTGCGAATCCGTCGTTGAATACGTGCAATTGCTCCTATTACCTGAGACCAATTTGAGAACTTTGACAGGCGATTTACAATAGTTTCCTGTTCCACTCCCTTTGTGTTAAGTGTTTGAGAATATCTGACTTCTGAGTCACCTAGTTGTAATTCTGTAATCTCGTTGGCAGGAAGAACCATCTCCTTATTCCATAAGAACCTTGGCCCTGTGAACCAGTCCGATGAAATCATTTCGTCAACAGTGAGACCTCTTGAGACATGATCTGCGGGATTGTCCCTTGTTGGAACATACCGCCATTGCTGCGGAACTGTACTTAAATGAATCCTTTGTACTCTGTTAGCAACAAACGTATGAAATCGTCTGGCCTCATTATTGATATTTCCCAGAACAACCTTGGAGTCAGTCCAGAAAAACTCTGTGATGTCAGTATACCGAAGTTCTTGCTTAAGGATTTTACTGACATTCACTGAAACGACTGCAGCCGTCAACTCCAACCTTGGAATAGTTGTAATCTTTAAAGGAGATACTCGAGACTTCCCCATGGCAAGAGCAACATGGACATCTTTACTTTCATTCTTCAATCTCAGATATGAGCACTGTCCATAGCCACTGGTACTAGCATCTGAAAAATGATGCAGCTCTACTTCCGTTACCTTTCCAAACCCAGGAGGAGCATATGTGCGGGGAATATTCACTTTCTTCAAGTTGCCCAAATCTCTTTTCCAGCACTCCCAACTTGGCTGCAACTCATTTCTCAGTGTGTCGTCCCAACCTGTACCATGTCTGCATACTTCCTGAAGTATTTTCTTTCCATGAAGAATGAATGGAGCTATGAACCCTAATGGGTCTGTCATGAACTGCTCCAAGACAGGAAGGTGGAGAATCCAAATGCAGTTTATTTAAGGGGTAATCCAAATAACAGGCAAGAGGTCAAACACAGGTAGGCAGTCCAAACAAAGAAAGAAACAAACAAACAAACAAAACAGGCAGGGGTCAGAGGCAATAGAGTAATCCACGGAACAGGCAAGAAATCCAAAAAACCAAGAGACATGAAAACCAGGAGAAACGCTCGGAAATGCAGTGTGACAACATACAAAACTTCGCAGTGAGTGATGGGGTGAACCAGGCTTATATGGTGTGAACTAAACAAGAAGATGAGATACAGGTGAATGTGATAATGAGTGCTGATGAGTCCAGGCAGAGAATGATGGGAGATGTAGTCTGTGAGTGAACATGAAAGTCTGGTGTGGAGTGCCCTCTGGTGGCTCTCAAGGGCACTCCAGCTGGTGACCGTTACATAGCCCCCCCTTTAAGGAGCGGCTTCCAGACGCTCTAAAATTTATCAGGAGGGAGGTGGAGCGGAGGCGGACCCGGGGGCGGGATGGAGGGCCAGGCCCGTGGAGCGGAATAGGGCCTGGAGACTGCGGCAAGACAGGCGGAGCAGGCGACCAGGGCGGATCAGGCTGTGCAGGCGACCAGGGCGGACCAGGCTGTGCAGGCGACCAGGGCGGACCAGGCTGTGCAGGCGACCAGGGCGGACCAGGCTGTGCAGGCGACCAGGGCGGATCAGGCTGTGCAGGCGACCAGGGCGGATCAGGCTGTGCAGGCGACCAGGGCGGACCAGGCTGTGCAGGCGACCAGGGCGGATCAGGCTGTGCAGGCGACCAGGGCGGAGAAGACCGTGCAGGCGGCCAGGGCGGAGAAGACCCTTCGGGCGGCCAGGGCGGAGAAGATCCTTCGGGCGACCAGGGCGGAGAAGACCCTTCGGGTGGCCACGGCGGAGAAGACCCTTCGGGCGGCCACGGCGGAGAAGACCCTTCGGGCGGCCACGGCGGAGAAGACCCTTCGGGCGGCCACGGCGGAGAAGACCCTTCGGGCGGCCACGGCGGAGAAGACCCTTCGGGCGGCCACGGCGGAGAAGACCCTTCGGGCGGCCACGGCGGAGAAGACCCTTCGGGCGGCCACGGCGGAGAAGACCCTTCGGGCGGCCACGGCGGAGAAGACCCTTCGGGCGGCCACGGCGGAGATGATCGCTTGTCCGAAGACACAGGCGTGGAGTCGGCCATCTTGTCCGAAGACACAGGCGTAAGGGCAGTCTTGGTGGGACGAGACTCTTGAACGGCCTCTGGCTGGGCAGACGTGACGTGAACTTCTGGCTCTGGCTCTGGCTGGGCAGGACTGACGTGAAGCTCTGGCTCTGGCTCGGCTGACGTGACGTGACGCTCAGTCTCTGGATCGGCTGACGTGACGTGACGGTCAGTCTCTGGATCGGCTGACGTGACGTGAAGCTCAGTCTCTGGATCGGCAGACGTGACGTGAAGCTCAGTCTCTGGATCGGCAGACGTGACGTGAAGCTCAGTCTCTGGATCGGCTGATGTGACGTGAAGCTCAGTCTCTGGATCGGCAGACGTGACGTAAGGCTCAGTCTCTGGATCGGCTGACGTGACGTGAAGCTCAGTCTCTGGATCGGCAGAAGTGACGTGAAGCTCAGTCTCTGGATCGGCAGAAGTGACGTGAAGCTCAGTCTCTGGATCGGCAGAAGTGACGTGAAGCTCAGTCTCTGGATCGGCAGAAGTGACGTGAACAGTCTCTGGATCGGCAGAAGTGACGTGAAGCTCAGTCTCTGGATCGGCAGAAGTGACGTGAACAGTCTCTGGATGAGGCTCTGGCATGAACGTGCTTGCGAGAGGTGTGAGCACTGGAGTTGCCAAAATTAGAGTGGGCACAGATGGAAAACGCTGGCCAAGCTCCGTGGCCACTGGATCTTGGAGTGTGATGCCCCTCACCAAAAAACGATTAGGGAACATGTCCTTCTTAACCTCCCCAACAGTGAAGGAGGAACCACACAAAAGCAGGGCATAATCCAAAAAGTCACTGAACGACCTTCGAGGTGCATCATGAATTAACTTTCCCTTGAGCGGATGGTTAAGCCCATAACAGAAAAAGTCTATGAGAGCACAATCTGGCAGTTCAGAAGCATTAGCAATGTCCAGAAAAATAGGAATGTGCTCTTCAAGGGTGCGGTTACCTTGGCGCATGCAGACTAGCTCAACTGCTGGATCCATATTTGGCGAAGTTTTCTGTCATGAACTGCTCCAAGACAGGAAGGTGGAGAATCCAAATGCAGTTTATTTAAGGGGTAATCCAAATAACAGGCAAGAGGTCAAACACAGGTAGGCAGTCCAAACAAAGAAAGAAACAAACAAACAAACAAAACAGGCAGGGGTCAGAGGCAATAGAGTAATCCACGGAACAGGCAAGAAATCCAAAAAACCAAGAGACATGAAAACCAGGAGAAACGCTCGGAAATGCAGTGTGACAACATACAAAACTTCGCAGTGAGTGATGGGGTGAACCAGGCTTATATGGTGTGAACTAAACAAGAAGATGAGATACAGGTGAATGTGATAATGAGTGCTGATGAGTCCAGGCAGAGAATGATGGGAGATGTAGTCTGTGAGTGAACATGAAAGTCTGGTGTGGAGTGCCCTCTGGTGGCTCTCAAGGGCACTCCAGCTGGTGACCGTTACAGGGTCATACAATGAAGCAATCGTAGATAAGATTCCACGTCGAGTTGCTGGCTGTTCCTTGAGAGAAATATCAAACTTGAAACAATCACGTTCCATGTTCCACTGAATCCCCAATGTTCGCTCTGTCAAGGAATCAAATGAGAGATCAGGTTCCTTTACATTGATTGCTCGTTCTGAGGGAGGAATACTTTCCAGCACAGCATTATAATTGGACGCAAATTTGTGAGGTCTAAGGCCACCAATGGCACAAAGGTCTCGGGCTTCTTGAGCAAGTTGAATTGCATCCTCTGTTGTTTGTACACTTGTAACACCATCATCTACATAGAAATCATTCATTACAAACTGAAATCCCACAGGGTATGGATCCTTGTTACCTTCAGCAAAATGCTTCAATCCATAGTTCACACATCCTGGAGATGAAGACGCTCCAAAGAGATGAACTGTCATTCTGTACTCTTGAGGTTGTTCTTTTAAGTCTCCATTTCTCCACCACAAGAAACGCAGAAAGTCTCTGTCTGCTTCAGGCACATGGAACTGATGAAACATTTTCTCAATATCACATATTAAAGCAACAGGGTGCTGGCGAAATCTGAGAAGAACACCGGTCAAATTGTTCATCAAGTCAGGTCCTTGAAGGAGATGATCATTTAAACTTATTCCACCATACCTCGCAGAACAATCAAAAACAACTCTCAGCTTACCTGGTTTCTTCGGGTGATAAACGCAGTTGTAACCGCTCAGTCTAATACTAGCAGCTACTGGAGTGGTTTAGCCCCGTAATGCCCTGGCTGACACGCTGTTTGTTTTGCTTTCTGTTACCATTGGCTTCGGTCTTAAGAATGTCCAGGCGTTTGTCTTGCTGATTATTGCGTTTATTTGTTTCTACCGTGCAGAGGTAAATATCCATTTATCCAGTTTTACAGGCAAATCATATTAGTACATTTACATTGTCAACAATCAGTTTTCAGCCTATATGCGCCACAGCGGTCAAAAACTGTTTGCCCTTCCGGGCCAAACCCCCCTTCCTGTTGGCAGTTTGGATGCTTCTTTTATGCATTTGACCTCAGGTAACATTAGAGCGACACCCACTGTACAAACAAGAAACGACACCCAATATAAATACACAAACACCACATTTGGCTCTTATAGCCGTGATGAGGAACATACCATTTTTTACCTTGACTCCCTCCATCTTTAACTTCCTCTGCCTCTCCTCTGTCAATGACCTCCTCCATAAATTTCACATAATGCTCTTTGTACCTTTGGTCCTTTAACAATTTTCTCTTTAGATGGTTAAGTCTCACAAGAGCAAGTTGTCTGTTGTCTGGCAAATTAGGTCTCTCTTTAAAGGGTAGAGGCATTTCATAGTGTCCAGAGCTATTTCTCTTTATACCATCACTTAATTTGTTCAAAAAGGTGATGTCATTTTGGGAAAGAGTTTTGTCATCATCATTAGCATCCTTAAAATCAGATTCTAAAATGCGTATGGCATCTGCTGGAGTCAATGAAGGAATTTCTTTAACAGAAAGTCTATGACAGAGACTAGTGATACCTGAAGAGTCAAGCCTGGGTAATGAAGGTCCAACAATGCTCCAACCTAAATCAGTCTTGACCGCATAAGGTTCATCATTCTCTCCTAAAATCGCTTGTCTTGGTGCCAGCGCTCTAGCACAATTATAGCCAATCAAAAGACCAGCTTCACAGTCCTTCAAAGAGGGCATCTCCTCAGCAATTGCAGAAAGATGATTCCAACGTTTGGCTGTTTCACACGTAGGTATATGTGCATGGTTGACAGGAATACAATCTTTAGTATAGACAGGGGGGAGTTCAATATAAGTGGCAGAGCTATAACCCCTTACACGAAGTCCTGAAATCCTTTCACTCTTCACTATGGTATCCTTTCCAGTCATGGTGGTCAGTTTTAACTTGACAGGAAATTTATCTGCCTGCAAGACATTGCTCACTTCTTGGTCGATAAAGGTTGTATCACTTTGTGAATCGAGCAAGGCATAAACTAGTTTTTCCGTACTCACATTGTTGCTTGATGATAACCATACTGGCACAACCATCGATGTATAAGATGATCCCTTTCCGGCCACACTCAGAGACAGAACGGCTGTTGACTCATCTTCTAACCTTGGAGCAGATGCCGTTAATGGAATTAGCCCTTCTCTTTCGGTGAAGTTATCGTCGTGAAGGCAAGTAGGATGTTTCCCTTTACATGAGTTACAGGAATGACGATGGCGACAGTCTCTTGCACTATGGCCAGTTTTCAAACATCTATAACAAAGATTATTTTCCTTTACATATGCCCGTCGTTCTGCTAGTGTCTTGGTCATCAGTTTGGAACAATCATAGAGCTGATGTTTAGGATCTTGACAAAACACACAGGGAGGTTTGACATTTTTCTTGATGATCTTTGGTCTGTTAAGTCCCAAATCAGTCTGAGTATTAAGGACATTAGCTTTATTTCCCTCGGACTCTCTGAAAGTTGGTTTGTTACCAGATGTTAAACTGAGAGCATAAGATGACGTAACTGGATTACAACCAATCTCTGCTTCAAATGAAACAAATGCTGCAAAGGTCTTAAAGTCAGGAAAATCCTTATTGTCTCGCAAGGTTTGTGTAACTTGTCGATTCCAACGTGAAGCAGCCCATTCAGGTAGTTTTTGAACTAACTTTTAGTTTTCGTCACAGTCATTTAAGATTTGTAAACTTGAAACATGAGGTATGGCACTTTGACAGGCATTAAGAAAATCAGAAAATTCTCTAAGTCCGATAGCATCCTTTGACTGAATTTTTGGCCAATTTGCAAGCTTCTGGCGAAAAGCACGTTGAATAACAAATGGTTGACCATACCTTTGATCTAATTTACTCCAGGCATCCTTATAAGCTTCGTCGTCACTCCTGTAGAAGGTACCATCCAAGGTTTTGCGTGCCGATCCACCCACATACCTTTTTAGATAATAAAGTTTGTCAGCAGCAGATATACTCTTTCGATCAATCAATGACGTAAAGGAAGCCTTCCACTCAACATACTGAATGGGATCACCATGAAACACAAAGGGCTCTGGAGCTGGCAATCTGTTCAAATTTATGCTGTCTTGTAGGGCTTGAACAAGAAAAATTCGGTGCATCCAGCTTCCATGGTATTTGAATTCAGCTTTGCTAATTGTACACAGCATCTTTGTTTTGTCAAACGCACCATCAGGCAACTTTTTAAATGCATACATTCCTCGTAAAGCTCCATCCTTGCCCTTGGAACTTGGTTCGACACACTCACAAAAAGGACTATTTAGGCTTTATATCTAGCCTGGCTAACGCCAGACCCAATTCTCGTTGAGACTTGGGTCTGGGAACCACATGTTCATTTTCTCGTATTTGAGGCGTGGTTTACGAATGCGCCGGCGCCGTTTATTGGGTGCTAAGAATGTCTATCAAATGCGCCTGTACGTAGCTCATAGCCAATCGTTACCATTATACCAGATGACGTATGTATAGAGAAATGGTTTAACGCCAAACGCTGCTCTTTTTTCTAAATAAAATTGCGATCTAAACCACTTAGAACAATATCTAAGGCTGCATGAAAAGGTAGCTTCGCGTCTGCTGCCATGTTGACTCCATAGATATAAACAAACTGCTTAGTTGTGTCGCAAAGATGTCGTCATCGTCTTCTTGCTGCTCCCTCCCCGTTCTGTGATTGGTTCCCTAAACGAGGCGAAAATCAGGTCCATGGTTTCCAGACTGCCTTTCAGCGAGAATAAAATCGCGCTGCGCAAAGGCAGTCTGGGGAAACCCAGGCTACTTTATATCTGCAATGCCTTGACATATTGACACCAATCTTTGTATGTGTCATTATCACTTCACTCTGACCACATCACAAAAATTTGGTAACTGCACCACATATTGGTCGAAAGTTATAAACCATTAAATCATCTTATAAGTTACTGTAAATATGATGTTTCAGTTATTTACCCAAAATCCTCTTAAAATGTCTTTAATTGCTCCTTACTGCAGTTGGTCTGACACTCCCAGCAATGTTGTCATCTCATTTCTCTTATCTTAAACGTATCTCAAACCCCGTTGCACATCGTGACCAGGAAACATGTCGTTCAACCCGGAAACCGGATCAAAATGTTGCGCACCGGTTTGAGCTTGAACGTCCCCCTGATGATGACAAAGCTGTTCCACGATTGGCCGGATTCACCGCATGACAATGATCAAGTGTTTTGTGTTTATTCTCACACCTTCAGTTCCACTAATGCTCACAAAAACAGTAAAATCTCTTTTCATGTAGTCGCAATGTTATATTGTGTCAATTTGATCAAAAACGTAGACCCACTTCATTGATTTTAACCTAGTCTATTGGCTTATGTTGAAGAGACGCTGTATTAAGAAGTACATAAAGTATTGAATGTCTAGTATAAAATGTCTCTGAAAAGTCTGTGTATTTGACAAATATTGAATTTATTTCACTTCAGCTGTGAAAAAGTATGTAAATACAGCGTGAGCGTCACTATGGGAAGCAAAAAGTATCCGACTTCACGTCTCCGTTTTAAGCTCCTCACCGCCTGCACGCGGCAACTCTCACCGATCGGTTACATCCAGCCGATGTCCAACACACCTGCAGGCACGGATTAACGCACGGGCTTACTGGACACTTGCCCAGGGCACTGGGTCAGCAGGGGGCCGTCAAATTTATATTCTTTTCAAATAAAATATAATTATTTTTCAGTAAAATCGTGTTGAATATTGTGGAATAATGTGATTTTTTTATTTTGCAGTTGCAAAGTATTAACTGGTAAATATATAAAATAAATAATTGTAATGTATTGCTGTGCTATTGAGAGGGACATCTAGAGGCGAGTGAAAATCATTGCGTAATATAAAGTCACGCGTAGAAGACGGTTACTCTAAAAACATTTCCAGAGAAAA
The DNA here is from genome assembly GCF_949152265.1 of Phoxinus phoxinus. NCBI lineage: Eukaryota > Metazoa > Chordata > Actinopteri > Cypriniformes > Leuciscidae > Phoxinus > Phoxinus phoxinus. The sequence continues at coordinate 2,562,015 of NC_136896.1, forward strand.
TGAAATGAATCCACTGGTTCTTCTGGGGCTTGGATGAAGGAACTAAAAAAAGGATTCAGTGTTCATTTGTACATCCAATTATTGAGCAATTATTATGCTTCGCTCGCTCAAACTTTTTCAAAGGCAGAGAAGCTTTTTTCAAATAGCAAAAGCTTGATTTACACCGATTGAAATTTCTAGAAACTTGGGGACCATATACAGGCTAGGGGAACTCATATTAATGTTAAAAAACCTCAGAAAGTTTTTGGGGAAAATTTCATGTCATGGGACCTTTAAAACTTCTATCTTAAAACAGCTTTTTTGCCTCTTATCTCGCACTGTATGTCCATTAAGTTATTCGTGCTCGCGCTTCTGTGAACATAAAGCCCGCCAACTGTGATTTGATTGGTCATCTCATCTGGTCACTCTGTGTTTGAGTGCTGAAGCAGCTCAGGTGAGAAGGTCGGTTATCGTTGTGTCTCACGAACGCGATGTGCGAATCATTGTCACCCGCACAACATTAGAGTTAATATTAGGTAATTATTTCACAATCACAACCTTCATTATATAAACTACACAGAAAAATGACAGAGGTCCGGACGTCGGGTACCTCAATGGTTGGGGCCCTGAGTGACAATGGCACTAATAAGCAGGGAGATAATGCATACATTCACACCACAAATTGGTTTATTTATCAACATCTAAAATAGTTTCTGACCTCTCTAAATCATATCACAGCTCACGTTTAGCAGGTCATGTGTAACTGTTGTTCACCACAGGCATTTAGCTTAGGGATTCACTTGGTTGTGGTTTTAAACTCATTTTTGTTTTGTTAGCAAATACACATGGAGAACACATACAAATATGATAGAAAATAAAAGCAAAAAAAGTTATAAATGATGAGGGCTGTATCGGGATGTGGATGGGGTGCAGATAAAAAAAACAGTGATTAATATATATATATATGTACAACATTTTCAGTAAAATCAGTAAAATTTTCAGATATAATACAGGCTAAAGCTTTAAGAGTATGTACCGGAGCACTTCGACATACTGCAAATAATGCCTTAATGACAGCAACAGAAGAACTGCCACTAGATATAAGAATAAGCAAGATATCCCTGACATATTGGAGTAGATTGGAAAGCAGAATACAAAAACATCAAACTAAAAGAGTACTAGAAGACTGTTGGGAATATAAAATAAATACAGGAAGGGGTTTTGGATGGATAATAAAAGGTGAAATATAGGCTACGTTTACACATGGACGGCTATTTTCATAAACAGACATTTTACCCTCTCCGTTTTCAAAAAATAACATCGTGCACACCTGTCAGTTTTCAGAAAAGTGTTCGTTACACGAACCCGTGTAGATGCCGTCTAGAGCATGCCAAACCTGTAGGTGGCAGTGTAACGAGAAGCTCAAGCCCACGTTAGCCAATCAGAATCCCGAAAATAGTCACATACTGTGATGTCGGCTGCCTAAAACTCTGTTTTTCTCAGTTTACATGCAAACGTGCAAACTTAGTTTTCCAAAATCTCCACTCTGGCCGGAGTTTTTAGAAAGAATCGTTTTCAGAATTCTCCGTTTGCGTGTAAACGAAGGGCACAAACGGCCGTTTTTATAAATAACCAGTGCGTGTAAACGGGGCCTTAGTGTTAGGACCTGTAACAGGAAGAATCCCACCATGGTTGTTTCCTATGGCAAAGGTAGAGGTAAATCTAAATAAGAATAAAGAAATACATGAAAACAATAGTGTACAGTATATATAGAAAAATACGTACAAGACAAATATTTCGGAATACCATAATCTGGGGTGACTGGTTGGAATATATTTTCCAGAATTTAAAATAAGCATATTCAAAAGATTATCAATTAATTTATTATTTTTTGTAATATATTAGTTGCAATAATGGTTGCATTACAGTGGACAGAAGATGTTAGACCAGATAGAGTAATTATGTTCAAACTTTATGTTAGCACTTAATAGTTTAGTATCAAATAAATCATTTAGAGAAGACATTTTAAACGATATATATATGACATTAAATTTGTGAGAGAAGGGTATAAAGGATACACTTGTTGTAGGTTTAGTCAGTTTATCTAATAAATCCCAATTTTATAATCCCAATAGCTTCTCTTTCATACAGACAGATGTTAGATGTTTACCGGAACTCTTGTTTTTGCCACCTCAGTGAATGAGTGTTTTTTTCTTTATTCTCTCAGAACCTACAACTACAATCTCTGACCCATGCTATAATTATAACACTCTTGATGAATCCTGGAGAGACATACGGCAAAGCCCATATCAGTACTATGGATATGATGACACTCTTGTTGAATGGAGTGGCTGGTATCGGCTGTATCTGAATGGAGAAAGTGCCCAGATGTCTGAGTGGTGTGTGAGTAATGCTGGATGTGGCGGTCAAACTGCACTGCATCTCAACAGCTCTCACCCAACACTTGAGGATGGAGTGGTGACCTGTGAAGTCCTGGGAACTAATTTATGGTGGTGGGGGGGGTATTCCACTCAGTGCGGCGACTACAGTTCCTCATCCATCCGAGTCAAAGCCTGTCCAGGAGATTATTACGTCTATGAATTGGTCAAACCCATCATATCAGCTCCCCAGCCGATGTACTGTGCAGGTACAATATTAACCCTTTTCTTTGGGATATTTGTTATGATTATTTAATTAACTATAATGAGCTCTATCTGTTTGCTAATTTAACATCATCTTTTGTTTTATAAAAATAAGCATGTTTTAACTAGTTAGAATCAGTGGTTTGCAGTCCATTATCCATTCTGTATATTAGGTTATGTTACAGATCAATAGCAACTATATCTTTTTACAAAATTCCTCAAATCACACTTTAGGCAAGGCAAGGCAAGACAAGTTTATTTATATAGCACATTTCATATACAGTGGTAATTCAAAGTGCTTTACATAGAAGAAATTAAAATAGTTACATACAGTAGATAATAAAAGAAATAAGAATAATTAAAACAGTTTAGAAAATAAAATACAGTGCAAACAGTCGGACGAACAGTGGCACAGTGCTCATTCAGTAAATGCAAAGCTAAGCAGTGGTAATTCAAAGTGCTTTACATAGAAAAAATTTAAATAATCAAAAGAAATAAGAATAATTAAAACCCTATCTGAGATGGAAGTGATTGAGCAGGTTTGCGGTGCCACTGGACCTACGATCCAGGGACGTCATCTGCTGGGGTGGTGTACCACACCAGTATTGCCCCACTGGGCCCCCACAGAGCACGTTTCACTTTTGCTGTTTTAAACAAACAGAAAAACACTCTTTTAAAAAACACTCTCCGTAGTATAGATAATCTTCACTCGCCTCGTCGGAGTGAAGCTCTCCCGTTCCCCTTCAAAATCTCTTCCAATCAGACAGCCCTAAAAATTAATAAAATCTTCCTGAATCACAGTTTGGAAAATAAAATAATAAAATTATTGCCCAATGGGCCCCCACAGAGCACGTTTGTGAAGCTCTGCCGTTCCCCTTCAAATTCGTTTCCAATCAGACAGCCCTGATAATTAATAATCACCCCTATCTGAGATGGAAGTGATTGAGCAGCCATTTACTTAATAATTAATATGTATACTGTTTATGAACACATCGTATAATATTACTCCACAGTCCTCTTATTGAAGTCAAGTCTTTGTCAGAAAAGTCTTATTTGCATAGCCTTTAGCAAATGTTTGCCAATGTTGCTCTGTCTGGTTCTTCAAGCTGCTGTCAGCTACTGTATATTTACCTCATTTTGAGCCTGAAAGTACACAGTTGGTTAGAATATAATTGTTCAAAATTATGTAATTAACTGTCATAATGGGTTTTAGGATGTAATACTCTTGTATATACAGTATAGGCAATATATTTAATAATACTTTTGAAATCTCCATGACAGTTGCTTTCCAAAGCATCAGCAGTGATCCCTGCTACAACTATGAGTCTCTGGATCGTCCCTGGAGAGCCAACAATGAAAGTGGAGATTACATTTGTGATGAACGTTTCTCCTGGAATGGCTGGTATCGGCTTTTCTACTATGGAATGGACATCCGGATGTCAGAGACCTGTGTTAGTTCATACAGCTGTAACACATACATCAGTCTGTGGCTCAATGATCCTCACCCTCAGATAGAGGATGGAGTGGTGATCAGGGACATCTGTGGTAGTTATTATTGGGGAGGCTGCTGTGGATACGGGACAACCCCCATCAGAGTGAAAGCGTGTCCAGGCAATTACTATGTCTATGAACTTGTGAATCCAGCATACTGGTGGTGTTCAGGATACTGCACAGGTACTGTGCCTTTCTCATTTATTTAAGAATTTCAAAACTTTTTAAATGATTTCTGTCATTTACATGAATTTCCTTCTTTTTAGATGTGAACACAATTTCACAGGCGGCCTCCACTATAAGTCCAGATATATTCACTGGATCCAGCATTACTTCGAGTAAGCTGCAAATAATATATATGAACAAATATTTGAGTATTATAAAAAATGATCTATATTTTCTATAGTTTCTCATGGAAATATAACTTGTTTTGTTCTAATCATCTCTCATTAACACAGATTATGACCCGTGTAATAACTACAACACACTCAACAACTACTGGAGAAGCACACTCAATTACTGGTCTAGTTATGGAATCATATCTGATCATGATGACACTCGTGTAGAATGGGACGGCTGGTATCGACTCTTCATTGATGGATCAAGTGCTCAGATGCCTGAGTGGTGTTTTTATTCTATGTCATGTGGAGGTTATATTTCTCTGTGGCTTGATGGCTCTCATCCTCGGCTAGAAGATGGAGTTGTTACTCGTGAAGTTTACGGCTCCCGTGATGATCAGTGCAATCGCTACAGATCCGACCCAATCCAAGTCAAAGCTTGTCCTGGAAATTATTATATCTACAAATTTACCAGACCAACTCTCTCAATCCCAGATCCTGTATATTGTGCAGGTATACTCATTCATCTTTACATTTGACGTAACTTATCATGATTTGTATTGGTTTGTATTCATATTATCATCTTGAATATATTTAATCTTCAACATATAATGCTCTCTTTCTACTTATTCCTTAATAGTGCCTTTCTCCACCCCAAGTGTCGACCCCTGCTACAACTATACCAGTTTGGATGAGCCTTGGAGATCCACAGACAACTCTTACTATAATAACTATAACTACTATGGCATGTGTGATTATAATGTGGACTGGAATGGCTGGTACAGGATGTTCTTCAATGGTGAAAAAGCTCAGATGCCAGAATCATATGTAAATCGAGGCATGTGTGGCACTTATGAACCACTGTGGCTCAACGGCTCGCACCCACAGCTGGAAGATGGAGTGGTCACCCGTCAGGTCTGTGTCTCATGGGATGCCTCCTGTACTTACAAATCCCACCCTATAAGAGTCAAAGCCTGTCCAGGAGATTACTATGTTTATGAGTTTGTCAAGCCAATGTCATGTGGAGCTTACTGTGTTGGTGAGCACTTACTCCTATGATCTTCAATAATTTTCTTTTCTGGATTTTGTTTAATAATTATTGAAGTTGATTTATAATGTTCCTAATACCAGAATCCTCAAGTCAGTCCAACTCATCAGCGTCTACAACAACAGAGACGATCCCATCCATAGAATCCATCACTCACCCAATCACAACCACTGGTAAAGTATTGTCTTGCTTCTTTTATAAACTCTATTGAGCATCTTTTTTGGACGTGTTTTTATTAAACAGGATCTCTTGAAATGTTCCCGTTTATCACATTAAGAAAATTCATAATCATTTCAGCAAAAAACACATTAGGAAGAAGCAATAGAGCTTACAAATGAGTATTCAATTCAGACTCTATATATTAAAATGTGAACATAGAATGCAATTTTAGATAAAGTGAAGAACTGAAACTTTGTTAATAGTGAAAACTAAACCACCAGTGTTTCTCAAACTAAGTTTATAACCAATGTTCACATACTCCAACCATCAGATACAGGGCATTACTCTATACACACACAAAAATATAAAAGAATAAGAGTGTAATTTGATGACCTTTTATACATTCATTAAATTTTATAGTGTAGTGTCGTTCTTTGTCTCATTATTACTTACTATGGTTTTTGGTGATTTTTAGATCCCCTGGCTATCTACACTAGTTTGAGAAATACACGACCAAAATTATACATGCAAAGTGTATTAAGCCATGAAATGAAATCAAAAGCAGAGATATAGGAACAAGATATTTTTGCAGATTAGTTTCACTTTATGTTTTGTTTTTGACTGGAGAGAGAGTGTCAGTTCTTAAAAATGTTTTAAATCTAAAAGAACAATCAAAATCTGATTTTCAATCAGTCTATGTGTAGATCACCACTTGAATATACGTATAAATATATTTAGCAAATAAGCGTCAAAGCGTGTTTTGAAAGCATTGCCTTCTTGAGCTCAAGTTGCTTCTAATCTTTGTGACTCAATTTGGCTGTTTTTAACACTTGTTTTGTCAGCTAAATGAGAGGAGGTGTGTACTTAAGTAAAGAGTGATGTGCAGATAACTATTTCATGACGGATACATACAACAACATTCATTTATTAATTCAGCAAAATGTATATTTGTTATATTTCCATAACAACAGCTCCCCCTGTTGACCCGTGCTACAACTACAATATCCTGAATGATTCATGGAGAGACACCAACAATCAACATTCCTCACAAATAATGTGTGACACTTGGGTCAGCTGGAACGGCTGGTACCGTCTCTTCATTCAGGGTCAGAGCGTTCAGATGCCAGACACATGTGTTGATGAGTATAGTTGTGGCACTCACGCTCCACTGTGGCTGAACGGAGGACATCCAACAGTTGAGGATGGAGTGGTCACTCGAGATGTCTGCGGTCACTGGGGGAATGACTGCTGCTATTTCCAATCCAATCCCATTAAAGTCAAAGCCTGTCCAGGAGATTATTATGTCTATGAGTTTGTGAGCCCAACTACCTGCCATTTGGCTTACTGTGCAGGTAAATATATGTACACGCTTTTTGTTTAATATTAATAATTTATGTCAGATTCACGCAATATAAACACTATCACTACTACTGTCACACCAGAGACAACCACAGATGAAACTACAACAACAGAAACTACAACCATGGACACTACAACTAGTAATATACTATACAGTTTTACACTCTGGAGGATTGTTGTTTTGCATGAGCACATAAGATCTATATGTGTTTGTGATGCATGTAAATAATTTACAGAAACAGGTCTATATGATTTTACAACCCTATCTGAGGGGATAGAGAAAGAGGACGGGAGGGGGAGGCAAATCCACAGCTGGAGACTAGAGCCTCCCGTAGTAAAAAATTAGCCAATCACCATCGAGTATTTCACTTTCAGCGATTAGGAGTGTTGAGAAAAGTAACATGGCAGAGGAGGTTTGATTCGACCAATCATCGACGAGACACAATTTACGTGATATTAGTTTGAACTGCTACCGCTGATGTAACTATGGAGAGTAGAGATATTGAATATTTTATCACAATAAAATTTACTAAATTACTATTCAAACAATAGCTACAAATTAAAAATGAAGGAAGACCCCATGCCTAAGTTGGATGAAGGCTATACAGCAATCAGCTTCACTAAACGGCCGAACATGCTCTTTTAACACAGACATTTAAAAGGACATGAGGGTGAATTTTTGCTTCAAGTGATAGGCTAGGACTAAGTGTGTGAACTTATATTTATATTGTCTTAAAGTGTGTATGTCAGGTTAAATTTGTAATTATGATTAACACAAAAATAGTTAGGGGAAATACACGTTTGACTTGATGTATTGTTTTGTATGTTTTTCGATACCTAAAGGCAGAATATAAGATAAAAAAGTTTGTTATTTTCACTGCTCACCTAAAACTGCTCCTCCCCCCAAACGAATCTCTTAACGTCATACGAGGGAGACGTCTCCCCAGCTCGCTGAGTTGTGCTGATAATTGTACGAGTGATAGAGCGAGAGAATTAGTGATTAGGACATTTATTTATTTATTTAGTTAGTTAGTTAGGTAGTTAGAATACGCAGGCGTATTTTCACGATGGTGAACTACTACGTTTGTGCTGGGTGCAAAAACACCGTTAAAACCGGTCACAGAGTCCACTTTTTCCCAAAAATCAGGTCTGTGTTCTGTGCCCAACTTTGGGTCAACTTTGTTCGGACCAAACGCGCTGACTTCAGTGCTGCTTCGGTATCCAGTACTTGCAGTGCCCATTTCACTGAGAAGGACTACGCGGTTGGATATCTCATGAGTTATAAAATGGGATTTAAAACCCGAGTGAGACTGGTAGCTGATGCGGTGCCTACGGTGTATGCTACTGTAGTAGAAGCAGTCTCGATCGCGCCCGCGCCTCTCTCTCACTCTCACTCACTCACACACACACACGCACACACACACACACACACACACACACATACTGGTTTTTGTGAATTACCAGGACACTGCAGCCCAAACAGGTGTGTTGGTGTATTAGGGGGACACCCCTTTCCACTTGCTGTACAGAGATGTGGTGAAGATCAAAAAATCTATTTTGACCCATACAACACAGATTTCACTTTAGAGTTTGTTTACACAAAACACAATCTATAATGTAACAACCTGAAAATATACACAATTATGAGGACAATTTATAATTTGATACACAAGCCCCACCTATGACACAAAACGTTATTATAAGGACTAAAGTGATTTCTGAGGACACTAGATATACAACACACAAAAGTGTCATTTGAGTGTATTAAAGGGACATACCTGATATATGAGGACTAATGGCTTAACACATACACAATAGTAAAGACTGTGTATTAAAGGGACATACCTGATATATGAGGACTAATGGCTTAACACATACACAATAGTAAAGACTGTGTATTAAAGGGACATACCTGATATATGAGGACTAATGGCTTAACACATACACAATAGTAAAGACTGTGTATTAAAGGGACATACCTGATATATGAGGACTAATGGCTTAACACATACACAATAGTAAAGACTGTGTATTAAAGGGACATATCTGATATATGAGGACTAATGGCTTAACACATACACAATAGTAAAGACTGTGTATTAAAGGGACATACCTGATATATGAGGACTAATGGTTTAACACATACACAATAGTAAAGACTGTGTATTAAAGGGACATACCTGATATATAAGGACTAATGGCTTAACACATACACAATAGTAAAGACTGTGTATTAAAGGGACATACCTGATATATGAGGACTAATGGCTTAACACATACACAATAGTAAAGACTGTGTATTAAAGGGACATACCTGATATATGAGGACTAATGGCTTAACACATACACAATAGTAAAGACTGTGTATTAAAGGGACATATCTGATATATGAGGACTAATGGTTTAACACATACACAATAGTACTGTGTATTAAAGGGACATACCTGATATTTGAGGACCAATGATCAGACTCAGAACATGGTGCACGCATTGTGCAAGTATGTAAAATATTTTTGTATAGTGCTGTAAATATGCTACCTTACCTTTTATAGTGTGTATTCAAGGATGTACTATTTGGGAGTGACATAAGGGATTGTCTGTCTGTCTGTCTGTCTGTCTGTCTGTCTGTCTGTCTGTCTGTCTGTCTATCTATCTATACACATAATGTAAATCTAGCCGGTTGTTTGCAGAAAAACCCAGAGTGGGTGATCATATTTAAGCGAAGAAACAACATTCAAACAAGCGGTGCAGACATAACAGTATGCACATTCTGTGAACAAAGAGCAAAGTTTATTTTGTTCTTGTTTACAGCAAAATTACTGTAGTTGCCCTTAATATTTTACATCACAAGATCATTTTGTGTATCAAGAAACATCCTGTGTGTACTGTGTGTAATGAAAAAACAAACGCTCTTACTGTAAGTGTAAAGAGAACAACTTAAATATTTTAACTGTTCCTAAGCATAACAGCTAAACTAAACATTGCTGAAAGCATACTGAATCCATGAACAAACTTTAACAGCAGAAGAATATTCTGCTTACATATAAACAAAAAGTAAAAAACAAAAACACCTAATGAGACTGTTTCTTTTTTAGGGTTAAGCCGCGATTCCTGACAAAATCCCTAATGTTTTGGAGCGTGCGAGTAGCCAAAGCTGGATGCTCAGCATTCTTGCACTGCTGGCATTCAATTTTAGTGGCGAGTTTACCCCTTGCTATGTGGTCGCGGAAATGCCTCTGTACTGCTGCAATTTCAGTTGGAGACCAGGCTTGTTTCTGCTTCCTTTTAGCATCATCCAGATTTTTTTCAGCAGAATTTTCATGATTCCCTACAAAAGAGGAAAACAGGTTCCTGAACCCTGGGTTGAACACTATGATGGCCAGAGCTCCTCTCCCTCTTCTCCCAACCAGCCACACTCTTACCAACCCTTGTCTTTAGTCAAGTCTTGTTGTATAGGTCACTAATCCGTAAGAGTAAAATTGGTTTTAACTGTTGGCCCAATGTTACATTCCTCATACATCAAATATCAAATTGTAAATAAAAGAATAAAATTAAAGACCTGACTACATGGTTGCTTATTTCCTAATATCGATTTAGGCCTGTCACTAGGGATGCAACGATAAACTGATTTCACTATTAACCGTGCTTTAATTCGTCACGGTTAATTAATCGTTAAGGCTTCTCAACACAGCGTTTCTTCTGCACGGAATAAAACTGCTGCAACTAAAAGTTTTTCCAACTGTGCGCTAGCTTAAAGTTCAGAGGTCAAGACTGAGCACTGAGAATGTGAACATGCTTACATTTCTGCACTATAATATGAACAGAAAGGACTGAAGATAAGTGTGCAATTTGAGGGCCATGTTGTATGTGGGTCCTGCAGCTTTTGACTCCTTGTTTTGTTCCAAAAGGATATGTATAGCTTGCTAATATTCAATACCAGAGATGTGTTTCTTTTTATTTATTTTCACTGTACTGCATTATTCATTTTCAAAAGGAGGCTATATTGTTAAGTCAAAAGCCAGTTAGAGCTTTTTTATTTTCAATGTTTCTACTCTGGTCCAAAAAAAATGAAAATACCAAAAATATTTGTAATATAGTTGATCACAACTTAAAGTGCATTTAACTACATTTGTCCTCTTTAATAGGGAAATACTTAGCTAATATTTAGCTAAGATTTTATATAGAAAAAAACTATTATTTTTTATTCTTATTTTTATTTATTTATTTATTCATTATTCTGTTATATATTTTCAGTGTAAAATTATTACAGGAAATGGACTATTATTTGTTTTAACTAATAGTGTTTTGAAATGAATTAATGAATAATAATTACTGTGATAACTGTGAAACCGTGATTATTCCTCAGACTATAATCGTACAGCCAAAATCTATAATCGCTGCATCCCACCCTGTCACGATAATCAATATATCGACTTATCGCACAATAAATGTACATGATCTCAATTTTTGCCAATGCAATACATCACCATTTATATTTACATAAAAAACACAATAACATAAAAAAAGGAAAAATCTGTAGATGGAAAAATCTCCATAAAAGTTCTTCGTCCATTTGTCTTTTTTCTCTATGTAAGAAAATGATTTTTTTGATGATCTAAATCATTTATGAATTAAATGTTTGTTTATTAATAGAAAGTGTGTGGCCTTCCTGCATTATTATGCTGTTATATTATTATTTTACATTCACTGGCATAAAATGGTCTTAAAATGACAATAATATCACTTATCACAATTATTTTAAGGGGCAATATATCGACCAACAAAAAGTTATCATGACAGGCCAATATAGATAAGTAGTTCTCATTATACTAGTAGTATTCTCATCATACCTTGAGATGAGCCTCCAAAGGAAGTCTCAATATCTGTGAATAGACAAATAAAACACTATAACAAACAGTAGTATTGCTTGGTCTGCATGAATTGAATCAAACCTTAATGGATATGCTGGCTGAGTGAGGTAGATGCTCATACCATCTGAGGTGCCTGTAGGGTTCACAACAGGCCGCCTAGCTTTCTTCATTCCTGTGGTATGAATAGAATGGCTCAGAATAAAGGTTCTGATGGAACATACTCAAACATTTCATAAATTATTCTACACATTTAAGTGGAAACTGTAAATCTCTAGCAAAAAATCCTCCTTTACTATAAAACCAGCTAAAATGATTGATCTAGAGAATTCCCTAGTACAGTGTTCTTTCTTTATATGATTGTGTGCTTTTACCAGGTTGTTCATGCTCCTCCCTCCTGCTGTGATATTTGTCCTTCATGCAATGATCTAAAAAAAAAAAAAAAAAAACACATATTCAAAACATGGTAACACTTTATGGCAAGTGTGAATCTCATGAATTATCAGGAACTAACACAAGCTCAAAGTCTTTCATTCATGACTTCATGGATGAAAACACCTTAAGGCTATGTTCACACTTAGCGTCTTTTTTCGAACTACCAGCGTCTGTTCTACATTATAACCCTATGGAGTAAACCGTTTTTTCAAAAAAGTCCTGAGCGCTTTTTTAGACGCCACCGCCGGCGTCTTTTTCTGCAGCTCAGAGCGTCTTTTTAAGTTGAAAAAAAGTTCAACTTTTATGAAAAGAACGCCCTACGTCAAGCGCCTTTTTGACAGCTGACCAATGACAAGCGAGTAGTGAGACCTGTCGTTTCCATAACAACAAGAAAAAATGGAGACGGTGCCGGTAGATAAACGTATCGTCCTTGTTTCGGAGCACAAGGAGCTCCATACAGTTTCCTTTCCCGTATAATGTCGTGCACCCACAAACGTCTTTGTGAACCGACATTCTCCTCCCCGGTAACTTCAAAAGCCAACGCAAGAGCCAACTTTCTCTTTCTCAACATTTTTTGCATCACACAGCACTAGGCTACTGTTGCAGCTGTTGTTATAGCAACAAAAGACGCGCTCGGCTGCTATTTGTAACCGAACGCTGCCAGCGTTTTCTTTTTTGCTAAAAAAACGGCATTGTCAACTTTTTCTTGTCAAAAAAGACACTAAGTGTGAACATAGCCTAAGACATTAAGACAAGTACATCATCATGATTTATGTTTATTATGCATGATCATGATGTTTTCATTGTTCACAAAAAACAAGGTATTTACTATACATTGTAGATAAACCTATAGTCATGGCACATGATTCAAAATACAAAAAAAACATTTTGTGCATGTAAGACTACTTGAATTATTAAAAGGAATATAGAAAAATTATAAATATTACCTCATGCATGCATACAGGCTAGAAGAGTATATCAATTAATGTCAGAACTCATGTTTTTCATTAAAGATGAGGTATCAAGCATGTTCATGTCTTCTTCATAGTAGCCTGTAGGAATATGGACAGAGCGCAACACTGGCCAATCACAGCACAGTGTGCAAAATTTGTTGACATCTCAAACCATTCATCACCACAGGCACTCACAAATCAGGCAACCAACTGGATCTGGTTTACACACGCAACTGCATCACAGACAACATCTTGGTGAGACCTCTCCATGTTTCAGATCATTTCCTCATCACTTTCAGTCTACAACTCTCTGCCCCTGCACCACCAACCCCACCACCAGTCACTTTCAGGCGAAACCTGCGCTCACTTTCTCTCGCCCATCTTTCATCTGCCGTGTCATTTTCTCTTCCCTCACCCCCACAATTCTCATCTCTGGATGTTAATACCGCAACGGATACCTTCTGCTCCACTCTAACCTCTTCTCTAGACAATATCTGCCCTCTTTCCTCCAGGCCAGCACGCGCTACTCCCTCTAACCCCTGGTTGTCTGAGGTTCTTCGTGAACACCGGACCGAACTCAGGGCAGCAGAGAGGAAATGGCGCAAATCAAAAGACACATCTGACCTGAGTATGTATCAATCTCTCCTCTCTTCCTTTTCCGTTGATGTTCATGCTGCAAAATCTTCCTACTTCCACAACAAGATCAACAGCTCCTCCAACACACGATCACTCTTCAAGACATTCAACTCTCTCCTCTGTCCTCCTCCACCACCACCACCCACCTCCTCTTTAACTGCTGACGATTTTGCGAACTTCTTCACCAACAAGACAACAACTATCAGCAGTCAGTTCTCAGCTCCTCACACACAGGAGCACAGACCGACCCCTTCCACAGCCAATCACCCTCTCTCCTCCTTCTCTCCGCTAACCGAGGAAAAAGTATCTACACTTCTCCTCTCCAGTCATCCTACCACCTGCCCTCTTGACCCCATCCCCTCACACCTTCTACAAGCCATATCTCACACACTTCTACCAGCTCTCACACACATCATCAACTCATCCCTCCATACTGGCACTTTTCCTACTGCATTCAAGCAGGCTCTGGTAACTCAACTGCTGAAAAAATCAACACTTAACACATCACTTGTAGAGAACTACAGACCTACCTCTCTACTTTTCCTTTCAAATTACTAAATGTAAATGTAAATCCAAATACAGTAGTCTTACATCCAAATACAGACTGTATATGTCACTCATTGTTTACACAGTGCAGAGATTGTGAATACAACGGCTAAACAAAATTCGGTTGCAACAATCAGGATAAGCACAAGTAATTACCATTCTGATTAGCTGTAGTGACCACAATCACTCTGCACTGTATAAACAAATAAGTGACCTATACACAAGATAGAATACGACTATGCCAGAGCATGTATTTGGTTTAGTCTGTGCATGTTTGGGACCCATTGACTGCCATTATATCCCAGATGACACACGCAAGTCTGCAAGATGTCTGTTAAAGATCTCTTGATCTGGAAACATCCGCTGTCTAAAAACTTTCTTTCAGATGTCAGTTTTACATACATTCTAAATTATAAACATCTTAAAGACATCTAACAGACGTCTATGTGACATCTAAAAAGAGACATCCAATAGACGTATTGCAGATGAGCAAATAACCTAAATAATACATCTTGCAGATGTAAATGCAGACGTCAAATAGACATCTTCTAGATATACGTGCGCTATCAGGGATATGACTGAAAGACTGCAGCGGTTTGAGTTAAAAATCTTTGAGTTCTACTGAAGAAACAAAGTCATCTACATCACGGACTCCTAGGGATTAGCAGTTGAACCTCACATTTTCATTTCTGGGTGAACTATCGCTTTAATAACACACTGTTTATCAGTATTTCCAGAAGACCAAGTTACCACTTTACTTGAGGGTTCACACACGATGAGGTCATAAGAAATTAATGCTTAGTTAATGATGACTACTGTATTTGGATGTCAACAGAATTCACATACTCTGTGCTGTGATTGGCCAGTGTTGGGGGTCTGTCCATTTACATGCAGGCTGCTATGAAGAAGACATACTGTATACGTGCTTGATAACTCATCATAATTAATGAAAAACATTAGTTCTCACATTAATTATTGTAACTGATATACTGTTCTAACCTGTATGCATGCATGAGGCAATGCAGATTTTTGTATATATTATTATAATAATTCAAGTAATCTTATTTGAGAAAAAAAATGTTTTAGTACATGTACCAAAAGCATAGCTTTATCCATAATGGATATTAAAAATCTTGTTTTCTGTGAAAAAGAAAACATCAAGATCATGCATAATAACCTATTAATCATGATGATGTATTCATCTTAGTGAATGTCTTAAGGTGTTTTTCATCTATGAGGTCATGAATAAAAGATTTTGAACTCATGCTAGTTCCTGATAATTGAGATATTAATGGATGAAGTAATTCATAATTCTTCATTAATTTATGCATTAATTCATGGTAATTCATGTACCCCTACTGTAAAGTGCTCCCCAAAAACTTGCATCATTTACACAATGTTATAATTTAAGCAATCAAAAGCAACCTAAACTGCATTTTAAACATTTCTAACAGTCATTTTGGTTTCAAAAGTATATATACACATGTGGGTTTGAAGTTAAAAAAGTTTTAGTATTGTCATACCTTTAGATGGGCCTCCTAAGGCAGGATCAGTATCTGTGAATAGAAAAATAAAATACTATAACAAACAGCAGCGGCGCTTGGTCTATATGAATTATGCTTCTGTGACATCTCTGAACTACTGTATGTTTTGGTGCATCATATGGTGCACTTCTTACACTGACTTTACTGATTTGATGTTTGTATGTTTATGTGCTTTTACCTGTTTCTGTTTGTGTCTGTGGATGCGCCTCCTCAGCATCACTGTCTTCACTATTTTCCGAATCAGAAAAGTCTAACTTGTCTAAAAAAAAAATTGAGTATCAAGTAAGCTTAACATTGCTAATGTTAGAGTAAAAATAGAAGACATAGTGATAACTCTAATATCTGGTGAACATTACATTAAGATCTACGTTAGGGATTATCTTTAGGATATGAATATACTTAGTTAACTTCAAAATGTCATTTGTAACAACTTTAGTAGCATTACCTTCAATTTCAATTTCTTCTAGGGTTTTGCCGTGGAGATTTGAAAGACAATCTTTCTCCATAGCGAGGAGTAACTTTGAAATCTTGGCCAGCTGGGTTGTAGCCTCCGGAAGTCGATAAAATTCTCTGTGGACACGAATATCGTGGCCCAAGAAGTCCGCAACTTGGTCCAACTCGTGGTTTTTCAGGTTAAGCACCTGCGACAAAGTTGCCACATGTTTGCGCAGTTGGGTCGACCGGAGGAGTTCCGGGTTTTGTGCACCACACTCGTGTGCATAGATCCTCAGACAGTCTTGTCCTCTATAACAACTCAAACAGCTTGGTCGAGCAAACAGGAATTGGTTTTCCTCAGGGACTCCACATTCCCTTCTTTTGCTTATGAGGAGGGTTAAGGCATCAACCATCTCTGGTGACAGCAAAACTGCCACTTTTCGCCCTCTTTTACCCCTAAGTTCCACCCGACTGAAATGTGTACAAAGTTTTTGTTCAAACTTTGTTAGCCCAACAGCAACATCTTTGTGTAGGGGAGCTGTATCCCTCTCAAGAAAACCTTTGAGTTGCATTTTTGCAACCTCTCCTCCACGTCGCCGGTTGAACACAATTATTTTTGCAAGAGTTGCTTTGCATAGGTCGCCATAGACTTGTGCTGATGGCATCTGTTTCAAGTTCTCAGAACGTAAATCAACAACCTTTTCAAGATGCTGGTGAAGAAGTTGTACATCCTCTGTGAAAGGGAGGGTAGACGGCTTGTTAAAGCGCCCCTCATTCAAGGTGGTCAAAGCTGTGTGGGAAACGAGTTCAGACCATTTAGCATCATACAGCTTTTTGAATGCTTGGGTTGACTTTATCCCCTCACCATCTTCTGCCATTAGAGCTCGGCAATGTACAATGTCACATATCTTATTCAGTGAGTGGCCCAACTTAAGGGCAAGGCTTGGAGTCTGGAATGAGTGTTTTACATCATCAAACCCAGATACCTTTTTGACAGCCTGGATAACCACATTGAAATTTTCAGGTCTCACAGCATCTTCAAGAGTCTGTACAGAAAATTCCTTTCTCAGAATCAGCAGAAGTCTTCCAACTTCCCGGAGCTTCTGTCGAATATAGTCAAATTTAGTGGGATCTTGCCCATGTTTATTGTAAAATGACTGGGCCAGCTGAAGAATACAAAAGTCACTCCGCACAGCAGCAGAGATGTCATCGTCTTTCATCACAGTTAGCAGTTTCCAAACACCTTTTGATATTTGTTGGCAGAGGGCTGCATTAGACATTGTTGCCAAAGACAAGACCCTAGTTCTTCCTGGCTCTGCCTGATCTTCCACTGGTTTGGAAAGACAATTTCTAACGTGTCTCCAGAGATCCCTTCGGAGAAACATTGCATGGCAATACATACAGTGCACGTAATCTTTTGAATCATATCTTTTCT
Organism: Phoxinus phoxinus; assembly: GCF_949152265.1. Taxonomy (NCBI): domain Eukaryota; kingdom Metazoa; phylum Chordata; class Actinopteri; order Cypriniformes; family Leuciscidae; genus Phoxinus; species Phoxinus phoxinus. The sequence goes on from NC_136896.1 coordinate 2,579,883, forward strand.
TTGGCTTACGTCGTAGTTTTAACAATCCAGTCCCATTCGCTAAAACATCTGCATTGTGTTCATAGTTTCCTTTGTTCCGCAGTTTGTTCAGAAGTTTTTGACGCTCTTTGGAATGTTTTGGTAGAGCCAAAGCCCGAGCAACATCGACGTTTGAATTCTCATGTACTTTTAAGTGGCGTGTAAATTTTGACTGCGGTTTTCCACAAATGTAGCAGTAATTCTTCTTGCTTACTGAAGAGGATATATTTGAAGATTGTAAAGATGGATCTTCCCCTGTGCCTGTAATATCCTCAACAGTGCTTTCAGTATTGCCATCGCTGTGAACTTTCGATATTTGTACTTGTATGGCTTTCCTACTAGGCATTTCAAGCTGTGCTGTGCAGACTGGAACTTTTGGGAGTGAACCTATGACACTTTCTTGGCATGGTCTGCCATTTTGAATTTCTGCAGTAGATTTGATGCAGAACACTTCAGTATTTTTAATGTTTAAGAGTTTTTCTGGAGACGCTATGCTTACGTCTGAACCTTCTGAGACAGAATTAGGTACATAGTCCTCATCCGACATGTTCTCACTGGAAAATTCTACTTCGGAATCCTGAAATAGTAAACATATCTTTTGTACATACTCAGAAAGTTTAGTTCCAAGGAAGAAAATTGCTGAAAAATAAAACATATCTGACTATTCAATAAATCATACTTACAGATGTTGAGGGGTCAGGTTTGGGCTTCACATTTTTCTCGTAGCAAGTTTTATGCCAGAAGCGGGAACAAACTAGATTGAGCATATAATAAACAAGGTTGGTTTCATTTGAATAAAAGGTGATTCAAGAAAAGATGCTTTAAAAAGTGATAGATAAAGCAGTGATAGATGATCAGTGTGTTTGAAAGTGTGGCTATAAGATGGAAGAGAACAGAGAAAGGAGAAGACTAATATAAATATGAATCTATTACACAATTACACAGGCAGACAGACTGAGCAAGACAGAAAGAAAGAATGAAAAGTTAACTTTTTCAAGCTAATTTAAATATGCATTTAGAACGTCAAGATTACACAGTTTTAGGGTTTCAATGGTAAAGCATTTTTAAAAGTATTAAAATTGTCTGAACAAAATACTTACCCTTACATCTCACACCAGCCCACTTAAAAGCGGAATAAGGACCAGTACAGCAATCACATTTATTCAAGCTTGATACTACTGTAGATATTATGACATGTTTACAGTTCTGTTGAAAAAAAAAAGTTATAATTGATTAGAGGAAATTATACTGTATTACTATAGTTAGGTGTTAAAGGCACAATAAAATGCATTAATACAATATTTAAATTGGTCTCTGATATCTATACAGAAGGTATGTGGCTTAGGTAAGGGCAAAAATGATTTAGAAACAGTTTTATCTTTCCATATTATTCAACAATGCCAAGGTAAATTTCAAGGTTTTTCATTATATGGCACCTTTAAGACATAGGGCTAAGGTTTGAACAAGTTATTTTAATTTCACAAATAACAAAATGTATATCACAAATGTACTGCACTGTAGTATGACAAAAGCAGTAAGTATGGGGACATGGTGCAGTTTGACAAAACACACACTGAACTTCTACCCATCCCCCACAACATGACAAAAGCAGTAAGTATGGGGACATACGACACACAAACCATGGTGCAGTTTGACAAAACACACACTGAACTTCTACCCATCCCCCACAACATGACAAAAGCAGTAAGTATGGGGACATACGATACACAAACCATGGTGCAGTTTGACAAAACACACACTGAACTTCTACCCATCCCCCACAACATGACAAAAGCAGTAAGTATGGGGACATACGACGATACACAAACCATGGTGCAGTTTGACAAAACACACCCTGAACTTCTACCCATCCCCCACAACATGACAAAAGCAGTAAGTATGGGGACATACGACAAAAGCAGTAAGTATGGGGGACATACGATACACAAACCATGGTGCAGTTTGACAAAACACACACTGAACTTCTACCCATCCCCCACAACATGACAAAAGCAGTAAGTATGGGGGACATACGATACACAAACCATGGTGCAGTTTGACAAAACACACACTGAACTTCTACCCATCCCCCACAACATGACAAAAGCAGTAAGTATGGGGACATACGACGATACACAAACCATGGTGCAGTTTGACAAAACACACCCTGAACTTCTACCCATCCCCCACAACATGACAAAAGCAGTAAGTATGGGGACATACGACAAAAGCAGTAAGTATGGGGACATACGATACACAAACCATGGTGCAGTTTGACAAAACACACACTGAACTTCTACCCATCCCCCACAACATGACAAAAGCAGTAAGTATGGGGACTTACGATACACAAACCATGGTGCAGTTTGACAAAACACACACTGAACTTCTACCCATCCCCCACAACATGACAAAAGCAGTAAGTATGGGGACATACGACAAAAGCAGTAAGTATGGGGGACATACGATACACAAACCATGGTGCAGTTTGACAAAACACACACTGAACTTCTACCCATCCCCCACAACATGACAAAAGCAGTAAGTATGGGGACATACGACAAAAGCAGTAAGTATGGGGGACATACGATACACAAACCATGGTGCAGTTTGACAAAACACACACTGAACTTATACCCATCCCCCACAACATGACAAAAGCAGTAAGTATGGGGACTTACGACAAAAGCAGTAAGTATGGGGGACATACGACACACAAACCATTGTGCAGTTTGACAAAACACACCCTGAACTTCTACCCATCCCCCACAAAATGACAAAAGCAGTAAGTATGGGGACATACAACATATGATACACATGCTAGCTCAGAATGAACCATCATCCATATACCATTGTAAATTAAACAATTCCTATGACTGATGATACATGGGGCAACTTTATGAGCAACGTTGCGGGGCAACTTGGGTTAATGTTGGCATCAGTGGGCAACCAGAAGAGACACAGGGCCCATGACTGATTTAAAGTCTGAAAATTTTTTTTTTTACCCATTCTCAGTTGGGAAAGTGCCCAAGCAACATTGTTCAAAAAAAGTTGCCTGGCAAGATTGCTCAAAATGTTGTCCTGTGTATCATCAGCCTATCACTATCTTTTTTAATTCTTTAAGTTTGTAATTAAAAATCACTGTTGTTGCCAACTAAAGAACATTTAAGAAATAAATGCTTATTAAATGCTCATTTTTAATGGAAAGTACATTACCTGTTGAGTGTTGTCATGACATGTCAGCTGAGAATCAGACGTTGTTGAGATCTGAAAAGGTTTGAGTACTGAACATTCAATTTGGATAACACGGCAGTACATGGTGATGCTTTGAGTATCCAAAACAACTAATGTGAAAATGACATAATACAAGTGAATTCTTCGATCAAACAATCAGGGCATGTGAGAATTCATTGCAGCACACAGTCCTAATCGTCTGTAATGCTAAGGTAATGATTCTACATCATCTTACCAAAGTTAATGGAGATTTAACTACCTGTTGAGCATTAGAAACACACACTTACCTCCTTTGACCCGTCTCCTGCTGCACAGCTGACCAAAGCATGCACCTGTTGTTCAATCTCAGAACAAACCTGTGAAATATGAAAGATTTGTGTAATCAGATTGACAAAAGGTCAAATATACTATGCTATAAAACACTTTTTATGAAAATGTTAAAGAAATCAATAGTTTATAAGGATTTTGCATCATCTTAACAAAGTTAATGGAGATTTAACTACCTGTTGAGCATTAGAAACACACACTTACCTCCTTTGACCCATCTCCTGCTGCACAGCTGACCAAAGCATGCACCTGTTGTTCGGTCTCAGAACAAACCTGTGAAATATGAAAGATTTGTGTAATCAGATTGACAAAAGGTCAAATATACTATGCTATAAAACACTTTTTATGAAAATGTTAAAGAAATCAATAGTTTATAAGGATTTTGCATCATCTTAACAAAGTTAATGGAGATTTAACTACCTGTTGAGCATTAGAAACACACACTTACCTCCTTTGACCCATCTCCTGCTGCACAGCTGACCAAAGCATGCACCTGTTGTTCGGTCTCAGAACAAACCTGTGAAATATAAAAGATTTGTGTAATCAGATTGACAAAAGGTCAAATATACTATAAAACACTTTTTATGAAAATTTTAAAGAAATCAATAGTTTATAAGGATTTTGCATCATCTTACCAAAGTTAATGGAGATTTAACTACCTGTTGAGCATTAGAAACACACACTTACCTCCTTTGACCCATCTCCTGCTGCACAGCTGACCAAAGCATGCACCTGTTGTTCAATCTCAGAACAAACCTGTGAAATATGAAAGATTTGTGTAATCAGATTGACAAAAGGTCAAATATACTATGTTATAAAACACTTTTTATGGAAATTTTAAAGAAATCAATAGTTTATAAGGATTTTGCATCATCTTAACAAAGTTAATGGAGATTTAACTACCTGTTGAGCATTAGAAACACACACTTACCTCCTTTGACCCATCTCCTGCTGCACAGCTGACCAAAGCATGCACCTGTTGTTCAATCTCAGAACAAACCTGTGAAATATGAAAGATTTGTGTAATCAGATTGACAAAAGGTCAAATATACTATGTTATAAAACACTTTTTATGGAAATTTTAAAGAAATCAATAGTTTATAAGGATTTTGCATCATCTTACCAAAGTTAATGGAGATTTAACTACCTGTTGAGCATTAGAAACACACACTTACCTCCTTTGACCCATCTCCTGCTGCACAGCTGACCAAAGCATGCACCTGTTGTTCAATCTCAGAACAAACCTGTGAAATATGAAAGATTTGTGTAATCAGATTGACAAAAGGTCAACTATATACTATGTTATAAAACACTTTTTATGAAAATTTTAAAGAAATCAATAGTTTATAAGGATTTTGCATCATCTTACCAAAGTTAATGGAGATTTAACTACCTGTTGAGCATTAGAAACACACACTTACCTCCTTTGACCCATCTCCTGCTGCACAGCTGACCAAAGCATGCACCTGTTGTTCAATCTCAGAACAAACCTGTGAAATATGAAAGATTTGTGTAATCAGATTGACAAAAGGTCAAATATACTATGTTATAAAACACTTTTTATGGAAATTTTAAAGAAATCAATAGTTTATAAGGATTTTGCATCATCTTACCAAAGTTAATGGAGATTTAACTACCTGTTGAGCATTAGAAACACACACTTACCTCCTTTGACCCGTCTCCTGCTGCACAGCTGACCAAAGCATGCACCTGTTGTTTGGTCTCAGAACAAACCTGTGAAATATGAAAGATCTGTGTAATCAGATTGACAAAAGGTCAACTATACTATGTTATAAAACACTTTTTATGGAAATTTTAAAGAAATCAATTCGTACAACCTCAGAACAAACCTGTGTGGGTTCAAAATCAAATACTAACACTTCTCCACATGTAACTGTAAACTGTGTCTTTAAATTAAAGTAAAAGGATTATTTCAATCTGTTAATACCTTTCTTCTCCATGGCCAGTCAGAATCTCCATAGTTATACGTTATCTCTTCCCCAGGACTTATGTCCTTTACTGCAAATAAGCACAGATGGGGCTTTCCGTCCACTCTGATTGTTTTCATTTTGCTGTTGGGGGTCACATGATCATCATTGACGATTCTCCCTAAAGAAGCATCTTCTCTGGCAGCATCAACCCTGAAACAGCAAGAACATAGTGCTATCTCCACGGTGTAATATTGACTGAATCATACAATAGGAAAGTTTCACAGAATAATAATAATAATAATAAAAAGTTAATTCTAGTTTACCACTGCTGCATCAGGAAATGCAAAGTTTATACATACCACAACTGTTTTCCATCACAACGAAATTCAAATAAAAAAACTTCAAGTGCAGCATGGTATACTCTGTGCCTTCTTTCATATTCTTTTTTAGATATGATTTCCCCTCGATATTCAATGAGGAAATCTCCCTTTTGAAAGTGGCGACAGCTGAACACTCCTCGACCTAACCAAGAGCAGATCAGTCAGGGTAGAAGTTAAAACAATACTTAAAACATAGACAATTGTGTTACTCACCTTTAAATGAATTTATGTATTTTATTTCAAATCCATCCTTATCTTTGAGCATGGAAGAAAAATATGCAGCTTCATCCTTTGGTTTTAGTTTGGCCCTCCGGGACCTTGTTCCTGCCATTTCCTGCAAAAGCCAGATGATGTATTTGGTCACTTGATGAAATTATAATAATTATATGTTTTTTTTAGACATCACTGACCTAATCAACAATGAGTTTATACTTTTATTTGCTGTAGAGGGCTTAAATATAAACAATAGGGATCATTATGTACTACTTGCAGGTCAGTAAACAGCACCAGTGAAACAGGAAAGCATCTTAGACCTTACAAATGTGTTTAGTATTTTTAACAATCTGAAACATGCTGCTTTTCTCCTTCTCAACTACACTGTGACTGTCACTAAAGAGAAACATTATGATTATGGCTATCAGACTTTTACAGGTCCTTCTCAAAAAATTAGCATATTGTGATAAAGTTCATTATTTTCCATAATGTAATGATAAAAATTAAACTTTCATATATTTTAGATTCATTGCACACCAACTGAAATATTTCAGGTCTTTTATTGTTTTAATACTGATGATTTTGGCATACAGCTCATGAAAACCAAAATTCTTATCTCAAAAAATTTGCATTTCATGAAAAGGTTCTCTAAACGAGCTATTAACCTAATCATCTGAATCAACTAATTAACTCTAAACACCTGCAAAATATTCCTGAGGCATTTAAAAACTCCCAGCCTGGTTCATTACTCAAAACCGCAATCATGGGTAAGACTGCCGACCTGACTGCTCTCCAGAAGGCCATCATTGACACCCTCAAGCAAGAGGGTAAGACACAGAAAGAAATTTCTGAACGAATAGGCTGTTCCCAGAGTGCTGTATCAAGGCACCTCAGTGGGAAGTCTGTGGGAAGGAAAAAGTGTGGCAAAAAACGCTGCACAACGAGAAGAGGTGACCGGACCCTGAGGAAGATTGTGGAGAAGGACCGATTCCAGACCTTGGGGGACCTGCGGAAGCAGTGAACTGAGTCTGGAGTAGAAACATCCAGAGCCACCGTGCACAGGCGTGTGCAGGAACTGGGCTACAGGTGCCGCATTCCCCAGGTCAAGCCACTTTTGAACCAGAAACAGCGGCAGAAGCGCCTGACCTGGGCTACAGAGAAGCAGCACTGGACTGTTGCTCAAATTTTGCATGTCATTCGGAAATCAAGGTGCCAGAGTCTGGAGGAAGACTGGGGAGAAGCAAATGCCAAAATGCCTGAAGTCCAGTGTCAAGTACCCACAGTCAGAGATCATCAGCTAGCTATCAGGAGATTTTGGAGCACTTCATGCTTCCATCTGCTGAAAAGCTTTATGGAGATGAAGATTTCATTTTTCGGCACGACCTGGCACCTGCTCACAGTGCCAAAACCACTGGTAAATGGTTTACTGACCATGGTATTACTGTGCTCAATTGGCCTGCCAACTCTCCTGACCTGAACCCCATAGAGAATCTGTGGGATATTGTGAAGAGAAAGTTGAGAGACGCAAGACCCAACACTCTGGATGAGCTTAAGGCCGCTATCGAAGCATCCTGGGCCTCCATAACACCTCTTGCTGTCATTTCTGCAAAAGGTTTCCCGACCAAGTATTGAGTGCATAACTGAACATAATTATTTGAAGGTTGACTTTTTTTATTAAAAACACTTTTCTTTTATTGGTCGGATGAAATATGCTAATTTTTTGAGATAGGAATTTTGGGTTTTCATGAGCTGTATGCCAAAATCATCAGTATTAAAACAATAAAAGACCTGAAATATTTCAGTTGGTGTGCAATAAATCTAAAATATATGAAAGTGTAATTTTTATCATTACATTATGGAAAATAATGAACTTTATCACAATATGCTAATTTTTTTGAGAATGACCTGTATACAGTATATGAAACCTCTACAGACACCTACAGCAAGGTTAAAACTAACAGCAGGTCTGATAAAACAACACCGATTACCCTTACTGTACTATTACAGGAATAACCTTCACAAAGAACTGTAAACAATAGAGCTCCGGACGCCACGTGACCTATTCTGTTTACCCCGCCATTTTGGCAGTAAAGAGGCCGTACGAGACGAGCGTGAACGAATGACGGCAGCATGAGTTTTAAGGCAACAGAGTTCACTGCGCACTTTAATTAAAAAGATATAGACCTGTACATTAGCCTGGGTTTCCCCATACTGCCTTTGCGTAGCGCGATTTTATTCTCGCTGAAAGGCAGTCTGGAAACCATGGACCTGATTTTCGCCTCGTTTAGGGAACCAATCACAGAACGGGGAGGGAGCAGCAAGACGATGACGACACAACTAAGCAGTTTGTTTATGGATTCAACATGGCAGCAGACGCGAAGCTACCTTTTGATGCAGCCTTAGATATTGTTCTAAGTAGTTTAGAACGCAAGTTTATTTCGAAAAAAGAGCAGCTTTTGGCGTCAGCTTTTGGCGTCTCTACATACGTCATCTGGTATAATGGAAACGATTGGCTATGAGCTACGTACAGGTGCATTTGATAGACATTCTAAGCACCCAATAAACGGCGCCGGGCATTCGTAAACCACGCCTCAAATACGAGAAAATGCGCATGTGGTTCCCAGACCCAAGTCTCAACGAGAATTGGGTCTGGCGTTAGCCAGGCTACCTGTACATAGCAAAACTTAATAGATTAAACATAACAGATCCCTATAATGCCCCCGGGGTGCTTTTCATGTGTATTAATAAAGGAACTTATAGCTTTCCTGAACTGCAGTATCCTGATATAACGTTATATAACTAACGTTACTTCATTAACTTTTCCTCGGCCTATTCCGTAGACTCTTTAAAGGCCTACAAAAGCCTGTTCCAATCATAAACCGGTGGGATAATGTATCTGATATATATATATATATATATATATATATATATATATATATATATATATATAAACATAAACTGATATTAGTTTACACATTATCCCACCGGTCACAATTGTGACTGAACATAAAAAAAATTTTTTCACACACTTTCCATAAGCATTTAAAATGCTTTTAAATGCTTTCCTCCACCTGTTCTGGAATCCAGGCGCACAGCAGCTGTCCACCATGTTGAAATAGTAATTGTTTTGAATTAGTATTCGACCCGACCGCTATCGATAACGCAAAAGCCGCTCTGGTGCTCTCCTGGTTGACTGCCAAAATGGCGGAGTTTAGATTGCATGACGTCAGCCCCCGGAGCTCTATTAAGGCCCAATCCCAATTCTACCCCTTTCCCCTTCGTCTACCCCTAACCCTTCGCCTTCCCCTTCCCCTTGACCCTTGAAACAGAGTGGCAAGGCGTAGGGGTGAAAATATTCCCCTAAGAAATGGGACACCACTACTACACCGTTACACGTCATTATACGTCGTCGCCTACGTCACAGGAGATGCGCTGATGTTTATCACAAACTTCCAAGATGCACAGGACTTATTTTCTGTGGTGTTGTATTAACATGTTGGAGGTACAGACCTATGTTTGTCCTATTTTGACCTATTTATTTATTTACTGTGTGAAACTGTGTGAAATACCACATTGTGTGGCGTTCATGTGCGTTCAGCTCATAAATACGATCTTTACGAGATGACTTGAACGTACTAATAGCTTGTGTGCTTTGTTCGGGGGAGAAGAGATTTTTTTACAAACGTTTCTTTGAAGGAACTGACCGTAAATATGAACACAAGATTGAATGTAACATAAAGCAAATAATTATTTGTCGTTAAAATACTTATTAAAGTGAACAATTCTTACATTTATGGTCTAATTTTTTGCTTGGGCAGCCATTTTGCGTCTGTAGCCGGTGTATGCAGTGACATTTCTCATACCCCTTCGTTTGAAGTGTGGTCCCGAAAAATCTTCGTTTGAAGGGCTATCTGGCCCTTCCCCTTAGCCCTTCCCCTCCAACCAAAAGAGAATCGAGACAGCCCTACCCCTCCACGTGCACGAGCAAAACAGAGGGGAAGGGGTAAGTGAAGGGGTAAGGGGTAGAATTGGGATTGGCCCTAAAGGATCTGATCAGACACACAAATAGTTTACAACTAAACAGCTGTGTGCCCTGAAAAACCTCAAGTTCACCATTCCCATATGAAAAATACTGTAGTAGACTTCTGTACTATAGTAAACTAGAGTAATAATCCTAGATACAATAGGTTTTTTTAAACTTACCATAGTAAAAATTAAAGAATACTATGGTTTATCAATTCACTAATATTACAGGATACTGAAGTGCATTAACAAAGTGTAGTAATCACTATTATACTAACATACTGCAGTAAACTCCAATTTACTACATCAAACACTACAATATTTGTCCATTAGGCCTTTCATAGATTAACCCCATTATCACAACACTGAACTGCCCAGATAGCAAAATAAATATGATCTCAATCTGGCATCATGAGTTATTTAACCATTAGCCATTAACTTTTAAACCCAAAACATACATAATACAAGCGGTTTAGTTATTGCTTGTTTATTTGTCAGACTAACGTTAGTAAGTCAATAGTTAATTCCTTATATATCCTTATATTCCTTATATTTTGTGAGGAAACGCTAGATAAAAGCTTACAAACGTGACCAAAGCTAGTCTGTTTTATAACGTTAACTAATATAATATACTGTTTTATTGTTTATTGAGTTTTATCATCAATCTTACCTTAAGTGTCTTCAGGGTGACTTGCTGATTATCTCAGCCGGAAGAGACGCGGTCGGAGGTGGGGGAGGGGAGGAAAATGATTCCAATGATATTGCTTCTCTGTGTTTTTATTTTTATAGTTGTGGTGTGGACTTTGTTATTCCTTTATATTTAGATCTATTTTACAAACATATCTTTATCGTTATTGTCCTTTGTGTGAATGGCTAAAACACAGTGGTTAGACAAAACCCGAATTTACAAGGACTTCTCACCTTTCAGCCAATCAAAACCCGCGATTCCATTCACAAGTGTGAATATTAATGAGGAGGTGCAGTACCAAGACCCACCTGCAGGAGCGCAGTTCCGATACACACTCTTAACACAAAGTCCGATGATTGTGAACTATAAGGACTTTTGGAGAAAATTTGAATTTGAGCTCCTCCCACATGTAGAAGCACTTCTACGTTGTCTGAATTATGAGGACACTGACACTGTCCTCATAATCCAAAATGTCCTCGTAGTGTGGCGTGTATTCATATAAAATGTCCTCGTAAATCACAAAAACCCACACACACACACACACACACACACACACACACACACACACACACACACACACACACACACACACACACACACACACACACACACACACACACACACACACACACACACCAACCAACATATTCTTATATACTGTCTATGCATATTCCAGCATTGCAATCTTGACACCGCAGCCTGTTCATTATAGCCGGAGCTTCAGAGCTAAGGCGGAGCTACAGATTAGTTGTCCCTAAATAACCCGCGTATAACAGTAGTTCCGCATTAGGCTAATAAATTTGCACGCAAGTTTTATTTATTTTTATACCGTGTATTCTCCGTGTATATTCATGCACCGAACCGTGACGCCCGTACCGTTTCGGTTCAATACGAACACATGTACCGTTCCACTAAGTTATGCCTATACTTACCAGATCTGACCAACTCTCCAGTTCTCTTCACACCAGATATTTATGTTTCTTCGATAGGAATTATTTAAGTTTCTGTTTGGCTCTTCATCTGTCTCATGCCTGGCAGGCTCAAAAGTGTACGGCTGTGGGCCATCGTAGGTTTGAGGGGGATTTTGAACCTCCTCAGACTCAAAACTCCCCATACTTGAATAGAAAATTTTTGGCACGTCTCCCTCATATGATGTCACAGCTCAGCTGTGTTTTAAAAATCTGATCTTGACAGAAATGGCTATAAAGCTTATTGTTGGGCAGTTACAGTAATAATTTTAATGATAATTACATTTTCACTCAGACATCTAAACCTTATTTAATATATAAAACATTTTTTTTTAACCTGACATACACACTTTAAAGGAGAACTCCAGCGCAAAATGAACCTTTGGTCTAATTACACATTGTTACCTAGTCAACCGTTATCTGAGATTTGTTTTCATGATTATCGAAATAGTTTTATCTCTAAAAACAGTTTAGCCTATAACGCTAGTATAACGCTAGTATTTAGGGCATTGAGTAATGACAAATAAAAATCGCTTGTTAATACCACTACAAGGCTCAGAAATAGCCCCACACTAATACGGTAGCATAATGAGGGTCCCTACCTTCAAACCGAAGCATTGAGAACTTTGTCAGTGTCCAAACAGTTTAATAAGAAGATATTTTATACATACAGTCAACTTCACGTATACAGGCAGAAGCCATCTTAGAAAAACAGACTCTATCAGTCGATCTACGAACGCCGATCCAAGTGCGCTGAAATGTGTAGAATCTCATATGGTCCAGCGCATTTGGATCGGCGTTCTTAGATCGACTGATAGACTGTTTTTCAAAGATGGCTTCTGCCTGTATACGCGAAGTTGACTGTATGTATAAAATAATATAGGGGAGGGGGGGAGGGGAGGGGGGGTAAAGCCTTGTTTATACTCGACGTGTCCGCACGAGCGCGAGTCTCCGCTGACTGCGCGCGCACCTCTCCAAGCGGTCGAGGCGTTTATACTTGACGCGCTCGCCGTTATACTATTCTTTGAAACTACAGGGGGCGACTCGAGTAATTGTCCTCTCTAAACCATCAGGAATCGGTGAGAAGAAGAAATATAAACACGTGACAATGTTTATTTTAGTTACCACCACCAATACAAAAATAATCGTGTAAAACCCAGTAAACCCTGAGATTATTACTTGTGACATTAGAACAAAATATGTAGGCTAGCCTATATGGGAATACATGTACGTATAAAAATAAATTAACGATCTCTTAAATATTTTCTAATTTCACTAAACATTTCATTAACTTTCGTGTACATTTGTATTAACCATGGACCTTTATGTTCATTAAAAAGGCTTTTTATGCTATTGTATGCTAATTTTTTTAATGTAAGCAACTAATTTAGGGGTGCTGGTGTGATGACAAGTTCGTGCTCGGCCAGATTCGGCACAAAGTTGTTCATCTTTGGATGTGGAGCCGCGCGCGATGTTACAAAATCTGCCGTGCATACCGCCAGGCGAAATGTGCTTTTGCTCACCCAACGCGCACGACCGCCAACACCGCGTCGTGCGGACGCGTCGAGTATAAACAAGGCTTAACAGCCCAACAGAGGAGGGAGAGAGGGGGTAACAGCCCAACAGAGGAGGGAGGGAGGGGGTAACAGCCCAACAGAGGAGGAAGGGAGGGGGGGAGGAAGGGAGGGGGGGAGGGAGGGGGGGGGTAACAGCCCAACAGAGGAGGAAGGGAGGGAGGGAGGGGGGGGGGGTAGTTCTCACTATTAACTAGTTGCTTATTATCATGCATATTACTAGGATATTGGCTGTTTATTAGTACTTATGAAGCACATATTAATGCCTTATTCTGCATGATCATTTTCTACATCCCTTAATCACCCAATACCTATAATACTTAACAACTACCTTACTAACTATTAATAAGCAGTAATTAGGAGTTTATTGAAAAATCTAAAATCAAAAGTCGTAGTTAATAATTAGTTAATATTGAGAACAGGACCCTAATCTAAAGTGTGACCGTTTTGTTTCAATGGAAAAATTATTTTATACTTAAATATTTGAATCTCACATTTATCATCAACGTTTCGAAACAAAGAATAGCATTGCCATTTCTGATGGTTGAAAACTAATATAAATATACTTCCTGGAATTCAATTCTTCAATTCAATTATTTTTTAATTAGTGATAGAGGGGATTAAAGGGGTGGTAAAGTATGATTTCACTTTTCTAACTGTAGTTAGTGTGTAATGTTGCTGTTTGATCATAAACAACATCTGCAAAGTTACAACACTCAAAGTTTAAAGCAAAGGAAGATATTTGCTTTTAAAGAAAAGGACTACAACAAACGGCTGGTAGGAACTACACGACACCCTCCGGGGTTAGTGACATCAGCAACCCTAAAATTTACATAAGCCCCGCCCCCTGAACATGCAGTCCATGTTGAGAAGAGAAAAAGTTGTTGTATAAGAGTACATTTGTGAGTCAGCTCAAACTTTAGCACCCATCTTTTCACATGCAATAGAAAGTCACTCTGTGTGCATCTCACAATCAGTCCCCCCCCCTTTAAAGAACACACTTGTTGTAGGTTTTGTCAGTTTATCTAATCAAAGGAAGGGCCAAAAATCAATCTTGACTGAGGTCTGTGGGCCGATCAAGTTATATTAAACTCCTATATTACATTTAAAGTGATTAGCCTTGGTTCCCCTGATTTATAATTCATAATTTTAAAACATTAAGCAATCGGCTTTAGCCTGGGGAAAACCCAGACGAACTTCTGGCAAATTTGAGATTTGCTCTGCAACTCAGTCTGGCCAAGAGCTCATTTAAGCCCATTTATCTTTAAGCACAATAATGAAAAAAGCAACTAAATGACGTTTATTACATGGCTCTCTATAATATGTTATTCTGATTGAATTGAAAAAAGATATCAGAGAACTTCAGTTCAGTATTAATATTACTGTCGTTAATTTTAATTACTTATTAATATTAATATTGTTGCATTCACCAGGGTTTATTTTGTTGCTGATTGCACTTTATCTCTTACATAACACATAATAAACTAAAGGCAAGTTCCAGCACAGTGAATATTCTCCAAATGTTCCTGCATATATGCACATATTTTTGAATATTTCAAACTTGGCAGCAAACATGTTTTGTTTGTATAACATGCGTTTGTTTCCTCAGTCTCGCATGCTCCGCGTTTGTTGTGGCAGCGCACGTGTAATCAGAAACGGCCTCTGTAATAATTATACACATAAACAATTATTAAATTCCGTAATGCACTTTCATTTTCAGATAGATAACTTTTTCAACCCTAGGCAGTCCTCCTTCAGACATACTTCTCATTATATGTTTTGTTTTCACTCTCAGACGGGGCACACAATGAGTGTTAAACAGCCCATAAGGGTTACGTTACCGCTCTGAATCTTGATTCATTGATGGAAATTAAGCTTCTGTAAGTTCGGTGAAATTAAAATAGTTAAGCTAATATGTTATCTATAATTATTTACAGTATTTTGATGTTCCCACGGTAACAATATTGTGCATAATTGCCGTGATAAACAGTATTACCAAATAAACAGCACACATCTACTTCAATGGCAGGTTTTTCACAAGTTTACACGTACATGAAATCAGATATAGTAATTTATGCGTATTTGGCGTGCTGTCCAGGAGAGGGCTCCTAGCTCGGAATTTGGCCTGAACCCAGAGTACCCTATTGGGCCCTAATTTGTGAATCTCTGATCTAATCAATCCTCATTTTATCACCCCAATATCTTCTCTTTCATAAAGACATATATTAGATGTTTACCTGAACTCTTGTTTTTGCCACCTCAGTGAATGAGTCTTTTTCCTTTATTCTCTCAGAACCTACAACTTCAATCTCTGATCCATGCTATGATTATAACACTCTTGATGAATCCTGGAGAGACATACGGCAATACCAATCCTATGGATATGATGACACTCTTGTTGAATGGAGTGGCTGGTATCGGCTGTATCTGAATGGAGAAAGTGCCCAGATGTCTGAGTGGTGTGTGAGTAATGCTGGATGTGGTGGAGAAACTGGACTGCATCTCAACGGTTCTCATCCAACACTTGAGGATGGAGTGGTGACCCGTGAAGTCATGGGAACTCATTCATGGTGGTGGGAGTATTCCCGTGAGTGCGGCGACTACAGTTCCTCATCCATCCGAGTCAAAGCCTGTCCAGGAGATTATTACGTCTATGAATTGGTCAAACCCATCACATCAGCTCCAGGGCCGATGTACTGTGCAGGTACAGTTTGAACCCTTTTCTTTGGGATATTTGTTATGATTATTTATTTAACTATAATGAGCTCTATCTGTTAGCTAATTTAACATCATCTTTTGTTTTATAAAAATAAGCATGTTTTAATTAGCTAGAATTAGTGGTTTCCAGTCCATTATCCATTCTGTATATTAGGTTATGTTACAGATCAATAGCAACTAGATCTCTTTGTTACACAATTCATCAAATCACACTTTAGGCTATTTACTTAATAATTAATATGTATACTGTTTATGAACACATCGTAATATTACTCCACAGTCCTCTTATTGAAGTCTTTGTCAGAAAAGTCTTATTTGCATAGCCTTTAGCAAATGTTTGGCAATGTTGCTCTGTCTGGTTCTTCAAGCTGCTGTCAGCTACTGTACTTGCCCCATTTTGAGCCTGAAAGTACACAGTTGGTTAGAATATAATTGTTCAAAATTATGTAATTAACTGTCATAATAGGTTTTAGGATGTAATACTCTTGTATGTACAGTATAGGCAATATATTTAATAATACTTTTGCAAACTCCATGACAGTTGCTTTCCAAAGCATCAGCAGTGATCCCTGCTACAACTATGAGTCTCTGGATCGTCCCTGGAGAGCTAACAATGAAAGTGGAGATTACATTTGTGATGAACATTTCTCCTGGAATGGCTGGTACCGGCTTTTCTACTATGGAAAGGACATCCGGATGTCAGAGACCTGTGTTAGTTCATACTCCTGTAATACAGAAGTCAATCTGTGGCTCAATGATCCTCACCCTCAGATAGAGGATGGAGTGGTGACCAGGGAGGTCTGTGGAGGATCTTATTGGGGAGGCTGCTGTGATTACAAGTCAACCCCCATCAGAGTGAAAGCGTGTCCAGACAATTACTATGTCTATGAACTTGTGAATCCAGCATACTGGTGGTGTTCAGGATACTGCACAGGTACTGTGCCTTTCTCATTTATTTAAGAATTTAAAAACTTTTAAAATGATTTCTGTCATTTACATGAATTTCCTTCTTTTTAGATGTCAACACAATTTCACAGGTGGTTTCCACTATAAGTCCAGATATATTCACTGGATCCAGCATTACTTTGAGTAAGCTGCAAATAATATATATGAACAAATATTTGAGTATTATTAAAAATTATCTATATTTTTTCCTTCAATTAAATATTTGCATTATAGTGAAAATGGCCATTTTTATGGATAAACATTTTCATTATTACACAGTCACATTGTGTATGAATTATTTAAGAATCTCATGATGATAACTGTGTCTCACTGATGAAGATTTTCACTTGTGAAGTTTCTCATTGAAATATAACTTGTTTTGTTCTCATCATCTCTCAGTAACAGATTATGACCCGTGTAATAACTACAACATACTTGACAACTACTGGAGAAGCACACTCAATTACTGGTCTATGTATGGATACATATCTGATCATGATGACACTCGTGTAGAATGGGACGGCTGGTATCGACTCTTCATTAATGGATCAAGTGCTCAGATGCCTGAGTGGTGTTTTTATTATATGTCATGTGGAGGTTATAGTTCTCTGTATCTTGATGGCTCTCATCCTCGACTAGAAGATGGAGTTGTTACTCGTGAAGTTTACGGCTCCCGTGATGGTCAGTGCAGTCGCTACAGATCCGACCCAATCCAAGTCAAAGCTTGTCCTGGAAATTATTATGTCTACAAATTTACCAGACCAACTCTTTCAATCCCAGATCCTGTTTATTGTGCAGGTATACTCATTCATCTTTACATTTGACGTAACTTATCATGAATTGTATTGGTTTGTATTCATATTATCATCTTGAATATATTTAATTATCAATATATAATGCTCTCTTTCTACTTATTCCTTAATAGTGCCTTTCTTCACCCCAAGTGAAGACCCCTGCTACAACTATGCCAGTCTGGATGAGCCTTGGAGATCCACAGACAACTATTACTATAATAACTATAACTATGCAATGTGTGATTATAATGTGGACTGGAATGGCTGGTACAGGATGTTCTACAATGGTCAAAATGCTCAGATGCCAGAATCATATGTAAATCAGTACATGTGTGGCACTTATGACTCACTGTGGCTCAACGGCCCTCACCCACAGCTGGAAGATGGAGTGGTCACCCGTCAGGTCTGTCTCTCATGGGATGCCTCCTGTACTTACAAATCCCACCCTATAAGAGTCAAAGCCTGTCCAGGAGATTACTATGTTTATGAGTTTGTCAAGCCAATGTCATGTGGAGCTTACTGTGTTGGTGAGCAACACTCCTATGATCTTCAATAATTTTCTTTTCTGGATTTTGTTTAAAAATGATTGAAGTTGATTTAAAATCTTCCTAATACCAGAAGCATCAAGTCAGTCCATCTCATCAGCATCTACAACAACAGAGACGATCCCATCCATAGAATCTATCACTCACCCAATCACAACCACTGGTAAAGTATATTCTTGCTTCTTTTATAAACTATCTTGAGCATCTTTTTTGGACGTGTTTTTATTAAACAGGATCTCTTGAAATGTTCCCGTTTATCACATTAAGTAAATTCATAATGATTTCTGCAAAAAAACACATTAGGAAGAAGCAATAGAGCTCACAAATGAGTATGCAATTCAGACTCTATGGGCCCTATTTTGCACCCGCGCACAGCGGACTTTTCTCTCCACAGACGCACGTCGGTAAATTAGGGAATTAACTTGCGCTCGCGGGGGCGGTTCAGCGGAAAGAGGAGGCGTTTTCCGGCGCAAAACTCCCCTGGTGCTATTTTCCAGTTTTAGAAAGCAATTGCAAAAGCAAATCTAGATTAGGCGACACATTTACCCAAATTATACGCCTGTTTAACCAAAGCTAATTTGGGTGGGTTTCTCCCATCATCCCCAATGTCACTTCTCTGTGTTTTACGGTCCTGACGAGAACGTCGGCCTCCTCGGCTGTGAACTGCTCATGGCGTGCGCCGGCAAATCCGCCGTTATAATAGCAATCCGCCATGGAACAAGCGCGCCGGCTCTTAAAGGGAATGTGAGAGGACGCTCTGATTGGTTTATTTCACGTTACACCCAAACCACACCTATGAATAATGAAGCTACTTCAGACCAACACATTTTAGATTTGCGCCAGGCGCAAGAGGCATTT
Organism: Phoxinus phoxinus; assembly: GCF_949152265.1. NCBI lineage: Eukaryota > Metazoa > Chordata > Actinopteri > Cypriniformes > Leuciscidae > Phoxinus > Phoxinus phoxinus. The sequence goes on from NC_136896.1 coordinate 2,599,099, forward strand.
ATCCCGCCGGGAAAATAGCAACAGCGCCGGGATCCGCCCACAAAGCTACTTGCGCTTTGCGCTTTGACACTTGCGTTTCAGATCGTTAAAATAGGGCCCCATATATTAAAATGTGAACATAGAATGCAATTTTAGGTAAAGTGAAGCACCTAAACTTTGTAAATAGTGAAAACTAAACCACCAGTGTTTCTCAAACTAAGTTTATAACCAATGTTCACATACTCCAACCATCAGATACAGGGAATTACTCTATACACACACAAAAATATAAAAGAATCAGAGTGTAATTTGATGGCCTTTTATACATTCATTAAATTTTATAGTGTAGTGTCGTTCTTTGTTTCAATATTACTTACTATGGTTTTGGGTGATTTTTAGACCCCCTGGCTATCTTAGACTGACACTAGTTTGAGAAATACACGACCAAGATGCAAAATGAACTAATTAGACAATTATACATGCAAAGTGTATTAAGCCATGAAATGAAATCAAAAGCAGAGATATAGGAACAAGATATTTTTGCAGATTAGTTTCACTTTATGTTTTGTTTTTGACTGGGGAGAGAGTGTCAGTTCTTAAAAATGTTTTAAATCTGAAAGAACAATCAAAATCTGATTTTCAATCAGTCTATGTGTAGATCACCACTTGAATATACGTATAAATATATTTAGCAAATAAGCGTCAAAGCGTGTTTTGAAAGCATTGCCTTCTTGAGCTCAAGTTGCTTCTAATCTTTGTGACTCAATTTGGCTGTTTTTAACACTTGTTTTGTCAGCTAAATGAGAGGAGGTGTGTTCTTAAGTAAAGAGTGATGTGCAGATAACTATTTCATGACTGATTCATAAAACAACATTCATTTATTAATTCAGCAAAATGTATATTTGTTATATTTCCATAACAACAGCTCCCCCTGTTGACCCGTGCTACAACTACAATATCCTGAATGATTCATGGAGAGCCACCAACAATCAACATTCCTCTCCAATAATGTGTGACACTTGGGTCAGCTGGAACGGCTGGTACCGTCTCTTCATTCAGGGTCAGAGCGTTCAGATGCCAGACACATGTGTTGATGAGTATAGTTGTGGCACTCACGCTCCACTGTGGCTGAACGGAGGACATCCAACAGTTGAGGATGGAGTGGTCACTCGAGATGTCTGCGGTCACTGGTGGAATAACTGCTGCGCTTTCCAATCCAATCCCATTAAAGTCAAAGCCTGTCCAGGAGATTATTATGTCTATGAGTTTGTGAGCCCAACTGCCTGCCATTTGGCTTACTGTGCAGGTAAATATATTTACATGTGCACTTTGTTTATGTAAGAGATCATTGCTTTTTATTTAATATTTATCATTTATTTCAGATTCAAGCAACATAACCACTACTTCTACTACTGTCACGCCAGAAACAACCACATATGAAACTACAACCATGGACACTACAACTGGTAATATAATGTATTATGTTACAATCTGGAGGATTATTGTTTGGCATGAGCAAATAAGATCCATGTTTTGAGTTTGTAATGCATGTAAATAATTTAAAATAATTTATAAAGCCATATAGGCTATTATATTATCAGTCATATTAAAGGGATTCAGCCACAGGAAATCACAGTCGTGCAGATATAGGTCATAATGCTGTGTCATATTTAATTATGCAGAGATTGCAAATATTATGATAGGGACACTAAGGTAAATTAAATTGAAATGATGTCTATGACATTACTAATAAATGTTCAATACTGTTTTTTTTCCTCCCTCTCTCTCAGACAATAGCATCAATATTACGAGCCGATTTTATCCATTTGGAACTGGAGACTCAGTAAATGGACGCATTGATGATGGGAGTTCATCAGTTATATACCTACAGCAGCCGTTTATATATTTTGGGCAAACATACAACCAAATTTATGTAAGTCAATCTAATATGAGAGGATATTGGATTGTGAGTGTCTAAAACCTATGTGTATATACAATGTACTCATGGAGAAAAAGTAAATGGGAAAATGACCATTCACTGCAGTTTAAAATACTGTTACAAATAATTTAGTATATTTTAGTATCTTCCACATAATAATAATCAGACCTCTTCTATTTCAGGTTAACAACAATGGACACTTGACTTTTGACGGGGCATGGTCCAGCTACAGTCCATACCAGTTCCCAGCGTATGGAGGGAAAGACTTAATTGCTCCATTCTGGACAGATATTGACAACCGTTGGAATGGTGTTATCTCATATCAACAGTACACCTCTGGCAGTGTCCTTACACAGGCGACCCAAGACATAAACCAATACTTCCCTGACTTGAGTTTCTCTGCTTCATGGGTCTTTGTTGCAACATGGGATAGAGTTGCATACTACTCCAATTCAGGAACAGTAAGTAGAACAATTTGTTACCATGGAGACCTTCATGTGCCAATTTGCTTCACTAAAAAAAAAAAATATATATAATTTTTTGTCTTTTTTAAGGAAACATCTTTCCAAGTGGTTTTGATTTCAAATGGCCATCTCTCATTTGTTGTAATGAACTACGGTGCAATCGCTCCAACGCAACGATATGTACAGGTATGCACAAGATGATTCTGATATGATGTATTGAACTGTTAATGACTAAATAAGCAGACATCTGGATGTCTTCCTTATCATTAGGCTGGTTATGACACCATCGACTCAAGTCACCATTTCTCAATTACTGGATCACTCCAGAATGACATCACAAGCCTACCATACAGCAGCAATGTCAATGTGCTGGGCAGATGGGCCTTCAGAACAGATCATGGAACACGTGGTTGTCAAATTAATGGTAAAACTAATTTTCTGACTGCTTCAAATATTTGCTATTTTTAGGAAGACTAAGAATGACTTATTCAAATGTAATTATATCATGCAAGTGAGCCATAGGTGAAGCCTTCCAGTATTTACACAAATGATTCTTGGTGTTTATATCCATAAACTCTTTGTTATAGGTTTTCCAGTGCAGCTGGGAGACTCCTTCTGGAGTGATTCCACCTGTCAGCAGAGATGCTCCTGCACCAGAAGCGGACTCCAGTGCAGCTTTGAGTCCTGTACTTATTCCCAAGCTTGTCGTCCAGCTGCTTTCCAATACTCTTGCCAGAACATTCAGAGACAAACATGCACCATCTCGGGTGATCCTCACTACTACACCTTTGACAATCAGATATTTCACTTTCAAGGAACCTGCACGTATGTTCTGTCTGAGGTTTGTAATGCTGCTATGGGTTTCCATTTATTGTAGAACAGATAAATTAAAACATTGGGAATCTTTTGCTTATTCTTAATTTTTGTCATTGTTTAGGCTTGTGGAAATGGTTTGCCGTACTATCGCATTGAGGGGAAAAACGAGCATCGGGGTAGTACTCATGTATCATGGACTCGGATGGTCAGAGTATTTGTCTATAATGAAGAAATTGAATTGGTCAAAGATCACTATTATGAGGCAAAGGTAATAATCACTGTATGACATGTAATAATCACATGTAATGTTGAGTTGAATTCAGTCATCCACCCATTTTCCTAATTTCTTTTTTTTTATCAACATTGTCAAGGTTAATGGGACCTTTCTAGCAACACCATTCACCCTTCACAATGGATCCATCCAAGTCTATCAGTCAGGGTTTTCATTGGCCATCAGCACAGATTTTGGTCTTCTAGTGACCTATGATGCATATCACTATGTCACCATCTCTGTACCTTATGACTACCAGAATGCCACATGTGGTCTGTGTGGGAACTATAACCTACATCCTGAAGATGACTTCCGTTCAGTCTCTGGGGAGATCTTAAGCTCGGATGTTGACTTTGCCAACTCTTGGAAGGTAGAGGGGGACACAGATCCTGAATGTCATGATGTCAGGTGCACAGGTCTCGCTTGTGCGGTCTGTACCAGCAGTGAAATGAGCCTTTACAGTGACACAAATCACTGTGGAATTCTAGGAGATGTTTCGGGGCCTTTTGCATCTTGCCACTCTGTGTTTTCACCACAGACCTACATAGAGAACTGTGTCTATGATCTTTGCTTAGGAGGAGGTTACCAGCCTATTCTCTGCCAGGCTCTCAATGTGTATTCTGCTCAATGCCAGCAGCAGGGTGTACAACTTGGACAGTGGAGACAACCAGGCTTTTGTGGTAAGTGCCATGTTTATTAGAAGTAAATTTGGCATTAATTTTAATATGATTTAAATATTTGTGCAAGGTGAAAGATCCAGAGTTTGATGCATATTCTTATTTCCGCTTTCCATTTCCAGAAATCATATGCCCTGAGCACAGTCATTTTGAGTCTCATGGAACAAGCTGCCCTGCAACTTGCAGCAACCCATCTGCCCCAATAAACTGTCCCTTGCCCAATCAGGAGAGCTGTATTTGTGATGATGGGTACATCCTCAGTGCTGGACAATGTGTGCCTGAAGTGAACTGTGGCTGCACATTTGATGGCTTCTATTACTCTGAGGGACAGTCAGTAGTGTTGGACGAGGACTGTGGGAGACAATGTGTTTGCAGTAGCCAGTCAATGGTCTGTTATCAGCACCAGTGTGGTCCAGCAGAGGTGTGTGGACTCCATAATGGTGTAAGGGGCTGCAGACCCATTAGTTATGCTACCTGTTCGGTTGAAGGCCTAGGTTCATACCACACCTTTGATGGACAAACTTTTAGATACCCAGGAGCTTGTGGACTGACCCTTGCAAGAGTGATGGGACCATCCCAACTGCCATCCTTTGTTTTGACAGTGGAGAAAGTACCCAGAGGCCTTCAAGACTTTTCCAGGTTCCTAAATTTTGAGGCAGGAGGAACTCATGTTTCTATTGAATTGGGAGAAGGTAGCAATGTACAGGTTAGCTAAAAAATCTTAGTTTGTCATTTATTTGGAGCAGTTTAACTAAATAATTTCAAACGCCATATGCTAGATAAATTAACTTTTATATTCTTCTCAGGTGGATGGAGAGATGGTTGGCCTTCCCATCAGTGTTGGTTCCAGTCAGATCCACATCTATCACAGTAGTGTGAGGGGTTTCGTGTTGGAGACAAACTTTGGAGTGACCGTTAGAGCTGACTGGCCGCACATTGTCCGAATCACGGCTCCAACCACTTACAATGGTACACTTGGAGGTCTGTGTGGGAACTTGAATGGAAACACTAATGATGAATTCTACAGCCCAGATGGGGTCCTGCTGGATGACTCCCAGCAATTTGCAGATAGTTGGCGTGATGGATCCCTGTCAGCCCACTGTGAGGACCCAGTTGAAAATTGGGAACCAGGACTTTATCAGAACAGAAGCGAGTTCAGTGAGCTCTGCAGCATCATGACAATGAACGATGGACCGTTTGCTGAATGCAGCAGAACACTAGACCCTTCGCCCCGGATTGAAGACTGCATTCAGATGCTGGAGCAGACGGAGGGTGCCAGGGAGGCTCTATGTGAAGCCCTGCGAGGGTACACACTACACTGCCAACAGAATGGCATTGCAGTTGGAGAGTGGAGGAGTATTACACACTGTGGTTAGTATCTTATAATGTGATGAAGTGAAAGATTAAAAAGCATATATGTTCTTCAAAATTCTGATCATTCATTGCCTTTCCATCCCGTTTTGTCTTAATTATCCCAGATCCCAACTGTCCAGCAAATACTCATTTTGAACTGTGTGGCACATCCTGTCCTGCATCCTGCCCCAGCCTCTCGTTTCCCTTCCAGTGCGTTCTGCCATGCCAGGATGGATGCCAGTGCGATGATGGACTAGTGCTGGATGGAGATCGCTGTGTTCCCCCCACTGGTTGCGGCTGCCACTATCATGGCCGTTATCGTCAGCCTGGAGAACAGTTCTGGCATGGCGAAGAGTGCCAGTTCCTGTGTGTCTGTGATGGAATCACTGGAAATGTCCGTTGCACACCATCATCTTGCAGTGACCAAGAAATCTGCCGTGTGGTGGAGGGGGGGTATGGCTGTCATCCTCATCCACATGGTAGCTGTTATGCTTCTGGAGATCCCCATTATGTCTCCTTTGATGGAACCTACTTTGACTTTCAAGGCACATGCCGATATGTGCTGGCCACAGTGTGTAATGATACTCGTGGACTACCACACTTTCAAGTTGATGCAAGAAATGCAGCATGGAATGGATGGCCTGTGTCAATAACTGTTGAAGTTTTTGTCAATGTTTCTGGGCATCTTGTGCATATGTCACAGGATATGAACAGTTATTCTGCTGTTAAGGTAAGCAAGTCCCACTCACCGTAATTTACCACGGAGTATATGTGGTATGAAAAATGTTGTTGTAATTATTGATCAGAGTGTTTTGTTTAAACAAGCGCTATTTTTTGTCTCCAATTAGGTTGATGAACAGATCAGAAACCTCCCTGTCTATCTTGACTCTGGTCGAGTATCTGTCTACTCCACAGGACAGTTTGTCTATGTCTCAACTGACTTTGGTTTCAGTGTCAGTTATGGTGGCTCCTGGGAGGTAAACATTGTTGTGCCAGCAGAATACAGTGGAATTATGTGTGGCATCTGTGGCAACTTTAATGGCCATCCGGAGGATGACTTCCTCACTCCTTCAGGTGCTTTGGCATCTTCAGCAGACCAGTTTGGGGCAGAATGGGTGGTTGAAGATGACATGTCATGCAATCATGGCTGTGGAGACCATTGTCCTTTGTGCCAAGATGAGAGCACAACTCAAGCCTTGTGTGGGATCATCAGAGACAATCAGGGTCCATTTAGCTTCTGTCATGGTTCTGTAGATCCACAAGCCTACTTTGATAACTGTGTGTTTGATGTGTGCATCTCTGGGAACCACAACGATGTCTTGTGTCGCTCTGTCCAATCATATGTGAGTGCTTGTCAATCTGTCAATGCTATGGTCTACCCCTGGAGAGAAATTGCATCGTGTGGTAAGTGACTGGAGATGTGGATGAGATATTTAAAAAGACCAGTGCAATTAAACTAAATGTTTTTTTTTTATTTCCCTTATTCAAGGTGTTTTCATTTAATCTCAAATATTTAAGTGTACATATTATTAATAACATGTATGTTTCACGTACATACTTTTTTTTGTTACATTGCCAGTCATGGACTGCTCATCAAACATGCCAAACAGTCATTATGAGGTGTGTGGAACAGACTGTGGCCACACGTGCGCCAGCAGCATCGATGCTAGTTGTGAACACACATGCTCAGAAGGTTGTTTCTGTGATGAGGGATTTGTGAGGAGTGGAGGACTCTGTGTACCAGTGGAGCAATGTGGCTGCTTGTATGATGGATTCTACTATCATGTGAGGATTAAAAATCATGTTTTAATGTTAAGACGTATACAGGGCAGTGGCAGATAAGGGGAAGCACAGCCATAGCATATTATGGCAACATACATCATCTCAAACACTTATAAAAAAACTGTGGTGTTGCCATGGTAGAAAGGTGGTATCATCATAATACTTTCACTCCTAAAAAAAGTATATGGTGATTCAATTATTTTTGTATGTAAAATACTCACTGATGTTATGTTATGGAAATGTAAAGTTTGTTGTCATTGTTGATTTTGTAGATTGATGAACAGTTCTGGGATTCAACATGTTCCCAACGCTGTCAGTGTTTTGCTCCAAATGATCTACGCTGCACTGCATCTTTCTGCCCAGCGGCCATGGAGTGTGCGGTCAGAAATGGACGTCGTGACTGCTACAGTCCAATGTCCACATGCACAGTCTGGGGCGACCCCCACTACATCACCTTTGATGGGGCTGTGGCCCACTTTCAGGTATAAACTGGTAAACTGCTGTTTTTTGCAGACAACTACCTTAACTGTTGTTTTGTGTCCCAGTAGAGGACTTAAATGATTGGATTTAGAATATCTAAACAGGGTTGGATTTCAAATATATTTCATAAATCAAAGAATATTCATATATTTATGAATGTATGCAATGTCTTGCAAGATATTTATGTAAGGAAAGTGAAATAAATAATGAAGACTATGGCCTGGTTTCACAGACAAGGCTTAGATTAAGCCAGAATTAGGCTTTAGTTTAATTAGGACATTTAAGTAGCTTTTGTAAACATGCCTTAGAACAAATTATTATTGTTTGTATCGTGTAACAAAACAACGGCACTGACATATTTTATTGAAACCGGGGGTAAGTGTGTTGTGTTAATCTTAACAGGGCACGTGTTCGTATGAGATTGCCCAGACCTGCGGTAATGTTACGGACAGTGATCTGGAGTTTCGTGTGGTGGCCACCAACAGGCACCGGGGGAGCATGGTGGTGTCATTTGTGTCTGCAGTGGATGTTTGGTTGTCACAACATGGACAACATATGCAGATCAGTATTGGGCAGAACAGGAGAGTTAAAGTAAGTTTAATTGATGCCAATATAAATACATATTTCACTTTTTTCTCTTTTCTTGTTTTCTATGTTGAAATTTTCTGATTCTCCTCCAGGTTGATGGAAATGCTATTGACACACCGTCTTATCAAATAAATGATCTTGTAGAGGTACACGAGGAGCAGGGATTTGTAATTCTAAATGCATTCAATGAATTTATTGTCCATTTTGATGGACATAGCAGCCTTATAGTCAGAGTGAGTGAAAGATTCTCTGGATCTCTATGTGGAATGTGTGGAAATTTCAATGGTAATCCTGCGGATGACAAAGTGCTGCCCAGTGGAGAACTCGCTTCTGATGACATTTCCTTTGGCCACAGCTGGAAATCAGACACCAGCATTCCAGGGTAAGAACCACAAGACTTTACCTGGTTGGTTGTGATCCAAAAATGTGTCTCAGGTTTGGTTTGATAGAGTGTTGGACAGGGAAAAGGTTAGTGTGATTTGTGGAGTTCTTGCAGCTCAAACAATAGGGCTTGGCATGAATACATGAACTGATAAAATGTGTGTCTTGAAAGCAATGCAAATCATTTGCTATTAAAGCCTCTATCGAATGCAATCGAAGTGAAATGGAGTGAGTTATTCACTGCTGACAGAATGAAACACTGCATAAATGTAACATATTTGCATTTACAAATTGTCATTGCATTGGTTTATTATTGACCGGATCATGCCCTAGCTGAGCCAAGAGGCCTCTATGTACTGTATATTCAGTTTTCATGTTCTCCTTGTGTCAGGATGGGTTTCCTTCAGGTACTCTGGTTTTCCCAAAATCCAAAGACATGCAGGTTAGGTAAATTGGATGCACTAAATTGTCAACAGAGTAAGTGTGAGTGTCCCAGCCACTAAGGTTGCACAAGCTACTGTACTCTTAAGTGCTGCTCAGGGTTTCATCAGTTAAGGACTTTTAAAGGATTATGTATCCGGTGTAAAAGCTGTGCCGAATAACTCTGTGAAGGACTCCGCTCTGCCAACCCCAAGTGGGAAAAAACAAAAATAGAGAGAGAGATTGGCTTCCAATTGTTGATTTCATGCTAATGTTCAATTGTACTACTTTACTTTTATTTACTTTTAGTATTGTGTTGAGTGCGCAGTGTCCAAATTAAAATCTCTCTGATGAAATTGTATAAGCATATACTTACCTGAAGTTTCATTGTATTCTCCAGCTGTGGTGCCAGAGACCAGACCGGTAATGTTGATGAGTGTCCATCGAGGCAGAGGTATTCTGATCTCTGTAGTATTATCAGCAACACCACTGGCCCCTTCCAGAACTGCCATCTTCATGTTGACCCGGCACCTTACTACTACTCTTGTGTGTATGATCTGTGTCTCTACACACGTACAAATGGCATGCTATGTTCAGCTGTTGAGGCCTATGAGACAGCTTGTGCCATCTTGGAGATACAGATCCCAGAATGGCGCTCGGGTCTGCGGTGCGGTAAGTCAAAATCACATTTCAGCACAGATTATTTTGTGATTTTGTCACCAGTGTTGTAAAAAATGTAGGTAGCTGAACTAACCTGAAAGCTAACCTTTAGAGAAAGTAGCAGGATGGGGCAGTAGGATCCACAGGATCCAAGTTTGATTTGTGTCCTCTGTGTTACTGTTACTGTTTTTAGAGCGATAAACTGGTTCCAAATAATTCAGAGGATGAATGAGCTGATTTTGATCTAACCTTTAACTGATTTTTCTAAACTAATAGAAAAGAATGAACATTTTTAGAAACATGATTAATTCACAAATTGGTCATTGCTAGCTCTTAAAGTGTAACTCAACCCCTGTTCAGACCCTAACTCCACCCACTGGCAATATTTGATGCAATATAAAATGCTGGAAAAATGTCAGCGGAGACAGAGGGGACGAACCGAGGGCGGGGCTGAGCGGGGGGCGTGCACCAGAGTGGCGGATTGATTGACACATAGGTGTAATTTGCGGGTAGGACGGGTCGGGCATATCCTCACCACTTTTTGCCAGGGTTTGTGTCCCCACCACTTTTGAGACATCTCGCGGCACGGATGTACCAATACAAATAAATTGAATAAATTTGAATAAAAAATAAAAAAACATTTCCTGTTAAAGGTCCCATGACATGGGGTTATTATATTATTTTATAATGTTTCCTGGGTTGCCCTTATAATGTTAGTATGTTTTTTAGATCAAAAATAGTCATAATTTAGAAACAAAAGGCATTTTTCCTAGCCCAGTTTTAGCCTCTGATTTGAACGCTCTGTTTGAAGGGGCGTGTCTGTGTGAGACTTCGGTGTAACCGCCCACTGCTGTGATTGGCTGACATGCTTGCATATGAAATAGCTATTTATTACATGTGAAACTCTCTCGAATACTTTTACTACAGTTATTATACGTTTTTACTATTACAGCTATCGAGATTAACAAATCGTCAGAAGTTTTTAAAGTATTTAGATATATTCCCATCACATAAAATGTTGCCGTGATGAGCATTGTGCAGATGACAGTCTGTTGTTGATCGCGAGAATGAAGATCTTATCATTGCAACGCAGTTTCTGCACTCTCTCTGCTTTCCCCAATGCAAACACGGTGATGCAAATACAGTAAGAGCTTCATGTGCAGTGTAACGTGCGTCATTGATTTCATAACGAGTTTGGCAAGTGTCCAGAATCAGATAAACTCGATCGCGCTGTGTCCATGAGAAAATGAGCTAGGAAGTATAGGAACGCGTGCGCGCGATTCCTACAAAGATTGTTCTTTGATCGCTTTCTGTATATAATTTATTCACAATTTAAATACGATTATTTTCATCCTACTAAAAGAAACGATGTGAAGTTGATATTTTAGTCACTGGCTTGACTTACTGAGGCATAAACAGCAGTATTGAACGATTTGAGAGAAAGATTGCCTGTCTGAACTTGAACAATTACACATCAGAAAGTGTTGCTTGGTAGCTCGATCGATTTATTTTCAGACGTTCGTCGAAGACACCTCTATGACCCAAGTTGAGGAAACAGTCGTCGGTGAAATGTTTGCCGCAGACATGCAAAACTTTGGGGAGTTGTGTCGGCGCATTTCCAGAGAAAATGAAATGAATCCACTGGTTCTTCTGGGGCTTGGATGAAGGAACTAAAAAAAGGCTTCGGTGTTCATTTGTACATCCAATTATTGAGCAATTATTATGCTTCGCTCGCTCAAAAGCCATGATATCTCCCGTGGACAAACTAAAATCGCGCGCACGCGTTCCTACTTCCTAGCTCATTTTCTCATGCGGGAAAATATTCTCTGGGTGGGCGAAGCAGAGAAAGGGGCGGTAACATTTCCTCTGTATGACGTCATACGGAGGAGATTCAAGATCAGCCCGATTGAGCTTCCACTTTCTCAAAGGCAGAGAAAGATAGCAAAAGCTCGATTTACACCGATTGAAATTTCTAGAAATTTGGGGACCATATAAAGGCTAGGGGAACTCATATTAATGTTAAAAAACCTCAAAAAGTAAAAATTTCATGTCATGGGACCTTTAACTCTAGCTGAGCATTCATTTTATTCATTTGTTAAATAAGAGGCGATCTAGCGTTAAAATGTGTTGTTTTTTAAATCAAGTGATCAAAATGCTCATTGCCGCTGCGATCAGTGGTACGTAACTACGTACAGTGTTCTCTTGTGGCTCGTGTCTTCACACGGACGCGCGCTTCAATCCATTGCGGAGAGACTCTATTCGTTCCAGTGAAATCACAAAACAAAATGGACACAAACGTGTCCCTGCTTGATATACAACCACTGATAAACATAATCAGTTTTGATGAGGAAAAAAAAACTATACTTCTTAGTGCAGATTAGAACCCTCTGACACGCTTGGCAAAAGTTCTGCCACTGGACAATTATAGTACTTACTTAGAATAACAACATATATTAGATCTCATTAAACGACAAATTAAACTCAATGTACTATTTAAATCGATTGCTGGACATCGTAATGTTATTGTACATACATCTGATTTATGATTTAGCATTGTATTAGCATCTCTTATCAATTCGAGCCGTTGGCTCAAACTGCGGTCTTAACTCCCGATGCCGACGATGCTAGCGAAGGGCGTGGTGAGCTCGTGCCAGGGGCGTGGGTAGTGAGCCGTTGGCAGAGCCAGTATGTGTCACGCGGGGAAACAACTTCCAATAGGAAAATTCTACTGCAGTATCCACCGTTCAACTCAAAGAGGGGATTTATATTGTAGAATTAAAACACTTTTAATGTCAAAACATTTACTCAAATCAATGAACAGCACTAATAAAGCCTCAGTCTTACAGATCATTAACTAAAAAAAGTTGTTTTAGGGTTTAGTTACCCTTTAATAGCCTATGATTTTAATAGCTATGATTTAAATTACCATTAGGCTATTCTTTATCTTTAGCAATGCAACACTGCATTTCACAATGAACCAGCAGTACCGATATTGGACTTGACCACAAATCACAAAGCCTTGTTTATACTCGACGTGTCCGCACGAGCGCGAGTCTCCGCTGACTGCGCGCGCACCTCTCCAAGCGGTCGAGGCGTTTATACTTGACGCGCTCGCCGTTATACTATTCTTTGAAACTACAGGGGGCGACTCGAGTAATTGTCCTCTCTAAACCATCAGGAATCGGTGAGAAGAAGAAATATAAACACGTGACAATGTTTATTTTAGTTACCACCACCAATACAAAAATAATCGTGTAAAACCCAGTAAACCCTGAGATTATTACTTGTGACATTAGAACAAAATATATGTAGGCTAGCCTATATGGGAATACATGTACGTATACAAATAAATTAACGATCTCTTAAATATTTTCTAATTTCACTAAACATTTCATTAACTTTCGTGTACATTTGTATTAACCATGGACCTTTATGTTCATTAAAAAGGCTTTTTATGCTATTGTATGCTAATTTTTTTAATGTAAGCAACTAATTTAGGGGTGCTGGTGTGATGACAAGTTCGTGCTCGGCCAGATTCGGCACAAAGTTGTTCATCTTTGGATGTGGAGCCGCGCGCGATGTTACAAAATCTGCCGTGCATACCGCCAGGCGAAATGTATGGGGTTATTATTGTTGCAATATTCCAAATAAATAGATTAATATTCACAAATAAATGTAAAGAGATTCACAAAAATGTATCGAATGCACAAATGAATAGATTAAGATCCACAAATAAATGTAAAGAGTTTCACAAAAAATTATAAAATTCACAAATAAATAAAATGAGATTTGCAAATAAATAAAATATTTACAAATGTTTTCTTATTTTACAAACACAACTCTGCCTGGCATTTATTTGTGAATCGGTTCCTGTGCATTTGTAAATCGCTGCACACATTTGTGAATCGGTTCCTGTGCATTTGTAAATCGCTGCACACATTTGTGAATCGGTTCCTGTGCATTTGTGAATCCCCTCACGCATTTGTGGATTTTGAAACACTTCTAGCGCAGACGTGCAGAGAAATCCACAAATAGGTGGACTCCACCCACCGCCTACTCAAGCCAATCAGATAACGGCCACATCGAGCTGGCCAATCGTAGCACGTTATCGCTTCAACCAATCACGTTAGGCTTTACGCTCGGGGCTGGAAGTGGGAACTGACTGATTCTTGCATCAATGAAAGGAGCACTGGAGTGCAGTAGTAGCGCTGAACGTGTGTGGTAAAAACACTATGTTTTCAAAAGACTGTTGGAGTTTAAGGCCTCTTTATATTTCCATCAGGATACACTCAGGGAATTATGATAATCAGAGATCCCGAGCATCATGAACAGTCTCTACACCGGCAAGAGGCGCGTCTGCCGCTGCAGTTTAAATCATGTAAAACTAGCATGTGTGAAATGTTAACACACATTCCCTATGTGACGTCTGCTTAGCTTTATATGCATAATCGTGCTCTTAACGGCTCTGATCGTAGCCTGCTTATTGACTAGTGCTGGTTAAATCATATCGTGATAGTGTACTGGACGCGGGGCATTCATTGATAAACGGATGCCCGCACTTCTGATGTAGCGGCTACTTCACGCAATTAGGACAAATGTTTTTGCACATTCGCTTTGCCCAGTGTAGATAGCCTCGCACGGGGTAGACACGATGCATGACACTATACGATTTTGCTTTTTAAAGCACAATCGCAGTGACAAATAGCAATAGGATATAAATAAATGTAATGTAGAATACCAAATATAAGCCCAAATGTATAAATACAAAAACATTTGTCCTAATTGCGTGAAGTAGCCGCTACATCAGAAGTGCGGGCATCCGTTTACTATCAATGAATGCCCCGCGTCCAGTACACTATCACGATATGATTTAACCAGCAGTCAATAAGCAGGCTACGATCAGAGCCGTTAAGAGCACGATTATGCATATAAAGCTAAGCAGACGTCACAAAGGGAATGTGTGTTAACATTTCACACATGCTAGTTTTACATGATTTAAACTGCAGCGGCAGACGCGCCTCTTGCCGGTGTAGAGACTGTTCATGATGCTCGGGATCTCTGATTATCATAATTCCCTGAGTGTATCCTGATGGAAATATAAAGAGGCCTTAAACTCCAACAGTCTTTTGAAAACATAGTGTTTTTACCACACACGTTCAGCGCTACTACTGCACTCCAGTGCTCCTTTCATTGATGCAAGAATCAGTCAGTTCCCACTTCCAGCCCCGAGCGTAAAGCCTAACGTGATTGGTTGAAGCGATAACGTGCTACGATTGGCCAGCTCGATGTGGCCGTTATCTGATTGGCTTGAGTAGGCGGTGGGTGGAGTCCACCTATTTGTGGATTTCTCTGCACGTCTGCGCTAGAAGTGTTTCAAAATCCACAAATGCGTGAGGGGATTCACAAATGCACAGGAACCGATTCACAAATGTGTGCAGCGATTTACAAATGCACAGGAACCGATTCACAAATGTGTGCAGCGATTTACAAATGCACAGGAACCGATTCACAAATAAATGCCAGGCAGAGTTGTGTTTGTAAAATAAGAAAACATTTGTAAATATTTTATTTATTTGCAAATCTCATTTTATTTATTTGTGAATTTTATAATTTTTTGTGAAACTCTTTACATTTATTTGTGGATCTTAATCTATTCATTTGTGCATTTGATACATTTTTGTGAATCTCTTTACATTTATTTGTGAATATTAATCTATTTATTTGGAATATTGCAACAATAATAACCCCATAGTAATGTGCTTTTGCTCACCCAACGCGCACGACCGCCAACACCGCAATGACGTCATTTTTTCCGCGTGCACTTCACGCTCGTGCGGACGCGTCGAGTATAAACAAGGCTTAACAGCCCAACAGAGGAGGGAGGGAGGGAGGGGGTAACAGCCCAACAGAGGAGGGAGGGAGGGAGGGGGTAACAGCCCAACAGAGGAGGGAGGGAGGGAGGGAGGGGGTAACAGCCCAACAGAGGAGGAAGGGAGGGAGGGAGGGGGTAACAGCCCAACAGAGGAGGAAGGGAGGGAGGGAGGGGGTAACAGCCCAACAGAGGAGGAAGGGAGGGAGGGGGTAACAGCCCAACAGAGGAGGAAGGGAGGGAGGGAGGGGGTAACAGCCCAACAGAGGAGGAAGGGAGGGAGGGAGGGGGTAACAGCCCAACAGAGGAGGGAGGGAGGGAGGGGGTAACAGCCCAACAGAGGAGGAAGGGAGGGAGGGAGGGGGTAACAGCCCAACAGAGGAGGAAGGGAGGGAGGGAGGGGGTAACAGCCCAACAGAGGAGGGAGGGAGGGGGTAACAGCCCAACAGAGGAGGGAGGGAGGGAGGGAGGGGGTAACAGCCCAACAGAGGAGGAAGGGAGGGAGGGAGGGGGTAACAGCCCAACAGAGGAGGGAGGGAGGGAGGGAGGGGGTAACAGCCCAACAGAGGAGGGAGGGAGGGAGGGAGGGGGGGGGGGGGGTAACAGTTCTCACTATTAACTAGTTGCTTATTATCATGCATATTACTAGGATATTGGCTGTTTATTAGTACTTATGAAGCACATATTAATGCCTTATTCTGCATGATCATTTTCTACATCCCTTAATCACCCAATACCTACTTAACAACTACCTTACTAACTATTAATAAGCAGTAATTAGGAGTTTATTGAAAAATCTAAAATCAAAAGTCGTAGTTAATAATTAGTTAATATTGAGAACAGGACCCTAATCTAAAGTGTGACCGTTTTGTTTCAATGGAAAAATTATTTTATACTTAAATATTTGAATCTCACATTTATCATCAACGTTTTGAAACAAAGATAGCATTGTCATTTCTGATGGTTGAAAACTAATATAAATATACTTCCTGGAATTAAATTCTTCAATTAAATTCTTTTTTAATTAGTGAGAGAGGGGATTAAAGGGGTGGTAAAGTATGATTTCACTTTTCTAACTGTAGTTAGTGTGTAATGTTGCTGTTTGATCATAAACAACATCTGCAAAGTTACAACACTCAAAGTTTAAAGCAAAGGAAGATATTTGCTTTTAAAGAAAAGGACTACAACAAACGGCTGATAGAGACTACACGACACCCTCCGGGGTTAGTGACATCAGCAACCCTAACATTTACTTAAGCCCCGCCCCCTGAACATGCAGTCCATGTTGAGAAGAGAAAAAGTTGTTGTATAAGAGTACATTTGTGAGTCAGCTCAAACTTTAGCACCCATCTTTTCACATGCAATAGAAAGTCACTCTGTGTGCATCTCACAATCAGTCCCCCCCCTTTAAAGAACACACTTGTTGTAGGTTTTGTCAGTTTATCTAATCAAAGGAAGGGCCAAAAATCAATCTTGACTGAGGTCTGTGGGCCGATCAAGTTATATTAAACTCCTATATTACATTTAAAGTGATTAGCCTTGGT
The DNA here is from genome assembly GCF_949152265.1 of Phoxinus phoxinus. Taxonomy (NCBI): domain Eukaryota; kingdom Metazoa; phylum Chordata; class Actinopteri; order Cypriniformes; family Leuciscidae; genus Phoxinus; species Phoxinus phoxinus. The sequence continues at coordinate 2,616,322 of NC_136896.1, forward strand.
TCCCCTGATTTATAATTCATAATTTTAAAACATTAAGCAATCGGCTTTAGCCTGGGGAAAACCCAGACGAACTTCTGGCAAATTTGAGATTTGCTCTGCAACTCAGTCTGGCCAAGAGCTCATTTAAGCCCATTTCCAATTTTTCCAAATCGAGGCACCAATCACAAACGTTGAGGCGGGCTTTACATGATGACGATCACTCTGATTGGTTTTTAGGTCTGTCCAATTGTGCAATGCTATCCAATCTTGAACATTTAAGAAACTAAATGAACATTTAAATTAATAATAATAATAATAATAATGATTTATTACATGCAAATAATGCAAAGTAGATTTTTATCTCATGCAACAGAACATTTTACTGATTAAAATATAAATATGTCTATTATTAATAAGGGAATAATTACAATCTTTAAGCACAATAATGAAAAAAGCAACTAAATGACGTTTATTACATGGCTCTCTATAATATGTTATTCTGATTGAATTGAAAAAAGATATCAGAGAACTTCAGTTCAGTATTAATATTACTGTCGTTAATTTTAATTACTTATTAATATTAATATTGTTGCATTCACCAGGGTTTATTTTGTTGCTGATTGCACGTTATCTCTTACATAACACATAATAAACAAAAGGCAAGTTCCAGCACAGTGAATATTCTCCAAATGTTCCTGCATATATGCACATATTTTTGAATATTTCAAACTTGGCAGCAAACATGTTTTGTTTGTATAACATGCGTTTGTTTCCTCAGTCTCGCATGCTCCGCGTTTGTTGTGGCAGCGCACGTGTAATCAGAAACGGCCTCTGTAATAATTATACACATAAACAATTATTAAATTCCGTAATGCACTTTCATTTTCAGATAGATAACTTTTTCAACCCTAGGCAGTCCTCCTTCAGACATACTTCTCATTATATGTTTTGTTTTCACTCTCAGACGGGGCACACAATGAGTGTTAAACAGCCCATAAGGGTTACGTTACCGCTCTGAATCTTGATTCATTGATGGAAATTAAGCTTCTGTAAGTTCGGTGAAATTAAAATAGTTAAGCTAATATGTTATCTATAATTATTTACAGTATTTTGATGTTCCCACGGTAACAATATTGTGCATAATTGCCGTGATAAACAGTATTACCAAATAAACAGCACACGTCTACTTCAATGGCAGGTTTTTCACAAGTTTACACGTACATGAAATCAGATATAGTAATTTATGCGTATTTGGCGTGCTGTCCAGGAGAGGGCTCCTAGCTCGGAATTTGGCCTGAACCCAGAGTACCCTATTGGGCCCTAATTTGTGAATCTCTGATCTAATCAATCCTCATTTTATCACCCCAATATCTTCTCTTTCATACAGACATATATTAGATGTTTACTTGTACTCTTGTTTTTGCCACATCAGTGAATGAGTCTTTTTCCTTTATTCTCTCAGAACCTACAACTTCCATCTCTGATCCATGCTATGATTATAACACTCTTGATGAATCCTGGAGAGACATACGGCAATACCAATCCTATGGATATGATGACACTCTTGTTGAATGGAGTGGCTGGTATCGGCTGTATCTGAATGGAGAAAGTGCCCAGATGTCTGAGTGGTGTGTGAGTAATTCTGGATGTGGCGGTCAATCTGCACTGCATCTCAACGGTTCTCATCCAACACTTGAGGATGGAGTGGTGACCCGTGAAGTCATGGGAACTCATTCATGGTGGTGGTGGTGGTATTCCAATGAGTGCGGCGACTACAGTTCCTCATCAATCCGAGTCAAAGCCTGTCCAGGAGATTATTACGTCTATGAATTGGTCAAACCCATCACATCAGCTCCAGGGCCGATGTACTGCGCAGGTACAATTTTAACCCTTTCATTTGGGATATTTGTTATGATTATTTATTTAACTATAATGAGCTCTATCTGTTAGCTAATTTAACATCATCTTTTGTTTTATAAAAATAAGCATGTTTTAATTATCTAGAATTAGTGGTTTCCAGTCCATTATCCATTCTGTATATTAGGTTATGTTACAGATCAATAGCACCTAGATCTCTTTGTTACAAAATTCCTCAAATCACACTTTAGGCTATTTACTTAATAATTAATATGTATACTGTTTATGAACACATCGTAATATTACTCCACAGTCCTCTTATTGAAGTCTTTGTCAGAAAAGTCTTATTTGCATAGCCTTTAGCAAATGTTTGGCAATGTTGCTCTGTCTGGTTCTTCAAGCTGCTGTCAGCTACTGTATACTTGCCCCATTTTGAGCCTGAAAGTACACAGTTGGTTAGAATATAATTGTTCAAAATTATGTAATTAACTGTCATAATAGGTTTTAGGATGTAATACTCTTGTATGTACAGTATAGGCAATATATTTAATAATACTTTTGCAAACTCCATGACAGTTGCTTTCCAAAGCATCAGCAGTGATCCCTGCTACAACTATGAGTCTCTGGATCGTCCCTGGAGAGCCAACAATGAAAGTGGAGATTACATTTGTGATGAACGTTTCTCCTGGAATGGCTGGTACCGGCTTTTCTACTATGGAATGGACATCCGGATGCCAGAGACCTGTGTTAGTTCATACTCCTGTAACGCATACTATAATCTGTGGCTCAATGATCCTCACCCTCAGATAGAGGATGGAGTGGTGACCAGGGAGGTCTGTGCAGGGTCTTATTGGGGAAGCTGCTGTGACTTCAAGACAACCCCCATCAGAGTGAAAGCGTGTCCAGGCAATTACTATGTCTATGAACTTGTGAATCAAGCAGGGTGGTGGTGTTCAGGATACTGCACAGGTACTGTGCCTTTCTCATTTATTTAAGAATTTCAAAACTTTTAAAATGATTTCTGTCATTTACATGAATTTCCTTCTTTTTAGATGTCAACACTATTTCACAGGCGGCATCCACTATAAGTCCAGATATATTCACTGGATCCAGCATTACTTTGAGTAAGCTGCAAGTAATATATATGAACAAATATTTGAGTATTATTAAAAATTATCTATATTTTTTCCTTCAATTAAAGATTTGCATTATAGTGAAAATGGCCATTTTTATGCATAAACATTTTCATTATTACACAGTCACATTGTATGAATGATTTAAGAATCTCATGATGATAACTGTGTCTCACTGATGAAGATTTTCACTTGTGAAGTTTCTCATTGAAATATAACTTGTTTTGTTCTCATCATCTCTCAGTAACAGATTATGACCCGTGTAATAATTACAACATACTTGACAACTACTGGAGAAGCACACTCAATTACTGGTCTATGTATGAATACATAACTGAACATGATGACACTCGTGTAGAATGGGACGGCTGGTATCGACTCTTCATTGATGGATCAAGTGCTCAGATGCCTGAGTGGTGTTTTTATTATATGTCATGTGGAGGTTATAGTTCTCTGTGGCTTGATGGCTCTCATCCTCGGCTAGAAGATGGAGTTGTTACTCGTGAAGTTTACGGCTCTCGTGATGGTCAGTGCAGTCGCTACAGATCCGACCCAATCCAAGTCAAAGCTTGTCCTGGAAATTATTATGTCTACAAATTTACCAGACCAACTCTTTCAATCCCAGATCCTGTTTATTGTGCAGGTATGTTCATTCATCTTTATATTTGACGTAACTTATCATGAATTGTATTGGTTTGTATTCATATTATCATCTTGAATATATTTAATTATCAATATATAATGCTCTCTTTCTACTTATTCCTTAATAGTGCCTTACTCCACTCCAAGTGAAGACCCCTGCTACAACTATGCCAGTCTGGATGAGCCTTGGAGATCCACAGACAACTATTACTATAATAACTATAACTATGCAATGTGTGATTATAATGTGGACTGGAATGGCTGGTACAGGATGTTCTACAATGGTCAAAATGCTCAGATGCCAGAATCATGTGTAAATCAGTACATGTGTGGCACTTATGACTCACTGTGGCTCAACGGCCCTCACCCACAGCTGGAAGATGGAGTGGTCACCCGTCAGGTCTGTCTCTCATGGGATGCCTCCTGTACTTACAAATCCCACCCTATAAGAGTCAAAGCCTGTCCAGGAGATTACTATGTTTATGAGTTTGTCAAACCAATGTCATGTGGAGCTTACTGTGTTGGTGAGCACTTACTCCTATAATCTTCAATAATTTTATTTTCTGGATTTTTGTTTAAAAAATGATTGAAGTTGATTTAAAATGTTCCTAATACCAGAAGCATCAAGTCAGTCCAACTCATCAGCGTCTACAACAACAGAGACGATCCCATCCATAGAATCTATCACTCACCCAATCACAACCACTGGTAAAGTATATTCTTGCTTCTTTTATAAACTATCTTGAGCATCTCTTTTGGACGTGTTTTTATTAAACAGGATCTCTTGAAATGTTCCCGTTTATCACATTAAGTAAATTCATAATAATTTCTGCAAAAAACACATTAGGAAGAAGCAATAGAGCTCACAAATGAGTATGCAATTCAGACTCTATGGGCCCTATTTTGCACCCGCGCACAGCGGACTTTTCTCTCCACAGACGCACGTCGGTAAATTAGTGAATGAACTTGCGCTCGCGGGGGCGGTTCAGCGCAAAGAGGAGGCGTTTTCCGGCGCAAAACTCCCCTGGTGCTATTTTCCAGTTTTAGAAAGCAATTGAGCCACTGACCAGTAAAATCCAGTCTAAAGACAGTGGCGCGTTGCGCGTTAGTCATATGGTATTTTAAGGGCGCGTGCTTGGCCATAATGTAGCGTGTTAACGCGCATCCACTTTGATTCTCTAATATATACAGACGCAGCAGTTTTCATTTTTGCAAATCATACATTATTACAAGGAAAAATATTAACGAGGGAAATCATTGTTGTGTCCGTGAAGATGTGAAAAAGATCTATCTATATATATAAACAAAAAAAATCTAGATTAGGCTACACATTTACCCAAATTATACGCCTGTTTAACCAAAGCTAATTTGGGTGGGTTTCTCCCATCATCCCCAATGTCACTTCTCTGTGTTTTACGGTCCTGACGAGAACGTCGGTCTCCTCGGCTGTGAACTGCTCATGGCGTGCGCCGGCAAATCCGCCGTTATAATAGCGATCCGCCATGGAACAAGCGCGCCGGCTCTTAAAGGGAATGTGAGAGGACGCTCTGATTGGTTTATTTCACGTTACACCCAAACCACACCTATGAATAATGAAGCTACTTCAGACCAACACATTTTAGATTTGCGCCAGGCGCAAGAGGCATTTATCCCGCCGGGAAAACAGCGCCGGGATTCGCCCACAAAGTTACTTGCGCTTTGCGCTTTGACACTTGCGTATCAGATCGTTAAAATAGGGCCCCATATATTAAAATGTGAACATAGAATGCAATTTTAGGTAAAGTGAAGCACCTAAACTTTGTAAATAGTGAAAACTAAACCACCAGTGTTTCTCAAACTAAGTTTATAACCAATGTTCACATACTCCAACCATCAGATACAGGGAATTACTCTATACACACACAAAAATATAAAAGAATCAGAGTGTAATTTGATGGCCTTTTATACATTCATTAAATTTTATAGTGTAGCGTCGTTCTTTGTTTCAATATTACTTACTATGGTTTTGGGTGATTTTTAGACCCCCTGGCTATCTTAGACTGACACTAGTTTGAGAAATACACGACCAAGATGCAAAATGAACTAATTAGACAATTATACATGCAAAGTGTATTAAGCCATGAAATGAAATCAAAAGCAGAGATATAGGAACAAGATATTTTTGCAGATTAGTTTCACTTTATGTTTTGTTTTTGACTGGGGAGAGAGTGTCAGTTCTTAAAAATGTTTTAAATCTGAAAGAACAATCAAAATCTGATTTTCAATCAGTCTATGTGTAGATCACCACTTGAATATACGTATAAATATATTTAGCAAATAAGCGTCAAAGCGTGTTTTGAAAGCATTGCCTTCTTGAGCTCAAGTTGCTTCTAATCTTTGTGACTCAATTTGGCTGTTTTTAACACTTGTTTTGTCAGCTAAATGAGAGGAGGTGTGTACTTAAGTAAAGAGTGATGTGCAGATAACTATTTCATGACTGATACATAAAACAACATTCATTTATTAATTCAGTAAAATGTATATTTGTTATATTTCCATAACAACAGCTCCCCCTGTTGACCCGTGCTACAACTACAATATCCTGAATGATTCATGGAGAGACACCAACAATCAAGATTCCTCACAAATAATGTGTGACGCTTGGGTCAGCTGGAACGGCTGGTACCGTCTCTTCATTCAGAGTCAGAGCGTTCAGATGCCAGACACATGTGTTGCTGAGTATAGTTGTGGCACTCACGCTCCACTGTGGCTGAACGGAGGACATCCAACAGTTGAGGATGGAGTGGTCACTCGAGATGTCTGCGGTCACTGGTGGAATAACTGCTGCGCTTTCCAATCCAATCCCATTAAAGTCAAAGCCTGTCCAGGAGATTATTATGTCTATGAGTTTGTGAGCCCAACTGGCTGCAGTTTGGCTTATTGTGCAGGTAAATATATTTACATGTGCACTTTGTTTATGTAAGAGATCTTTGCTTTTTATTTAATATTTATCATTTATTTCAGATTCAAGCAACATAACCACTACTTCTACTACTGTCACGCCAGAAACAACCACAGATGAAACTACAACAACAGAAACTACAACCATGGACACTACAACTGGTAATATAATGTATTATGTTACAATCTGGAGGATTATTGTTTGGCATGAGCAAATAAGATCCATGTTTTGAGTTTGTAATGCATGTAAATAATTTAAAATAATTTATAAAGCCATATAGGCTATTATATTATCAGTCATATTAAAGGGATTAAGCCACAGGAAATCACAGTCGTGCAGATATAGGTCATAATGCTGTGTCATATTTAATTATGCAGAGATTGCAAATATTATGATAGGGACACTAATGTAAATTAAATTGAAATGATGTCTATGACATTACTAATAAATTTTCAATACTGTTTTTTTTCCTCCCTCTCTCTCAGACAATAGCATCAATATTACGAGCCGATTTTATCCATTTGGAACTGGAGACTCAGTAAATGGACGCATTGATGATGGGAGTTCATCAGTTATATACCTACAGCAGCCGTTTATATATTTTGGGCAAACATACAACCAAATTTATGTAAGTCAATCTAATATGAGAGGATATTGGATTGTGAGTGTCTAAAACCTATGTGTATATACAATGTACTCATGGAGAAAAAGTAAATGGGAAAATGACCATTCACTGCAGTTTAAAATACTGTTACAAATAATTTAGTATATTTTAGTATCTTCCACATAATAATAATCAGACCTCTTCTATTTCAGGTTAACAACAATGGACACTTGACTTTTGACGGGGCATGGTACAGCTTCTCTCCATACCAGTTCCCAGCGTATGGAGGGAAAGACCTCATTGCTCCATTCTGGACAGATATTGACAACCGTTGGAATGGTGTTATCTCATATCAACAGTACACCTCTGGCAGTGTCCTTACACAGGCGACCCAAGACATAAACCAATACTTCCCTGACTTGAGTTTCTCTGCTTCATGGGTCTTTGTTGCAACATGGGATAGAGTTGCATACTACTACAATTCAGGAACAGTAAGTAGAACAAGTTTTTACCATGGAGACCTTCATGTGCCCATTTAAAAATAAAAATCGGTATACCACATGTTTCTTGCTTCACAAAAATTTAATCTTGTTTTGTCTTTAAGGAAACATCTTTCCAAGTGGTTTTGATTTCAAATGGCCATCTCTCATTTGTTGTAATGAATTATGGTGCAATCGCTCCAACGCAACGATATGTACAGGTATGCACAAGATGATATTGATATGATGTATTGAACCTTTTATGACTAACTAATCAGATATCTGAATGTCTTCCTTATCATTAGGCTGGTTATGACACCATCGACTCAAGTCACCATTTCTCAATTACTGGATCACTCCAGAATGACATCACAAGCCTACCATACAGCAGCAATGTCAATGTGGCAGGCAGATGGGCCTTCAGAACAGATCATGGAACACGTGGTTGTCAATTTAATGGTAAAACTAATTTTCTGACTGCTTCAAATATTTGCTATTTTCAGGAAGACTATGAATGACCTATTCAAATGTAATTACATCATGCAAGTGAGCCATAGGTGAAGCCTTCTAGTATTTACACAAATTATTCTTGGTGTTTATATCCATAAACTCTTTGTTATAGGTTTTCCAGTGCAGCTGGGAGACTCTTTCTGGAGTGATTCCACCTGTCAGCAGAGATGCTCCTGCACCAGAAGCGGACTCCAGTGCAGCTTTGAGCCCTGTACTTATTCCCAGGCTTGTCGTCCAGCTGCTTTCCAATACTCTTGCCAGAACATTCAGAGACAAACATGCACCATCTCGGGTGATCCTCACTACTACACCTTTGACAATCAGATATTTCACTTTCAAGGAACCTGCACGTATGTTCTGTCTGAGGTTTGTAATACTGCTATGGGTTTCCATTTATTGTAGAAGAGATAAATTAAAACATTGGGAATCTTTTGCTTATTCTGAATTTTTGTCATTGTTTAGGCTTGTGGAAATGGTTTACCGTACTATCGCATTGAGGGGAAAAATGAGCATCGGGGTAGTACTCATGTGTCATGGACTCGGATGGTCAGAGTATTTGTCTATAATGAAGAAATTGAATTGGTCAAAGATCACTATTATGAGGCAAAGGTAATAATCACTGTATGACATGTAATAATCACATGTAATGTTGAGTTGAATTCAGCCATCCATCCATCTTCCTAATTTCTTTTTTTTTGTCAACATTGTCAAGGTTAATGGGACCTTTCTAGCAACACCATTCACCCTTCACAATGGATCCATCCAAGTCTATCAGTCAGGGTTTTCATTGGCCATCAGCACAGATTTTGGTCTCCTAGTGACCTATGATGCATATAGCTATGTCACCATCTCTGTACCTTATGACTACCAGAATGCCACATGTGGTCTGTGTGGGAACTATAACCTACATCCTGAAGATGACTTCCGTTCAGTCTCTGGGGAGATCTTAAGCTCGGATGTTGACTTTGCCAACTCTTGGAAGGTAGAGGGGGACACAGATCCTGAATGTCATGATGTCAGGTGCACAGGTCTCGCTTGTGCGGTCTGTACCAGCAGTGAAATGAGCCTTTACAGTGACACAAATCACTGTGGAATTCTAGGAGATGTTTCGGGGCCTTTTGCATCTTGCCACTCTGTGTTTTCACCACAGAACTACATAGAGAACTGTGTCTATGATCTTTGCTTAGGAGGAGGTTACCAGCCTATTCTCTGCCAGGCTCTCAATGTGTATTCTGCTCAATGCCAGCAGCAGGGTGTACAACTTGGACAGTGGAGACAACCAGGCTTTTGTGGTAAGTGCCATGTTTATTAGAAGTAAATTTGGCATTAATTTTAATATGATTTAAATATTTGTGCAAGGTGAAAGATCCAGAGTTTGATGCATATTCTTATTTCCGCTTTCTATTTCCAGAAATCATATGCCCTGAGCACAGTCATTTTGAGTCTCATGGAACAAGCTGCCCTGCAACTTGCAGCAACCCATCTGCCCCAATAAACTGCCCCTTGCCCAACCAGGAGAGCTGTATTTGTGATGATGGGTACATCCTCAGTGCTGGACAATGTGTGCCTGAAGTGAACTGTGGCTGCACATTTGATGGCTTCTATTACTCTGAAGGACAGTCAGTAGTGTTGGACGAGGACTGTGGGAGACAATGTGTTTGCAGTAGCCAGTCAATGGTCTGTTATCAGAACCAGTGTGGTCCAGCAGAGGTGTGTGGACTCCATAATGGTGTAAGGGGCTGCAGACCCATTAGTTATGCTACCTGTTCGGTTGAAGGCCTAGGTTCATACCACACCTTTGATGGACAAACTTTTAGATACCCAGGAGCTTGTGGACTGACCCTTGCAAGAGTGATGGGACCATCCCAACTGCCATCCTTTGTTTTGACAGTGGAGAAAGTACCCAGAGGCCTTCAAGACTTTTCCAGGTTCCTAAATTTTGAGGCAGGAGGAACTCATGTTTCTATTGAATTGGGAGAAGGTAGCAATGTACAGGTTAGCTAAAAAATCTTAGTTTGTCATTTATTTGGAGCAGTTTAACTAAATAATTTCAAACGCCATATGCTAGATAAATTAACTTTTATATTCTTCTCAGGTGGATGGAGAGATGGTTGGCCTTCCCATCAGTGTTGGTTCCAGTCAGATCCACATCTATCACAGTAGTGTGAGGGGTTTCGTGTTGGAGACAAACTTTGGAGTGACCGTTAGAGCTGACTGGCCGCACATTGTCCGAATCACGGCTCCAACCACTTACAATGGTACACTTGGAGGTCTGTGTGGGAACTTGAATGGAAACACTGATGATGAATTCTACAGCCCAGATGGGGTCCTGCTGGATGACTCCCAGCAATTTGCAGATAGTTGGCGTGATGGATCCCTGTCAGCCCACTGTGAGGACCCAGCTGAAAATTGGGAACCAGGACTTTATCAGAACAGAAGCGAGTTCAGTGAGCTCTGCAGCATCATGACAATGAACGATGGACCGTTTGCTGAATGCAGCAGAACACTAGACCCTTCGCACCGGATTGAAGACTGCATTCAGATGCTGGAGCAGACGGAGGGTGCCAGGGAGGCTCTATGTGAAGCCCTGCGAGGGTACACACTACACTGCCAACAGAATGGCATTGCAGTTGGAGAGTGGAGGAGTATTACACACTGTGGTTAGTATCTTATAAAGTGATGAAGTGAAAGATTAAAAAGCATATATGTTCTTCAAAATTCTGATCATTCATTGCCTTTTCATCCCGTTTTGTCTTAATTATTTCAGATCCTAACTGTCCAGCAAATACTCATTTTGAACTGTGTGGCACATCCTGTCCTGCATCCTGCCCCAGCCTCTCGTTTCCCTTTCAGTGCGTTCTGCCATGCCAGGGTGGATGCCAGTGCGATGATGGACTAGTGCTGGATGGAGATCGCTGTGTTCCCCCCACTGGTTGCGGCTGCCACTATCATGGCCGTTATCGTCAGCCTGGAGAACAGTTCTGGCATGGCGAAGAGTGCCAGTTCCTGTGTGTCTGTGATGGAATCACTGGGAATGTCCGTTGCACACCATCATCTTGCAGTGACCAAGAAATCTGCCGTGTGGTGGAGGGGGGGTATGGCTGTCATCCTCGTCCACATGGTAGCTGTTATGCTTCTGGAGATCCCCATTATGTCTCCTTTGATGGAACCTACTTTGACTTTCAAGGCACATGCCGATATGTGCTGGCCACAGTGTGTAATGATACTCGTGGACTACCACACTTTCAAGTTGATGCAAGAAATGCAGCATGGAATGGATGGCCTGTGTCAATAACTGTTGAAGTTTTTGTTAATGTTTCTGGGCATCTTGTGCACATGTCACAGGATATGAACAGTTATTCTGCTGTTAAGGTAAGCAAGTCCCACTCACCGTAATTTACCACGGAGTATATGTGGTATGAAAAATGTTGTTGTAATTATTGATCAGAGTGTTTTGTTTAAACAAGCGCTATTTTTTGTCTCCAATTAGGTTGATGAAGAGATCAGAAACCTCCCTGTCTATCTTGACTCTGGTCGAGTATCTGTCTACTCCACAGGACAGTTTGTCTATGTCTCAACTGACTTTGGTTTCAGTGTCAGTTATGGTGGTTCCTGGGAGGTAAACATTGTTGTGCCAGCAGAATACAGTGGAATTATGTGTGGCATCTGTGGCAACTTTAATGGCCATCTGGAGGATGACTTCCTCACTCCTTCAGGTGCTTTGGCATCTTCAGCAGACCAGTTTGGGGCAGAATGGATGGTTGAAGATGACATGTCATGCAATCATGGCTGTGGAGACCATTGTCCTTTGTGCCAAGATGAGAGCACAACTCAAGCCTTGTGTGGGATCATCAGAGACAATCAGGGTCCATTTAGCTTCTGTCATGGTTCTGTAGATCCACAAGCCTACTTTGATAACTGTGTGTTTGATGTGTGCATCTCTGGGAACCACAACGATGTCTTGTGTCGCTCTGTCCAATCATATGTGAGTGCTTGTCAATCTGTCAATGCTATGGTCTACCCCTGGAGAGAAATTGCATCGTGTGGTAAGTGACTGGAGATGTGGATGAGATATTTAAAAAGACCAGTGCAATTAAACTAAATGTTTTTTTTTATTTCCCTTATTCAAGGTGTTTTTATTTAATCTCAAATATTTAAGTGTATTAATAACATGTATGTTTCACGTACATACTTTTTTTTGTTACATTGCCAGTCATGGACTGCTCATCAAACATCCCAAACAGTCATTATGAGGTGTGTGGAACAGACTGTGGCCACACGTGCGCCAGCAGCATCGATGCTAGTTGTGAACACACATGCTCAGAAGGTTGTTTCTGTGATGAGGGATTTGTGAGGAGTGGAGGACTCTGTGTACCAGTGGAGCAATGTGGCTGCTTGTATGATGGATTCTACTATCATGTGAGGATTAAAAATCATGTTTTAATGTTAAGACGTATACAGGACAGTGGCAGATAAGGGGAAGCACAGCCATAGCATATTATGGCAACATACATCATCTCAAACACTTATAAAAAAACTGTGGTGTTGCCATGTTACAAAGATGGTATCATCATAATACTTTCACTCCTAAAAACTATATGGTGATTCCATGATTTTTGTATGTAAAATACTCACTGATGTTATGTTATGGAAATGTAAAGTTTGTTGTCATTGTTGATTCTGTAGATTGATGAACAGTTCTGGGATTCAACATGTTCCCAACGCTGTCAGTGTTTTGCTCCAAATGATCTACGCTGCACTGCATCTTTCTGCCCAGCGGCCATGGAGTGTGCGGTCAGAAATGGACGTCGTGACTGCTACAGTCCAATGTCCACATGCACAGTCTGGGGCGACCCCCACTACATCACCTTTGATGGGGCTGTGGCCCACTTTCAGGTATAAACTGGTAAACTGCTTTTTTTGGCAGACAACTACCTTAACTGTTGTTTTGTGTCCCAGTAGAGGACTTAAATGATTGGATTTAGTATATCTAAACAGGGTTGGATTTCAAATATATTTCATAAATCAAAGAATATTCATATATTTACGAATGTATGCAATGTCTTGCAATATATTTATGTAAGGAAAGTGAAAGAAATAATGAAGACTATGGCCTGGTTTCACAGACAAGGCTTAGATTAAGCCAGAATTTGGCTTTAGTTTAATTAGGACATTTAAGTAGCTTTTATAAACATGCCTTGAACAAAACAATGGCACTGACATATTTTATTGAAACCGGGGATAAGTGTATTGTGTTAATCTTCACAGGGCACGTGTTCGTATGAGATTGCCCAGACCTGCGGTAATGTTACGGACAGTGATCTGGAGTTTCGTGTGGTGGCCACCAACAGGCACCGGGGGAACATGGTGGTGTCATTTGTGTCTGCAGTGGATGTTTGGTTGTCTCAGCATGAACAACATATGCACATCAGTATTGGGCAGAACAGGAGAGTTAAAGTAAGTTACACTTTAATTGATGCCAATATAAATACATATTTCACTTTTTTCTCTTTTCTTGTTTTCTATGTTGAAATTTTCTGATTCTCCTCCAGGTTGATGGAAATGCTATTGACACACCGTCTTATCAAATCAATGATCTTGTAGAGGTACACGAGGAGCAGGGATTTGTAATTCTAAATGCATTCAATGAATTTATTGTCCATTTTGATGGACATAGCAGCCTTATAGTCAGAGTGAGTGAAAGATTCTCTGGATCTCTATGTGGAATGTGTGGAAATTTCAATGGTAATCCTGCGGATGACAAAGTGCTGCCCAGTGGAGAACTCGCTTCTGATGACATTTCCTTTGGCCACAGCTGGAAATCAGACACCAGCATTCCAGGGTAAGAACCACAAGACTTTAGGACAGTGATTTTTACCTGGTTGGTTGTGATCCAAAAATGTGTCTCAGGTTTGGTTTGATAGAGTGTTGGACAGGGAAAAGGTTAGTGTGATTTGTGGAGTTCTTGCAGCTCAAACAATAGGGCTTGGCATGAATACATGAACTGATAAAATGTGTGTCTTGAAAGCAATGCAAATCATTTGCTATTAAAGCCTCTATCGAATGCAATCGAAGTGAAATGGAGTTAGTTATTCACTGCTGACAGAATGAAACACTGCATAAATGTAACATATTTGCATTTACAAATTGTCATTGCATTGGTTTACTATTGACCGGATCATGCCCTAGCTGAGCCAAGAGGCCTTTATGTACTGTATATGGTTTTCATGTTTTCCTTGTGTCAGGATGGGTTTCCTTCAGGTACTCTGGTTTTCCCAAAATCCAAAGACATGCTGGTTAGGTAAATTGGATGCACTAAATTGTGTCCCTGCCACTAAGGTTGCACAAGCTACTGCACTCTTAAGTGCTGCTCAGGGTTTCATCAGTTAAGGACTTTTAAAGGATTATGTATCCGGTGTAAAAGCTGTGATGAATAACTCTGTGAAGGACTCCGCTCTGCCAACCCCAAGTGGGAAAAAAACAAAATAGAGAGAGAGATTGGCTTCCAAATGTTGATTTCATGCTAATGTTCAATTTTACTACTTTACTTTTGTTTACTGTTAGTATTGTGTTGAGTGCGCAGTGTCCAAATTAAAAACTCTCTCTGTTGAAATAGTATAAGCATATACTTACCTGAAGTTTCATTGTATTCTTCAGCTGCGGTGCCAGAGACCAGACCGGTAATGTTGATGAGTGTCCATCGAGGCAGAGGTACTCTGATCTCTGTAGTATTATCAGCAACACCACTGGCCCCTTCCAGAACTGCCATCTTCATGTTGACCCGGCACCTTACTACTACTCTTGTGTGTATGATCTGTGTCTCTACACACGTACAAATGGCATGCTATGTTCAGCTGTTGAGGCCTATGAGACAGCTTGTGCCATCTTGGAGATACAGAGCCCAGAATGGCGCTCGGGTCTGCGGTGCGGTAAGTCAAAATCACATTTCAGCACAGATTATTTTGTGATTTTTGTCACCAGTATTGCTAAAAATGTAGGCAGCTGAACTAACCTGAAAGCTAACCTTTAGAGAAAGTAGCAGGGTGGGGCAGTAGGGTCCATAGGATTCAACTTTTGTTTTTTTGTCTTCTGTGTTACTGTTACTGTTTTTAAAGCAAGGAACTGGTTCCAAATGATTCAGAGAACGAATAAGCTGTTTAAACGATTCACAATCATGAACTGATTTTGATCTAACGTTTAACTGATTTTTCTAAATTAATAGAAAAGAATGACAATTTAAAAACATGATTAATTCACAAATCAGTCATAGCTAGCTCTTTGTAGACTATGATTTTAATAGTTATGATTAAAAAAAAATATCAGCACTACCATTAACCCTCTGGGGACCAAAAACGCGCCGTTTTTTTTCCCACATAGCAGCAAAATAGTATTTAAAATACTCCCGTCATTTTTTGTCATACAGGCTTAAGAAATATGAAAAAATAAACGGTTAAATGTCTTCTTATTTATGGGTTCACTTAAAATCGAAATAAAACATTGTGCTTTTGTAAAATAAAGAAAGTAAACAGGGAGTGCTTTCTGCCTCTCCGTCTCTGTGAACTTTTTTTCTGAAGCACGTCTGTAAACTTAAACAAAACTCAGCGAATACTATTCACTCAGACATGAGATATACATCTCTATAATCATTTAAGTGTGTAGTTTTAAATTATCTAATTCAAAACTAAAAGAAATATTCTCTATTTATGTAATCTATATAAAAAGAGAGAGAGATCAGCCGTTCTCATTATCGTTCTGGCAAGCTCATTACTCTGCTAATGTGACACGCCCATGGAGAGCGCGCGCTATTCAGACGCAGATAATCTGAAGCAACACATGCAAACCAGTCAACGCCCACAACAGCTGGAAAACACACTGTAGTGAGGAATAATAATATCGTGATAATCCTGAAAATTTTACCTCAAACGTGCTGGAGTAGCCTAACAACGGATCCAGCTGCAGATCAGAAAGTGCTTTGTTCTAATCGTTATATGAAATGGTGTCTGTAAACCGCAAAAGACTGTTTAAATTTGAATCGCGTTTGTGTTTGAATGATTGCACGGCACATATGCATGCTGTTGTTTACTACAGCTTGCGCGTGTCTGTGTGAGAATGAATTTAGCTTTTAGCAAACTATCTATATTGCCTACTGAGATGAGTAAAAATCGACTGAATACGTTGAAATAAAATGTCTTTGTATAAGCAACATATTAAACTGCAAATTAACATTTATGCCCTAATATATATTATAAAAGACGATATGTTTCAGACGAAATATGAAAGACAACATTTCGGTTTGGATAGATTATAAAGTTTTTACTGCCACATCAAAACCTAATTTACAAGCTGCAAACAAAATCTTAAAAGGTCAATATAAGCCTTCTCTTTAAATTATTTTTGTGTTTTATTAGTGACAAATTTGGGGAGAGGATAGCCTACATCCAAAACTTTCTGAAAATACAAATGAGAATTAACTGCACAATTACTAGAAATGTTTACCTTGGATATTATACAATTTGCAAGCATACACAGTTTGTGGAAAAACTCATGTTTCCAACTCTGAACCAATTTTGTAGTAATATACTGTATATATATATATATATATATATATATATATATATATATATATATATATATATATATATATATATGTGTGTGTGTGTGTGTGTTGTCTTTGCATTCTTTCTTGTGGCTCAGTGACACCTATGAAAGGCTCATTAGTATGCAGCATTAGCAGGTCTTCTTTGTCTCCTCAGGTGTGAATGAGAACATTATTCATGACCTTGTTGGATCATTCACGCCCACCTGCATATTGCCTTTCCAAACAAAAAGTGTCTTACAAAATTTAAATCAATCTATTGTTTAATGTGAACAATTAGCCCGGATGATTTTCAGATCATTTTGAAGTAAACACTCTAGCCGACAACATCCATTAGTCAAAAATATTGTGAATATGGGAAGTTGGTCGTATGTGGTCTTATATCAGAAAATTTAAGTTTGAGTTTTTTGAATAACCACGCATAAATAATATTCTCTCAAAAATGCAAACATGTACATACATGTTGCTCACATATTATCATATGTTCGTGTTCGTGCTGTAATTACACCTTTGCCATTAATATGTTTATAAGCAACTGAAAAAAATACAAATATCAGGGCATGTCAAAACATCTCTAGGACCCCAAAAACACTGTGGTCCCCAGAGGGTTAAGCAATTTTGTTTAGCAATGCTACTGCCCAACACTGCATGTCGCATTGAGCCAGCAGTGCCGATATTTGACTTGACTGCAAATCATGGATAAAAAGTAATCACTGCAACACATCTCACATGTGGAGAACTTGGAGGGCATTTATTTGGAAATCTGAAACATATCACCACCCCCCGGCCGGCAATTTATTTCTTATGGTCAGGTGGATGGAAAGTGTACTATCTGTGGATCTCAAGGGGAAATGATAAGAAATTAGATGACCCATTTAATTCACTCGAAAATATATATTTTACTACCTTGAGGACTGCAGACCAGTTCATTCAGCGAACCAGAATGTTAAGCTCTGTCCCTGTTAAAATTACTCTGTGTCTTTTTGCTGTATTTATCTATCTTTGCTATTCCTCTTAGATGCGAGAGATCGCTGTTCTGAACTCAGCTGCTCTGAGGATGAATGGTGTGGGAAGAAAAATGGAGTTTATGGCTGTTTATGTAACGAAGACCATCACAGACCACAACCTAACTCTTTTGGTTGGTATCATTTAAAAAAAAAAAAAAATATATATATATAATATAGAAATATAACTTTTTTCATCATTAGTTTTGACATTACCGTTTCTTTTTTTAACAAATATGACAACATTTTGTCTTTTTATCCCCTCTCAGATTTCTCAGAAACCTGTGAAAGCAGCTCTGGCTCAATTTCTGTGTCTCGCTGTCAGCTCTTTGAGGCTGGTTTTCCAGCTGATGTCTTACACCTCAATGATCCCAGCTGCAAAGGAACGGTCCGGAATGGCAGAGTGAATTTCCATTTTGATAACGAGGAACACATCTGTGGTACAAATCTTGTGGTAGGTTTAACTATGTATAATCTATAAATACACCGTCTAAATATTTGTTGTGCCTGATAGAACCAACAGAGTTTGATCTGACCACTTGGGGAATCTCTGTAAAACTTTGACAAGTCTGTGGGCAGGTCTGTAAGGATACTGAATATGTAACAAAAAAATAAAGGGCCCAAACAAACCTCCCCATAGACTTAGTCTAAAAGAGATTCAGAGGGGAAGGATACACAACATAAGTCCAAAAAACAAACAAAACACTGGAACTTGTGCCCACATTCTCCACCATTAAGTTGTAGCTCAGCATTATTTCACTTGACTGATATTTTTTGGGATTTGTAGTTTTTAACGATATGCATAGAAATGTATCAATTGATAAAAAAATTAAAAAAAAGTTTATATTTTTCTAAGTGCATGGCTGGGCAGAGGCTATTTACACTAACTCCACCCAACGGGTATTTAATAATAGGAATAAAGTTTTCAACAAGTCTTTAATTAGCCTATAATTTAAATTGGATATTGTGTCTTTTAAAATATTATACGCTAAGGTGCAATTTAGTATCTGTCAGTATTTACTTTTTTTTACTTGGTGCAAAGAAAATACTTCTGTAGTGCAGAAAGTGGCTGCCTTTTTAAAATACCTTGATTTCAATTTAGGTTAAATTACAAAATGATATATTTGTTGTCCACAGGCTAACGGCACCCACTTCATCTATGATAACTTTATTCTGGGGACACCGAGGTCAGAAGGTCTCATCAGCAGAGAGAAAATCCTGAAGCTTTCTTTCAGCTGTGCTTATCCTCAATCACAAACACTTTCCATGAATGAAATCAACCCACTGGAGACGTACGAGTCAAATACAAATTCTGGTTTCAGCAACTCTACTGTTATTAAAGGAGTAGTTCACCACAACATAATACTAAATGCGCGTGTATGTGTGCATGCGTGTATGTGTGCGTGCGTGTGCATGTGTGTGTGTGTGTGTATTTAAAGTAAATATATGCTAATATTCTCTAAACCAAGAACATATATGGTTTACTTCTAAAGCAGAATTTTACCCATAAAATAAAGTCGTTTTAACACAGATCTGTTCATTATTTCATCAGCATGGTGCCCAAGACTCTTCCCGCTGGTGAAGGCAGATATTGGGTCCGGATGATTCCATATGAGGATGATGAGTTCACCCGGCCCTTCACTGGTAGTGTGGATGCAGAGCTCGACCAGGAGATGCATGTGGAAGTTCGTGTTGAGGGGGTCGACAGCCGCCAGTTTGCCCTGGTGATGGACACGTGTTGGGCTACACCTGTGAACGATCCTGATTACAGCCTCCGCTGGGATCTCATCCTTTCAGAGTAAAGCAGGGATTTTTTCTATTGTTTTAAGCCTATAGCCTCAATGTAACATTTGAATAAATAATAATTTTTAAGTAATCAACCATTAGGATTGCCTTACATCCTTTGTCTTTCAGTTTTTCAGAACTAAAACATGAGATCATTTGAAACAGTCAATACAAAAGTGAAAGAATTTATCATTATTAATATTCTCAGGTGTCCCAATCCAAAAGACAACACAGTGGATCTGCTGCAGAACGGCGTCTCGACATCCAGCCGTTTCTCTTTCAGGATGTTTATCTTCACTGCAAACGCCACTAAGCTTTACCTGCACTGTGCTGTTCACCTTTGCCTTGTCTCAAGCAATCGATGCTCAACGGTCAGTTTACAAAACCTCTCATAATTCATACATTTGTGATTCATTTTCAAGAGTAGCTTTAGTACTGTAGTTGTGAAATAATTTTTCAATGTATGTCCTTAACATCAATCTAATAGCCAATGTCACTTTCTGACTGTCTTATGAATCTGCAGTTTATAAACCCTTATTGATCAAACACTAATATAAATAAGGTTGGTATATTTTAAGGTTTAGGGCCAGATTTACTAAACAGGGCAATTTAGCATGAGACACACTAAAGAACACGGATGCAGCCAGTTCATTTCCATAATAATTAACGCAATCTATTAAGAGGAGTGAAAATTTGTGTATGGCTGCAAACAACAGAGCCATTTATAATCAGGTGTGTGTAATCTAACAACACAGGTGCAAAATGGGTTAAGACATGCTTTTTTTTTGGAGCGGTAAATAATGGGGAGTATATTTCAAAAAAATGAATAAGTGAGGCTGATGTTGTAGACAATACCATCAGCAATGACAAGTTGGCTTTGAGAGTCCGAAAATGGTTGTACTGCATTGAGCACATCAGGTCTGTGATCTGGCCAGCCTTGTTGGATTGTTTGTTGGAGGCAGCTGAGCTCCTTCTTTGAGCTGTTTTGATGCTCTGAGTACTTCTAAGGGGGCTACTATGAGTATGTCATCCATGACGCTTATAGCACCGCTGATGCCCTCTAGTATTTCATCCATAATACGCTGAAAGAGTTCTGGTGCGCATTTCAGATCGAAAGGAAGCCTAAGCCACCTAAATCTTCCAATGGCTGTATTAAAGGGATAGTTCACTTTAGAATAAAATGTTGGTATGTTTTAGCTTACCTCAAGGGCATCCAAGATGTAGGTGTCTTTGTTTCCGCCATGGTTTCAATTTTTATATTTTTAGGTCAAACCGTTCTTGTCTGTCAGTCATATAATGCAGGTCTATGGTCACAACCTCAAAGAGCATGCACAGAGAAGTCCAAATTAAACAATTCCCCATCGTAAGTACACATTGATGGCCTAAGACACGAAACAAGCGGTTTGTGTGAGAAAACGAACCTGTAAGTGTGACATTTATGCTCAGCATCTCCTCATCTTCTGTTTCTGATTGCAGTTGCACACTGACTGTTTACTGATCTTTTGTGACATGCTGCCACCCAGTGGTTTGGTTTTTGACAGTATGAGCATACAGCCTTTTCCTGGAAATGTTCCTTGATTCCACTTATGTTGTGGGTCTTTGCCGCAACTTTAATAGTATTTTGGTTGGTTTGCATGCATTTCTTTCTGCACAGCTTTTGTCAGATTTTTCTGATAGGTTTTCTTGTTTGCAGTTTGGTATTTTGCTTTCACCTTTACTTTACATAGCTTGAGATTCTTCTTCTCTGACTATTTCAATTTGGCTCTGTGACAGTTCAAACTGCTGGGTGATTTCAATTGCTTTTGGTAGCGTCAAATCTTCCCCTTTTTCTAACAGTCTCTCTTGGCCTTTTTCTGACACCCGCTATTATCACATCGATCTACAGTACATATCATCTAGATCAGCATACTCACAATCCATGATCAGGATTCTCAAATCCTTCACGAAGTGATCAAAACTTTCAGTGACTCCCTGCTTTCCTTGTTTCCTTGTCTGGCTATTCTCTTATTTGTTCTCTGCCTTATGTAGTTGGTGAAATTATTTTCACTTTACATGGGTCATCTCACCTTCGACCCATTGCAGTGTCTTATATATCTCTCTGCCTTGCTCACTGATCCACGTGCACAGCCAGCCTGCACGCTGTTTCGGGCCGTCAAAGACGAATGTGGCGTGGCTCCGAAATCTTTTCGAATTTTTGATACAGACCTGCAGCGTCCCAGCGATCTTGGGGTGATGCCATTCTTTGCTTATTATCTATTCTTGACAGACTTCTGACACCATGTGAAATAATGCTACTGACACAGAGCTTCAGTACCGAGCCATGCTCATACTTTTTATAATAGATACTGCCGTGCACATACAAAGTAGGAGGGATAGGTACAACTATGGAGGCCAGAGCGTCACTTAAAGAAATGTCAAAATGGCAATAAATTACAAATGTCAAATGAGGTTTTGTGTTGGCTCTCTCTGTTAGTAAATCTGGTCCTTAATGTTCAAGGCTGCCCTCCTCTGGAGACATTGTGCTCTCTTTTATCTTGTTGTTCAGTGATATTTAAAGAGATTCACAGCTGGATTTTGCTCTTTTCTCTATTAGGACTGTGACTCTGGACACCAGCGGAGAGAGCGCAGATCTCTGGACTTCCATGACAGTGCTTCCATATCCATGGGTCCTCTGGTGTTGTCTGCAGGGAACACAGGTGAACATCTCATTTATTTGAATCATTTGTAAATAAATGTTTCTATGTAAATACATTACATTTCACTGCATTGCATTATATTCCCTGTTCACAGATAAGTGGGTCCCAGAACAAGTGAAGGTATCTGAGGCTTCTTGTCTGTGTGGTTCTCTGATGCTGATACTTGTTCCTCTGATGAGTGTCCTGACACACTTTTAGTTTAGTACCACAACTTTTTACATTCATATTGTTCAGTGACATTTTAATTGGACAAACTGGTTTTGGGTTTCTAAATGTTTCTTTATTTCATAACTGTTATTTCATGTAGCATCTTCTTCTTTTTCTTCTTCTTTTTAAAGCAATAGATCAAAAATTCCTTTGATGTATTGCATGTTCAGACATTCATGCAACGCAATATTATTCATTTTAGTTTATTTGACATAAAAAGTAGCAATACAACTGTTACAAATTCTTTGTCAAGGTTAACACAAAGTTTCATTGATTTATTTTTATTGTGGTCCTTGATTTTAGAGAGTAATTCTCATTTATTTTCTTTAAATGTTCTTAATGATCCAAAAGGTAAATAAAAAAATAAAAAAACTTTCTTTCAGTAAAAGTTTGAGAATGTTTAATGATCATAGTGATATCTTTTTACTGCTGTCTTTGCAATCGCTTGACTTCTTTTCTATTGTGATGTTATGATAATGTGCATGAGAAGAGTCTTGCTAACTTAGGCCTACTTTTAATACTAAAGGCTTTGAATAATTTTACAGTTTAATTGTTCTTTCCAGAAAGCAGATGGGGTGAGGTTCAGTGAGTGGTCAGATTACCAAAATGTTTTATTTGATTGTACTAGTTTTTTTAGTTATAGAAGGTGAAGAGTAAATGTTAAAAGAGCCAGTAGGACAGAGAGCAAGTTCACATTCAGCAGTCCTCTGATACTGTCCTCGATTAAGAGCGTAATATTAATAATTGTTTAAGCCATTATTAATACCATATTGTGAACGTGTTTCTATTACTAAATATGTTTGGATTTGACAACAAAATATTACAGATCAAATACTTAGAAGATATCAACATTTGATCATAAACAATAAGCAGTATGTCAGTAGTCAATGGCCATATTGTGTGATTCAGATTACAAATTCCTGTCAAACGTGTTAAGATGAATGATCTATCATACATATATGATAAAGTAGAAAGTAAGAAAAAGTATGAACTGCTTTATATGTAGTTTTAACCTATAAAAGGTATTGATTATTCCAGTTGGTCTCTTAAGGGTTAACATGCTGAACATGTGAAAGACTCGTTGGCCTGCATGTCATGTTGTAGTCAGGCCCACATTAAGAACATTAAGAAGAGCCATATCTTTATCACAGAGATACAATGAATTGTATATTTACAGTATATAAAATATGGAAATATTCCAGGTTACAACATTAAAGCATAAATGCATTAACACCAAATATGAGGTCAAAGCAAACCGGTTTCCAGAAACAGAAACAAACTTTTGCCCATATATGACATAGTTTACTTTAAATAGGTTTAACATCAGAATGTCTTCTTTCTGGCTCCATACGTTTCCTCATTACTGTTTTGCTGGATTAAGTCCTTTAAATTGGAATAAATAAATAAATTAATGAATAAATAAAAGGACAGAAACAAATGATAATACATATTTTTATACTGCAAATGTGTTTAACAATATTAATATTGCATTATATATATATATATATATATATATATATATATATATATATATATATATATATATATATATATATATATATATATATATATATATATATATATATATATATATATATATACACATGTATATAACATGAACATAACTACACAGAAGAAAACATCATAGCTTTGTCCTTAATTCATCCAGGCTATAAAGCTCTTAAATTCTCATTTGTAGTTGCCCTAATGAAAATTGCCAATTGCATAGAATCCAGAGTTTAAATGCAAGTTCAAGACAAGAACTAAGCTCCTCATATACCATGGTTTTAATGGTTTATATAGCAACAACAACAATACTAATAATAAACTATGGTATTTGTAATGAAAAACATCTTAAACACTATAAAACAACCTCTTTGAAAGTGGCTTGTTTGCCCTAATATTACCCAATATTTAATGTAAAGCTAATTTTCATAATAACAATAAATAGCATAATGTCATATTTCTACACCTCTAGCTGCATGGTCATTTTTATAGGTGGGGCTGTATGTGTTGAGCTTGTAATTGTGCAGTTTACCTCAACACTTCAGTTTACATGGAGCTTGATCAGGTTTCAGCTAGTTTTACCACAGAGCAACTTGTAGTTTAGCCGGTATTCAGAACAGGTTTTTGTGTCAGATATACACTTTCTTATGTTTCATTGCACATAGACACACAAAAGCTTATGACTGAACATTTGGGTCAAATATGTCACAGGACGGGGGAATCAAAGACGGCAGGCATGAAGGATCCAAATGCAGGGATAAATAAAATTTAAATATTACTGCTTATTTAAATTAAATTAACTATCTGTGTAAATGTATATGTGTGTGTGTATACACATACTGTCAGGACACATTCAAGTGTGTCACAGGCTTTTTTGAATGATGATGAAGTCTTTGTGCAATGTGCAGGTGAGGAATTTAGAATAATTCTAAAGAGTGTAAATGTTGCTCCTCTAAACGGTGAACATAATGTTCACTTCCTCAAATTCTTCCTCAAACTCAAAGTTTTTTAAAGACAGAATTTGTCTGTTTTGCCTTATTTTATGTATTCTCTGCGGTCTTTGTAAATTAGGTTCCATGATTAGGATTTGTTGCTGTTTCTCATTGTTTTTCCCTTCAGTGTCTATACCCACATATTAGATATTGATTTGCCTAATTGATTTGCAAACTAGCATGCCGTTTCCCAGCCATTTTATAAGACATATAATTATGCCATTACTTTAGGGTTTAGGTTTGAGTTGCATGCAAAAAACATTTAATATGTAAAGAAAGCCTCGGGAGAAATAATAAAGTAACAAGCATTCATTTATTGACAGCCCAGCAAGCAATTATTTATAATGTTCTTTGGCGTTGGCCTCGTCCGTAGTACATAATCCGAGGGTAGCGGATCTGCATTTCCTGCCTGAAGACGAAGACTTAAGCTATTGTTGAGAAATTTCTACTAGTTCCAGTAAAGGTCAACCCACAGTTATTAAAGGCACTGATAAGATTGTGAGCGCTGTAGTTCAGCTTCACTGTATTGAACGACTGAAGAGAGAATCTCATAGTCCAGTCATCAATCTGAGTTTGCTCTGCAGCCGCATCTGACCTCTGGTAAACTTACTTACTTACTATATATATATATTTGTTCTGTCAAACGAATAAATTATTTAATCGTGATTTATCGCATTAATGTCATATGGATGGATAGATTATGATTATTTTCAACCCTTTTCCTTTTTAATCACATAATCATGATCTGCTGCATTCTTTATGATTGGTTTTAACATGCTTATTTTGCCCAATTGTAAAACATGATAATAAAAAAATGTAATTAAAAGATTGTTAATGCAGTGGTGACAGTCATGTACTGGAAGTAGTTTTGGGGAATTAACTGCATTTGCAACAATTACTGGAAAAATCCACTGACTA
The DNA here is from genome assembly GCF_949152265.1 of Phoxinus phoxinus. Taxonomy (NCBI): domain Eukaryota; kingdom Metazoa; phylum Chordata; class Actinopteri; order Cypriniformes; family Leuciscidae; genus Phoxinus; species Phoxinus phoxinus. Next base: position 2,642,171 of record NC_136896.1, read on the forward strand.
CTGCACTGGAGATTTTTCATTGTCTGGAATCCATTCTGTGGTTTCCTAAACTGCACAAACAATGAAATACACAGTGCTTCTCATGAGATGCTCATACTTTACTGTAGTTTAGAGCATGAAATGTTCTTTATATCAGTGCCAAGTTAGTGTCAGATTTACTGTGTGAGAATTAAAACTCATCAACTTAATTATACTTAATGCAATAATTAAATTACCAATAAGCACATAATTAGTTTAAAATTATTTAAAATATACTCCATTGTTAATTCACGCATAATAATACAATAATTTATGTTCTTTTATTCAGCTTGTTAACCCTCTGGGGTCTGAGGTGTTTTCTGGGTCCTGGAGGTGTTCTGACATGCTCTAACATTTGTGCTTATTTCTGTTACTTGTGACATTTTCATGACTAAAATCTTATTACACTGTATTCGTTACAAACTCTGCTACAATAATATGTCAGCAGCATGTATCTAAAAGTTTGTCGTTTTGAGATAATAACATTTATGCGTGGTTTGTGAAAATGACAAGAAAAAAGTCACTGAAATGAGGTTATGAAACCCAAACTGATTATTTCTACACAAGACTTTTGAAAATTGTATCACGTAGCCTAGAATATTTGCTCCAAAACTATGTGAAAATCACCTTGACTACTCATTCAGATCAGACAATATATTGATTTAAAATTTGTAAGACATGTCTTGTGTAAGAAAGCTTTATGCGAGTAGGCGTAAACCACCATGAATATTGAGTGTTTCACACCTGAGAAAGATTAAGAGCCTCCCATAAGGGCCCTATTAGGAGCTCTCAGGGCCTATGAGGAACTTTGAACAAAGAATGAGGAGATTTTAAAAAGAAGGGCTTTTTGATAGTTTGGATTTATTTACAACACAACAATCCAAAGATACACAACAAATGGCAAAAAAACACATTATATAACACACTGAGCTAAAGACAGAGACTTAACCAGTCACACACATTTGTGCCATTCCTGAAACATAGACATACCTGTCATTTCCCAGGTGTTTGATTTTTCACTTTACCTCCTCATGCTCATGTTGAAGTCAGCAGGACTATACCTAAAAAAAAAAAAAAGAAAAAAAAAAGAAAAGCTGTGAACATGCTGATATCAAGAGAAACTAGGGCTGCACGATTTTGGGAATACATTTTAGATTTGTTCTGGTTAAAATTGCTTTTAAAAATGTATAAAATACACACACACATATATATTATATATATAGGCCTATATATAAAATGAACACCAGGTTTGTTGTGCCTTGCATACATGCAGGGCTGCATATAATAATAACAATAGTAGGCTATAGCAGGCATCGTTAAAAAGGAACACTTCAGTAACACTACACTAGAGAAAAATATATTTATTATCATATGTTACTTCAAATGTTTACATTGATATGACGCGTTTCGTTGTCACGGCTACATAAACAAATTTCCGCACACAGGAAGACAGATGTTATGGTAATATTTTACATGTATTTTAATCACAAAAACGAACGTTTGCATCAAGTGAAAGCATCAGGCACATTGGCTACCTACATAACAAGCTGTTTTAAATGTAAAATGTTCAATGCGGCTCTGATGTGGGCTCGGGTCGGGTATCCATCATATCAAACACACAGCGCGACTGAGAACATTCACTGAAGCATCGAGCAACAGTTCGACTGCAATGTGAAGTGTAGGCCTATGCAATAACACTAACTAATATAATTCAGAATTATACAAATTACTTAAACAGAGAATATTTGTTTTCGTTTTGAATCAGATCATTTAAAACTACACACTTAAATGATTATAAAGATACAGAGCTCATAAATGTGTGACAAGTATTCGCTGAGTTTTTATGTTTAGAGACGTGCTCAAGAAAAAAAAAAGTTCACGAGACGGAGAGGCAGAAAGCACATCCATACTTAACCCAAATATGGGTTAAAACAACTCTGCATTGTTCTGTGGTCATTAAAAATCCCAGGATGTCCTTCGAAAAAGAGTAGGGGTGTAACCCCGGCATCCTGGCCAAATTTGCCAGTACACTCTAAAAAATGCTGGGTTGTTTCAACCCAAATTCGGGTCAAATATAGACAAACCCAGCCGTTGGATTACATTTTTTAATTAAATGTCCATATTTGATCCAGATTTGGGTTACAACAACCCAGCATTTTGTAGAGTGTAGCACCTCACTGCATAACAAGAGATCCAGGGGGTGGAGTTGGATCCAGATCCAAGGGGTGGAGATTGGTAGGTTTAGGGGTGAGTTTAGGGATCAGGGGGTGGAGATTGGTAGGTTTAGGGGTGGGTTTAGGGATCAGGGGGTGGAGATTGGTAGGTTTAGGGGTGGGTTTAGGGATCAGGGGGTTGAGATTGGTAGGTTTAGGGTGGGTTTATGGATCAGGGGGTGGAGATTGGTAGGTTTAGGGTGGGTTTATGGATCAGGGGGTGGAGATTGGTAGGTTTAGGGTGGGTTTAGGGATCAGGGGGTGGAGATTGGTAGGTTTAGGGGTGGGTTTAGGGATCAGGGGGTTGAGATTGGTAGGTTTAGGGTGGGTTTAGGGATCAGGGGGTGGAGATTGGTAGGTTTAGGGGTGGGTTTAGGGATCAGGGGGTGGAGATTGGTAGGTTTAGGGGTGGGTTTAGGGATCAGGGGGTTGAGATTGGTAGGTTTAGGGGTGGGTTTATGGATCAGGGGGTGGAGATTGGTAGGTTTAGGGGTGGGTTTAGGGATCAGGGGGTTGAGATTGGTAGGTTTAGGGTGGGTTTAGGGATCAGGGGGTGGAGATTGGTAGGTTTAGGGTGGGTTTAGGGATCAGGGGGTGGAGATTGGTAGGTTTAGGGGTGGGTTTAGGGATCAGGGGGTGGAGATTGGTAGGTTTAGGGTGGGTTTAGGGATCAGGGGGTGGAGATTGGTAGGTTTAGGGTGGGTTTAGGGATCAGGGGGTGGAGATTGGTAGGTTTAGGGGTGAGTTTATGGGATCAGGGGGTGGAGATTGGTAGGTTTAGGGGTGGGTTTAAGGATCAGGGGGTGGAGATGGGTAGGTTTAGGTATATGTAAGGTGGGAGGAGTTGGATCTGGATCCGACTATAGATCTAATAGCTAAATATTTTCAAGAAAAGTGAATATGTGAATTCTTTTATAGTAATCTAAACATCCCTAAAATACAGACACACACACACAACATATATTTCAACTAATGTATGTAATTGATGTATCTTGAGTTTGCACCCGAGTGGGTCAGTAGTTGTTACCGTTCTGTGGCCATCATCCGTGATTTCCACCACTTAATCCAACCACTCTTCTTTAAAACATGATGACGTGAACTCGTGAGGAGGGTGAGAAAGTGCGGGTCTCGCCGAAGTACGCATCGAGGGCACGGAGGCGGCGCTCACGAGCACACTTCTGAGCGCTGAAATGCCGAATGGGACACCCTACAGACTCGTACACTTGGCGAGCACATGGCATTTAAGGCCACTAGACTGCGAGTCCACATGAAGTGTGCCATTTGGGATCCAACCTCATTTGTCTCAATGCCACTCACATGCACCCACATCATTTTCTTTCTATGAAACCTTTAAACTGCATTGACCGTTTTTTGTTTTTTTTGCTTTATAACTACCTGCATTAACCATGAATTACAGTAGAAATACATGTTATTAAAGCATTAATTAACACACTAGTAAATATAACTATATGTCTGAATAATAAGATGTATGAATGTACATCTAAATAGTTTATTTACTTACACATTCTAAGTGTTCTTATGAACCACTGACAACTCCTAAATAACTGGTTTGTAAAAAATGCAATACTTCACTTAGAAATTATAAATTGATCATTAATAAAGTATGAAAATACAATTATTAAACACATTATATGCTTATAAATCAAGAATAAAGCATTTATAGCTGTATTTATAAACTTCTTACTGTCTATTAATGCTTTATAAATGAGGAATGAACTGTTTACTAATGCTTAACTTATGATTAATAGCATGCAGTTTTATAAAGTGATACCGTACTACTTTATTCCAGTTATGATCTTGCTAGTTTGCACTTCTTACAAACCCAGTCTTACTTGACCACTGCCTGCATCCTAGGGGCCTCATTTATAAAATGTTGCGTATAGAAACCGTCCTACATTTGAACTTACGATCATGATCTTATGAAATGTGCGTACATATGATTTAGAGAATGAAGGTATGCACAAAAGAAACGTGCATACGGCTCTCTTCTAAATGTAAAAGTTATGCATCGCAAATGATCTTGAAATTGTAGGCACCTGAATGGTTTCCGCTTTGTAAATGCTGCCTAATTAAAGTCATTAGCATAAAAAAGCACCAGTCAATGTCCAAATCCTTTACTTGAGAACGGTGAGCGGCAAAAATATTTCAACTTCCAAATACCTGCAGTTCTCCGACTCTCTGCCACACGGAAAAGTGTGTACGTCTGCTTAGAGACCCTGACGTAGCTGGAACTTTTCCACTTTAGCGTACACACACTCTAAGATCAAATCTGTGCTTATGTACATTTTATAAATGTGCCTTTGGGTCACTCACTGGGTTTTTTGAGGTACTATTTTGGTACATTAGCTTTTGGAAAAAGTGCTAAACAAATCAAACTGACCCGTCGACATTCCATCTAGATTCACATCTATTCGAGCACAGGGTGAAAGAATGTATTTCTGACTGCAGGAGTACACAAGTAAAATGTCAGTTCAAATAACAAATATCTCAATGTCACATGAAAAATTAAAAACTGGTTTTAGCTATTGTTGAGACATTTCTACTAGTTCCAGTAAGGTTCAACCCACAGTTATTAAAGGCACTGATAAGATTGTGAGCGCTGCAGTTCAGCTTCACTATTGAACGAATGAAGAGAGAATCTCATAGTCCAGTCATCAATCTGAGTTTGCTCTGCAGCCGCATCTGACCTCAGGTAAAGTCACTTCTGTTTTATCCCATTAGACTCTCATGAGTTTGGATCACCAGCTTTTGATATAAATTATTTAGTAAAGTTTCTTTACAATTTGGCTGTTTCTTATATTTTTAAAATTTTCCTTAAAGTATCTGTGAATGTTATAGTTGTTTTATAAATGTGCACAACAAAGACAGAATAAATATAACAAAATATAAGAAACATATTTGTGTATGTTGTATGTGTGTACAGGTGCCGTTCATCACAATGAGGTTTCTGATCGCACTGTGTGTGTCGCTGCTGCTGATTAATGGTGACTGTTTCATAATCTGTCTGTAAAATGACCGAATATTACCCCAATATTAAATAATTATGTATTTATTATTTTAATTGTGTATTTAACAGGTGAAGTTATTAATGGACAAACATCAGGTACAACCATTCTTTCACTTCATCCATTTTTTTTTTAATTCAAAGGATTCATCTTTTGTTTTCCATAAAATAAAATAAAAAGTAGGAGAAATAAATAATTGGGTGGTGTGTGTGTGTGTGTGGTGGGGGGGAACAGAACAGTGAAGGAAATTCTAGGTCTAATTCTAGTTGGGAAATAAAAAATTGGAACTATTTGCAAATAATATTTGTATTAATTTGCATTAAATATGAACATATGTACATATGTACTTTTATTTGTATGCCTAATATGTCAAAAACGTAAAAAAATATTCTTGTCTCTTCACACTCTGTGTTGGAATTCCATGAATCACGTAAAGGTTGTTTAACATTTCTATCGCAAAACAGTTGACGTATTACATGCTTCACTTCTTATCTCACTCTCGTTCAACTTTAAACCGCCTCTTCGCGCTGGAATTCACGCTCTGCTTCTCTGAACAGCAAATCCCACATACTTTGATTGGCCATGTCAATCATTTCGACATTGGCGAGCGCTGTTAGACCCCTGAGGCAGACCAGACTAAACATTTTACTTTTAAACCTTTTTTTGTCATCCAAACCACATACAGAGCACTGAGTAATAGAGTGCAGAAGAGCAGTGCAAGAATTTCAAATTGCAAATTGTGATGTTTCTCAAAGGTTACAAATGGAACATGAACTGACTTTGGACCAAGCGGTCAAGATCTGAGCTCATTAATACATAAAATGCGAGAAGAAGAGCGGCTGCAATTGTACATAATTTACAAGGTGCCCAATTTGTATGAATTCGTACGAATGACCTACCCCTGACCCCGCCCCTAAACCTACCCATTGTGTGTTTAGACTAAATTTAGAATGAGGTCGTACGTATTAGCCATCGTTTATTCACTCGTACGAATTCGTTCTAATTGGTCGTGAGATAGTGTTGGCACTACCAGAGCCGGCCCGAGCCTTTTGGGGGCCCTAAGCAGAATTTGATTTTGGGGGCCCCTCCTACCACGCGGAGTCACCTGTGCTTGACGATTACTGACACAAATGTCACGCTATAATGCTACATTATAAATACAGTGAGGTTATGTGTTAATACAAAATAAATACTTAATTGAAACTTCTAACTCATTGAAACTTCTGAAAACAAACTCTCACAAAACATAAATAAATTATTTGCAAATGTACAATAAATGTGCAATCTTCAACTACAAAATAAAACCAAAATAGACAAACATGGATATAATCAAAAATAGAATGTTACAAAAAAAAAATAGATAGGCTACTTAAATAATGAAAGTGCATACATTTTTCACTTTTGTTTTTAAAACGTTTAACTTTTACTTTACTCTTTTACTAACTGTCTCAATTATTTACATCATTTAAAATAATGAGAAAACTGAGAAATCAGAAACATAATAACAGCAACAACAATGACAATTATTGACGGTGTAACTGTCCTCAATATATATTTTTTTTAATATATAGATTATTATTGTAACAGACTTTGTTGGATTGTACATGCATCATGACAGAATCCAACAAAGTCTGTTACAATAATAATGATGTACTGGCGCTAGTTGTATATGTGTGCATGCAATGTATTTTTCCCCTCGGGGCTTGCCGTAGATGCGCACTTGGTACTGGAGTGTCGCGGGGTTTTGGAGTGATCTGATGTGTGGAATATAATAAAGTGGAGAAGACTTAAAACTGCTATCGTTTATTATTTTCTTATTTCTGTTAGTGTTAGGTGAACCCTATACGAACGCTCGGTCACATTATTAAGATTATTAAAACCATATTAATAAAGTTGAAGTCTATTTTCATCACAGAAGTCTCCCCACCCACGAATAGTCAATGCACGCGAGGTGTCTAGATTATGCGCTTGACTCAAACGCTGGCAGACACAGCAGCAGTTGTAGGCAGGTATATTGATCATAAAATCAGAATTCGCTTGTCATAAATTATTCATTCATTCATTTATGTTACTTGTTTAAGTTATCTAATATGTGTAAAAAATAAATTAAAAATAAAAACTCGATTGGGGGCCCCCTGGTGGCCAGGGGGCCCCATGCAGCCGCTTAGTTCGCTTATGCCTCGGGCCGGCCCTGGGCACTACCCAGTGTTGTATGTAACTTTTTCACTCCACTAAAGCATAAAAATACCATAATATGTTTGCATATATTGAGAAAACATGCTAAGTTCACATACTCTCAAAAACACTTCTACAGCCATTTATTTTACTTTGAAATGTGCGTTTCCAGGCTGGAATGCTTGTTATTGTTTTGGTCTGTGATACTGCACATTGCCAATTTGCCAATTTTCATTGTCCATTGCGCTCGTTCCTGTTGCGTGTGCTCAAACTGGCAACCTATGTGAGCGCCGTCCAGTCTGAGGAGCAGATGGCAGGAGAAAAGACAATCTTCCATATTTTCAATTCGACAGCAGTACCTATTTCGACCACTAGTCGTAGTGATTCTTACATACTGCACCTTTAAGTAGTGAACACAACGAGAATAATTACTAAACACAGCTGATGCACATTAACTAATAATGACGGCAACCAAGCAGACGGACGAGTAGCGGGAAACTGAACAAAGAAGCGTGTGACAGATAAAACACACTGAGTGCTCTATTTTAACGATCTGAAACGCAAGTATCAAACGCAAAACGAAAGTAACTTGGGCGGATCCCGGGTGCTGTTGCTATTATACCGGCGGGATAAATTGATCTTAAGTCAGATGCAACTCCTTAGTCTGGCCAGCCCTCATAGAAGTCCCTTTCCTCTGTTGCCTAGAACAGGAGCTTGATAATTATCCCTTATCCCTTAGGGATAATCTCGGAAGACACTGAACCAACGGAATTGTGCGTCCCAATAGTTTTTGGAAAAAAAAAAAAAAAAAAAAAAAAAGAAAAAATATTTCTTGGTTTGTAAAGGTCAGTTGGCCGGGGGGTGTTCTGTGTTTTTCATGAATAGTTTAACTAAATCAAGGAACAACTTGAAATCTGGAAAAACTCATCAACTTTAACTGATCTCATGCCTTTTGTACTTTGTAAAAATGACTGACTTTTGATGAAAGAGTAAACAATCTCCACATCCATCTGTGTGTCTCCACTAACATCACTTTCAGACTCCTGCGTGTTCATCAACCCATCATCTGACTGAGAAGAACAGCTCATAGGTTTCGTCTTTGACACTTTTGTAACTTGTTCAGTATTTGATTTATTTTCTGGATTTTTTCTCTTGGTTCAGCATCCAAAACAACATCTTCCTCATTAAACAACACTGACTCAGCTATAGTCGTGATTTGGCCAACATTTAAATCCTCTTTTAAGACATCTTGTACTTTTTGTTCACTCGCTACATTTTCCATCACTTTATTCTCCTGATCGCTATCATCTGTTTTCTTCATGCACAGTTCTCTGTGGTTCGTCTGCTTTAAGCTTGAACAGACAGCTCTCACCTACTCTCTCAGGGCACGGGCCAATCACATGTCCTACAGTCCCACACCCAAAATATTCCATCGTCTCTGATGTCACATGCACAGTATAGTCAAAGTCATCAGCCTTAAACTTAAACACCAGTTCAATTCTTTGTTGCTATTTTTAAGAATCTAAGCACATGTCTCCTAAAAGACACATTGTGTTTTAAGATGAGGAGATTTACAGGTGACAGGAATCATCTTTATCGGAGACACTAGTTTTCCGATTCTCCCTAGTTCTTTTTACAAAAGCTAATTTTTCATAAACGGGGTTACATTCGAAATAATGACCTTTTTAGCGGGACTTAATAAAGAAAAAACTAATGTGTAGGCTTTGTGTCTTGAATCACTACTCCGCTCTCAAGTGGCTGATTTACTTTGTCCACATTTGTCTAAAAAGATTGCAACGGCACTATTCATTCTAGAAGGCGATGTAACACTATCATATCCAACAATCTCACCCACCGCTAGACTGCATGAGTTTGTGCAAGCTAAACTGTTCCCCTGCAGCAGCCATGCTGACCAGCCACGCCTCCACCAAACAAACAACAATACAAATATTTGTTTATATATTTTTACAAACCCTTATTTGTCCTTTACTGTAAGTTGTATTCATACAGTCCAGCATGACACTCTTTGCTTATCTGAAGATGATCTTAAATGTTGTCCCCTTTTTGTACGTTTTGTTTCAATGGTAAAATAATTTTACTTAAATATTTAAATCTCACATTTATCATCAAAGTTCCAAAACAAAGTATAGCTTTGTCATTTCTATTTGGTGAAAACAACTATACTAAATACAGTTCATAGAAATCCTTCAATTGAGATTTTGGCGGCAACTCTTTTTAAATGAGTGAGAGGTGTGTATAAAGGATACACTTGTAGGTTTAGTCAGTTTACCTAATTCTAATCCATCCTAATTTGATCATCCCAATATCTTATTTTTCATATAGACACAGATGTTAGATGTTTACCTGAACTCTTGTTTTTGCCACCTCAGTGAATGAGTCTTTTTTCTTTATTCTTTCAGAACCTACAACTTCCATCTCTGACCCATGCTATAATTATAACACTCTTGATGAATATTGGAGAGACATACGGCAAAGCCCATATCAGTACTATGGATATGATGACACTCTTGTTGAATGGAGTGGCTGGTATCGGCTGTATCTGAATGGAGAAAGTGCCCAGATGTCTGAGTGGTGTGTGAGTAATGTGAGATGTGGTGGAGAAACTGGACTGTATCTCAACGGTTCTCATCCAACACTTGAGGATGGAGTGGAGACCCGTGAAGTCGTGGGAACTAGTTCATGGTGGTATGAGTGGGGGGATTATGCCGATCAGTGTGGCTACTACAATTCCACATCAATCCGAGTCAAAGCCTGTCCAGGAGATTATTACGTCTATGAATTGGTCAAACCCATCACATCAGCTACAGGGCCGGTGTACTGTGCAGGTACAGTTTTAACCCTTTTCTTTGGGATATTTGATATTATCTATTAGATAATTCAACATTCATCTTTTGTTTTATAAAAATAAGCATGTTTTAATTAGTTAGAATAAGGGGTTTCCAGTCCTTTATCCATTCTATATAGTAGGTTATGTTACAGATTAATATCAACTAGATCTCTTTGTTACTCTTTGTTGATCTTTTGCAAAAATTCCATAATTCCTCAAATCACACTTTAGGCCATTTGCTTAGTAATTAATATGTATTCTCTTTATGAACACATCATGATATTACTTCACAGTCCTCTTATAGTTGCAGTCAAGTCTTTGTCAGTAAAGTCTTATTTGCGTAGCTTTTGTCATATGTAGCCCCTGTTGCTCTGTCCGGTTCTACAGACTGCTGTCAGCCAGTATATTTGCTCCATTTTGAGACTGAATGTACACAGCTGTTTAGAATATAATTGTTCAAACTTATGTAATTAATCATCCTAAAAGATTTTAGGATATAACACTCTTGTATGTACAGTATAGGAAATATATTTAATAATACTTTTGCGAACTCCATGACAGTTGCTTTCCAAAGCATCAGCAGTGATCCCTGCTACAACTATGAGTCTCTGGATCGTCCCTGGAGAGCCAACAATGAAAGTGGAAATTATATTTGTGATGAAAATTTCTCCTGGAATGGCTGGTACCGGCTTTTCTACTATGGAATGGACATCCGGATGTCAGAGACCTGTGTTAGTGAAAACTCCTGTAACGCAAACCTCAATCTGTGGATCAATGGTCCTCACCCTCAGATAGAGGATGGAGTGGTGACCAGGGACGTCTGTGCAGGTTATTTTTGGGGAAGCTGCTGTGATTACAAGACAATTCCCATCAGAGTGAAAGCGTGTCCAGGCAATTACTATGTCTATGAACTTGTGAATCCAGCATACTGGTGGTGTTCAGGATACTGTACAGGTACTGTACTTTTCTCATTTATTACAATTTTTTTTTTAAAATGATTTCTGTTATTACATTAATTTCCTTTTCTTTTTTCTTTTTTTAGATGTCAACACTATTTCACAGGTGGTTTCCACTGTAAGTCCAGATATATTCACTGGATCCAGCATCACCTTGAGTAAGTTGTAAATAATATATATTATATTACACAGTCGCAGTGTATTTGCATGATTTAAGAATCTCATTATTATTACAGTGTTTGACTGGTTCAGATTTTCACTTGCGAAGTTTCTCATTAAAATATAACTTGTTTGTTTTGGTCTCATCATCTCTCAGTAACAGATTATGACCCGTGTAATAACTACAACATACTTGACAACTACTGGAGAAGCACACTCAATTACTGGTCTAGTTATGGATACATATCTGATCATGATGACACTCGTGTAGAATGGGACGGCTGGTATCGACTCTTCATTAATGGATCAAGTGCTCAGATGCCTGAGTGGTGTTTTTATTATATGTCATGTGGAGGTTATAGTTCTCTGTGGCTTGGTGACTCTCATCCTCGACTAGAAGATGGAGTTGTTACACGTGAAGTTTACGGCTCCCGTTATGATCAGTGCAATCGCTACAGATCCGACCCAATCCAAGTCAAAGCTTGTCCTGGAAATTATTATGTCTACAAATTTACCAGACCAACTCTTTCAATCCCAATCCCTGTATATTGTGCAGGTATATTAATTAATATTTATATCTGACATGCTTGTCATGATGTGTATTGATTTATATATTCATATTATTCATTTGAATAGATTCAATCTGCAATATATAATGCTCTCTTTCTATTTTTTCCTTAATAGTGCCTTTATCCACCCCAAGTGTCGACCCCTGCTACGACTACACCAGTCTGGATGAGTCTTGGAGATCCACAGACAACTCTTACTATAATAACTATTACTACTATGGCATGTGTGATTATAATGTGGACTGGAATGGCTGGTACAGGATGTTTAGCAATGGTCAAAATACTCAAATGCCAGAATCATGTGTTAATAAGTACATGTGTGGCACTTATTACCCACTGTGGCTCAACGGCCCTCACCCACAGCTGGAAGATGGAGTGGTCACCCGTCAGGTCTGTGCTTCTACATGGCATGGCTGCTGTACTTACACATCCCAGCCTATAAGAGTCAAAGCCTGTCCAGGAGATTACTATGTTTATGAATTTGTCAAGCCAATGTTTTGTGGAGCTTACTGTGTTGGTGAGCACTTACTCGTATGATCTTCAGCCATTTTCTTTTTGTTGGGGTTTTGTTTGAAAATGATTGATGTTAATAAAATGTTCCTAATACCAGAATCAACAAGTCAGTCCATGTCATCAACAACAGAGACGATCCCATCCATAGACTCCATTACTCCACCAATCACAACCACTGGTAAAGTATTGTCTTGCTTCCTTTATAAACTCTATTGAGCATCTTTATGGACATGTATTTTAATTAAACATGATCTCTTGAAATGTTCCTGTTTATCACATTAAGTAAATTCATTGCGAATTTAATTTCTGCAGAAAATATTAACAAAAATCACATTAGGAAAAAGCAATACAGCTCACAAATGATTATGGAATTCAAACTCTATATATTTAAATATACATAAACATACAATGCATTTTTAGACAAAGTGAAGTAGTGAAACTTTGTTAATAGCGAACACTAAACCACCAGTGTTTCTCAATCTCTGCTCATAACATGTTCACATACACCAACCCTCAGAAAGAGGAAATTACTGCATGTAGATATATATCTGCCTAAAATATTAGACCTATTATATCTGTCTAAAATAACCAAAAAACATAGTAATGTATATCGATATATTGAACAACAATATACAATAAAACTGTATCAATCTAAAAGGATATCAAAATACACTCTGATATAAATATATATACAGCGCGTATAATTATTATGCAAGTTAACAGTACCTGGAGTCTCCAGGTAAAAAAAGGTGTCAGGATGTCAGAGACTTTGTTATAGTTAAGAATCCTGAAATATGACCCACACTTAATAATAATCACACGCTGAAGTGTTGTGAAATACATGAAGACTGTTTATAGACTGTTTATAGACATCCTCTGAAGGCTTTATAGACGGATAGTTTGAGAGTGACTCTTGAGGTAAAAGCACCAGTTCAAGTCAGACAACAGCAGCGGTGGCGAGGGAGTTGTGCTGTGAGCTGCTACTAACAATGAGCAACACAGACCTTTCAGGGTATAGGAGATGGACTTAAAATCAACTCCCAAAACTTACTGAAGATAAATTCTTCAAACAGTGGTATGAGAGGATGTGCTGCTGGTCCTTCAAGAGTCACTCTCAGTCTTGTCTGTCTATAAAGCCTATTAAAAAAAAAAACATAACTTCAGCACTTTCAACACTGTTGTTTCGAAACACTTCCGCTTGTGATTCTTATTAAGTGTGGGTCATATTTCAGGATTCTTAACCATAGCAAAGTCTCTGAGATCCTGATAACTTGTACTTCTGGAGACTCCAGGTAGGTTGCAGTTCTGGAAACTGGAGCACTGGAGACTAAAAGGTTCCTGATGATTTCACACCTAATTCATCACCTCAATTCCTAATGTTTTTTTTGCAGTAAATATATATATGTAAAGTTTGGGAATGTTTGGTTCAGGAAATGTGCTACCAGGATGGTGTGTCCATTAAAACACAGGGGTCCAGTACTCCAGTCCATACTCATTTATTGTAACATAATGTGAATCAGGCCATAGAGAGGAATAGGAATCAGATATAGGGCCCTATTTTAACGATCTGAAACGCAAGTGTCAAAGTGCAAAGCGCAAGTAACTTTGTGGGCGGATCCCGATGCTGTTGCTATTTTCCCGGCGGGATAAATGACTCTTGCGCCCAGCGCAAATCTAAAAGGGGTTGGTCTGAAGTAGCTTCATTATTCATAGATGTGGTTTGGGCGTAACGTGAAATAAACCAATCAGAGCGTCCTCTCACATTCCCTTTAAGAGCCGGCGCGCTTGTTCCATGGCGGATCGCTTTTATAACAGCGGATTTGCCAGCGCACGACAGGAGCGGTTCATAGCCGCGGAAACCGACGTTCTCGTCAGGGCCGTAAAACACAGAGAAGTGACATTGGGGATGATGGGAGAAACCCACCCAAATTAGCTTCGGTTAAACAGGCGTATAATTTGGGTAGTAAATGTGTAGCCTAGGCCTAATCTAGATATATATATTTTTTTTATCTAGATAGATCTTTTTCACATCTTCACGGACACAATGATTTCCCTCGTGTGTTAATATTTTTCCCTGTAATAATGTATGATTTGCAAAAATGAAAACTGCTGCATCTGTTTATATTAGAGAATCAAAGTGGATGCGCGTTAACATTATGGCCAAGCACGCGCCCTTAAAATACCACATCACTAACGCGCAACGCGCCACTGTCTTTAGACTGTTTTTTTCTTGGTCAATGGCGCAATTGCTTTCTAAAACTGGAAAATAGCACCAGGGCAGTTTTGCGCCGGAACACGCCTCCTCTTTGCGCTGAACCGCCCCCGCGAGCGTAAGTTCATTCCCTAATTTACCGACGTGCGTCTGTGGAGGGAAAAGTCCGCTGTGCGCGGGTGCAAGATAGGAATGATACATGCGTCGGTGTGCAAAGTCAATTGCGCTGGGTGCAAGATAGGGCCCATAGAGTTGTATGGTTTCTATAAACAAATAAACAACAAACATAATCTTAAATACAATTAACACCATAGAACTTCAACTAATAAATAATTAATCATATAATCCAACCCTAAACTACTCAAACATCAAAGTAGTAAGAACACTGAAACATAAGAATGATAAATCACATAGAAGCTACATTTTAGAGTTAGACCCAAACAGAACCTCAAGAATTTAAAGGTCCCGTTCTTCGTGATCCCATTTTTTTAACTTTAGCTAGTGTGTAATGTTGCTGCTAGAGCATAAATAATACCTGTAAAATTATAAAGCTCAAAGTTCAATGCAAAGCGAGATATTTGATTTAACAGAAGTCCCCTTTCAAAGCTTACAGCGAACGGCCGGTTTGGACTACATCCTCTACTTCCTGCTTTAATGACGTCACTAGAACAGTTTTTTGACTAACCTCCGCACACAGGAATACACAAAAAAGGGGGCGTGGTCTTGTTGCGCTCCTACAGAGAAGAGGAAGATTAGCATTTGTAGAGTGTGTTTGTCGCCATGTCGTCGAGGTGCTGTTATTTTCATCCCGGAGTCAAATCACCTTACAATAACATAACACTGAGCCATGCATCTCCACGTTATGGTTAGAGGCGTGACCTTTCTGGGCAACGTGCGCTAATCTGCTGTCCAATCACAACACAGGAACCGCTGGCACAATCAGAACTCGTTACGCATTTCTGAAGGAGAGACTTCACAGAACAAGAAAGTAATCAGCCCGTTTTTAGGACAGTGAAAACAGTGGTATACAGATAAGTACATTTTGTGAAAAATACTGTGTTTTTTTTACACGCGAAACATTAATACATGTTATATTGCACACTGTAAACACAATCAGAGTTTCAAAAACACACGAAAAACGGGACCTTTAACATTATAATTCAAAAGGGCACAAACTTACATTGTCAGGAACACATCAACTCTACAAAGGAAAGAAAGGACAGTCTGCTTCCATTGCATGTGGCACACACAAACACACCAAACAATAGTAATGTATCAATAATTAAGTGCACCTGAGGAGACTTAGCTCCTCCCGTGACTGGCTACATCATGTGATCCATAGGAAATCTCAACAAATATATATATATATATATACTATATATAGACTAAACAGTCTCAGACCAGCACTGCTTCGCACACAAACATCAAAATAAATTAGCAAAAATACATATCTGGACCATTGGGATCAGGAAACTAAAACACAAAGTAAATTACAATTCTATCAAACTCTGAAATCAAATTATGAATTGGAAGAATATCTCAGAGTTAGAGAGACACAAAGCAGAGATGGATCCTGAGCAAGTACAGGCTGAGATAACACAGATAACAGTTTTTTTTTTCTTTTTTTCTTTTCTTATTAATATATATATATATATATATATATATATATATATATATACACTGTTGTGTGTTGTTGTTGTTGTGTGTTTGTTTGTTTTTTTGCTGACTGTATGGATCACTGCTAGCTGTGAAACAAATTGCTCCTTAGGGATAAATAAAGTTGACCTGACCTGACCTGTCAGTCTAGCCATCGAGACCGGCAGACACAGAAAGAGCTGGTTACCCCGAGAGCAGAGGGTGTGTGTTCAGTCCAGGACAGGAGAGATTGAGACAGAGACAGAGGCGCACTTCCTCCTTCACTGTCACAAATACAGTTCAATCAGAGACCTCTACTTAAACAAATTTACTTAATAAAAAACTTTACAGCCATGACTGAAGTGGAACAGATAAAGATCATAGGAGAGGGACAGACCGCGGCACTGGCTGCCAGATATGTGAAAGAGGTTGAAGAAATGTTTCGGTAAACAAGGTTTGTCATCAACACTAAACCAAACGCTTCTTTAGCAGCCCCATTTCCTCCAAACAGACTTCTCTGTGTCTTAATCAAAAGACTGAATGCTCTGTAAGGAGTCAGCTAAATCAAGGTTCCTTTCAGATAACATGTTGCACATAATCTCCTTCTGGTAGGAGGAGATTATAATCTTAATCTGGTAGCAGTTTTTCAGCTGCGTCCGCCATGCCATTTCCTATAGAAATCAAATATTTTTTTGTTAGTATGGGCTGCACATTTACAAATGGAAATTCGATCAGGCAACAAAATAGCATCCAGCAAATTTGATATTAATCCAGCGTGAAAGATAGGTCGACCATCTGACCACAGCCCCAAAATCATAAGCAACTGCAAATTAATGACGATAATCTGTGTGAATCGTCACACAGTTTCCTTTCATTAATTTCCAGGCTTCAGTTAAAGCCACAAACTCAGCTTGTTGAGCAGAGTAGTTTGAGGGCAACAGCCCTAAGACTAACACTTCAAATTCTGTGGTCACGGCCTATTTTGTCCAATGCAGGCCTTTTGTTTTGTCTCTGAAGTCAAAACCAACTACAAACAAAACATTCTCACAGTTTTCGAGTCTTGTGTTTATCCGGTCAGGTAATGGTGTACAGACATAGTCAAGGATAGTCACACACCAGTGATGTTCCCATCCTCCTCCTTTGTTCACCCACTAGCCTTTCACAAATTTCACTGGGCTCTCTTGATCATTTTTATGGTGACCAATTTGTCACATATTCTATGCAGTCAACATGGGCGTCAGTTTGGTTTGAAATGTGCTGGGGACAGAGACGCATTCGGAAGTGCATTTTCAGAAGTGCTGGGTACAATGACGCATTCATTTTTTTTAATCTTTCGCTTAGGTCATGTTTTGAAAGACGATGTCCTGAAGCTTACTAATGTAAGCTCTGCAAGCTACTAGCAGTGGCGGCGTTTCACAAAAACCTAGTATGGCATTCCGTCTGGCAGAGGCGGCAATTGCCTGGGACCCCGCATTTTAAGGGGCCCCCGAGGGCTGATCATTTAAACAATCAGAAATATTAATATAAAGACGCAGCAACATCAGTGGGGTCCCTCGCTACTGCTTTTACCCTTTTCAAACTGGTGCAGCGCTTATACTCGCGGTAGGTAGAAAATGCATGATTTGATTTGTTAAACATGAAAAGGACTTATCCATCTGGCATGGCAGCTCGCTTTAACTTTAACCTAGATAAATGTTCGCTATTAGCCTATATGGATATTAGGTGCATATCCAAAGTGTGTGTGCGGAGTGTGCGCGCACTGCATGGCACGCGTCGGAGCGAACACTTGCATTTTCCTAGAGGAAACAACTTTAAATACTCAATCTTTTTTGAGGTCCAAAAGGAATAACGCATCAGACGCAAGTAGCCTACTTTTATTTGGGTAAACTCACAATTACAAGAAAACGTTGTGCTTTTGTAAAATAAAATAAAACAAACAGGGCGCGCTATAGCCTAATTATCTCCATGGCGTGAACTAGAGCGCGTCTCAATAATGAACTTTTAAACGAAAATTTTTTAATTGAAAGCAAATACCGGCTGATTAGGCTGTAGGCCTAATCCATGAAAGGTGCATTTCTCTCTAAAGGCGCATCCACTTTACAGTGGAGATGTATATAGATATGTTTGGAGCCGACACTGATTTAGAAATATATATTTTATTAATAAACAATAAAAATGCCTCATTATTTTTCAGACATATATCATTAGCCTGCTTTTGCCGGTGCTTTGCGGCAAGATTTATGCATGCGCTTGAGCGCGGATTAGGCTATATTCCTCCATACACTCATTATTTAAGCAGAAATAATATAAACGTGAGAAAAAAATAAAACGAGCTCCACAGAACATAAAATATTAATTTTATTAATCATTTTATTTAGTTCGCATTTATGAGGAAAAAACAATGTTACGGACGTGACCACTCTGAAATCGGCACTAAAAGATGCTTTAAAACTTTCACAGACCTCAATCAGAAAGCACAAAGCCTTTCTTTAAAGTGAATTTCGTTTTGTATTAATTGTATCTTAATTTTAATCAATGTTTCATCAACCAATTGCCTGGATTTAATAAATAATAAGTAACGCAGATAATAGCCTAGATATCACGACGACACGGAGGCGCCTGCGCATGAACTGGAACTCGTCTCATAAATGAACCGAAACTCAGCACAGCCTTGCCTCATAGACCTGAGAAATATATATATTATCTACAGAACGCTTTAAATCATACTTTTTAAACATAACAATTCAAAACGAAAGAAAACTATGTTATCCGTATGAAATGTGCATTTCTCTCTGCCGCGTTCATCGTCAACTTCATCTTTGCAGCGACACAGAAAACACTTGTTTATTAATAAAAATGTCTCCTTGCTATATTTGACATATTCAGATTACTTTTGCCAGTTCTTTGTGGCAGCTTTTAGGTGCTTTATTGGCAGCGCCACCCTTATGGTGCGTTCACACCATTAGGCCTATATGTTACATGAACGGGTCACCACTGCATCAGCACCGAATTTCTTTTTATTTTATTTTTAAATCCCCCCAAAAATCGTGATACGAACCGAATCGTGGGTTTGGTGTATCGTTACAGCCCTACTAGCAACCCTAAAAAGTGGTGGGTACAAAATGACTCATGACGAAATCTGGTGGGTACGCGTCCCCCCCCGTCCCTCCCGAAATCGACGCCTATGGCAGTCAAGTCTATTATTTTACATTTATCATTCTTCAACTTCCCAATTCCAATTTACATAAATACTCTTAAACATATTAATCCAGAGAGTAATTCAAATAAACATCATAAATTACTAAATTAGTCATAATTACCAGTAGCAAACAGAGCTGGATAACTAATCCAATTAAAGCTCGTCCCATGTTCTGCATCATCTTTCTTTTCAAGGTTTTGTCGTTTCACTTAACCCATCTGTAATCATAAAATACTCATTCCAGAGGTTAATGACACTATATCCATAAAATCTCAAAATAATAGTACCCCGAACTAACAAATACAA
This sequence comes from Phoxinus phoxinus, assembly GCF_949152265.1. Lineage (NCBI taxonomy): Eukaryota > Metazoa > Chordata > Actinopteri > Cypriniformes > Leuciscidae > Phoxinus > Phoxinus phoxinus. The sequence goes on from NC_136896.1 coordinate 2,662,000, forward strand.
GACATAAAGTACAGTCACCATCACACACTCATACTATACAAACATGACTGTAAACTGATAGTCAAGGTTTGCTTTAGCAGTTCGCTCTAAAAATATTTACTTCACATTTTTATTTAGGTTTTAATAGTTCTACATGGTCTCTTAATCAGTTCAAATCATGTCTGTTCATTATTCAATTGTTTTTAGAAAAGTCATCTGGATTGTTTTGATTCTCTAGAGTCTAACTTAGACAGAATGTAATATTGAATTCTTTACAATAACCTTTTTATCATTCACAAATGTTAAAATGTAAATGTTTAACTTCCAAATTAGAACCAATACAACAATATAAAATATGTTATGCTAGGCACATTTCTAAGGTTATCTTTAGTTTAAATGCTGGGTTCACTTAACCTTTGTTATCCAGATTTTCTCTCTAATCTTTTCTCTTTAATTTTAAAAAACAGTCTTCATCTTTAGCCACTACCATGTCTTGGAATTATCATACGCCAGGTCAAATAACCTGCAGTAGTTAAAACTATGATATAGACATATCAGTTCAATATCAACACTTCTATACACATTTCTTCTTGCCCAGAAGGCAACCAACAACATTTCTGATGTAAATGAAGAAGTTTTTTTACTGTCTCCACACGAATAATGACAATCACCTCATGGTCTCAGCTGGCTCTTGAAAATCTATTCCCATTGCTCTTTATCTATAATCTCCTTTTCTTCAGGGTGTTGTCCCCTGACATAGTTGCAAGTTATGGACTCTTGTCACAATGAAAAACAAGCCATCGAAGGAATGCGGTTTCTGGTGAGTGGCATGTAGCTCACATTTCTGGGTCAGACTGCCATAACATCTCACAGCTCATCCCCCTTTAATGACGTAATGATGATGCTGCTGGCCTCACAGTCATCCGCTTCACTCTCACACCCATCTCACATACACACCTCCTTCAGTGTAGATGCCCAGTGGCGGCGGTAACCCCCTGCCTTAGGTTGCCCTCTGTTTGGCCAAAGAGGATCTTACCTGTCGTTGGGAAATCACCTCGTGCACACTTTTAACCATTCAATTTTAATACACACGCAAACCACACACTGATTCCATCTGGTAAAAGATAGTAAATTATTAATTTTGAAGCCTTGCCAAATGAATGAAAGCCTATTAACACATTTTTTAGTCAATGAACCGGGGATTGCAGTTTTAACAGGTTTCAATGGGGACATTTTTGTCCTTAAAGAGTAACTATTTTGTGTACCTAAAAGAGATTTATGAAAGGAAATGAGGGTGAAATATTATAATTTCAATGAAAAAACACACTTCTACCTATGCTATGCAGTTGGGATTAACACAGGCAACATTATAAAAAACAATTCCTGAGGACGCACAATAAGTGTTAAAGTCGGCATGAAATCAAAATTGACCCTATTTACTTTGTTAGCAGATATTACTAGTCTTGTGGTGAACAATTAATCCGTGCAAGTTAATACACAGAATTTTTTTTTTGCCGAAGTTATCTTTAATCAAAGTTTGAAAAGTTACTTCCGGGTCTGGAATGGTTCTTTTTCTGATGGCATAGGCTTGACGGCTTGGGTTGGTTAATCGCTTAACCACTCCCCTCAAACCGTTACTCTGCTGTGGGCGAGAGATGGAGAGGATGAGCGCTAAAGTAAAACCCTGCCCTCTGTTCAATATTCCGTTTCACTCGGAAATGCGTCACAACACTTGAGAAAAGTCGTTTGCAACTTCCGGTTCACGCGGACTTTAAACTATTATTCATTGTACTGAATAGTTATTTTAGGCCTACATCAGAATGGACTCAAATGGACTTTAAAAAAAAAAAAAAAAAAAAAAAAAACTAGAAATTAAAAAAGAAAACACAAAGTAATGAATGATCTGACAATTTCTCATTAGCATCATTATCCAATTATGGTCGCAAGTTCAGTCGTTAGACTCGTTACCAACACAGTTCGACGATTCTGTGTTTATTACAACCACAGTTCTAACAAACATTCACGAACATTATTGCAAAGTTGTGTGGTTGGAAAAGCTCTCGACCTGTGGTAAGGAGCATAGATTCTACTTTGCATGACATGTAGACTTTAAAGAGATCATTCAAGCAAGCTAACATAGTGTACAATCTATATATACACACAAAATGCCATTCTCAGTCTTTTAGTTTGTCAAGAGATTGAAAGCACCATTTTGAAGAGTGTGCATGTGCGTAAGTGCTCTAGCCAGGGAACACCAGACTGAGAAGAGGAAACCCATGATTGAGTCAAACATCTAAAAATAAAGCAAAACAACATAGAAACTAAATATATATTTGGTCTTATTGAGTGAATTCACTAAAGGCACCGTAAGTTTGCGGTCTGAATGGGGGAAAAACATTAAATATATGATTTTACAAACCCTTATTTGACCTTCATATTTGTACTGTAATTTGTTTATTTTTTAAGTTTTATTTTATATTCATACAGTCCAGCATTACAGTCTTTAATTATCTGAGGATTATCTTCAATGTTGTTCCCATTTTTTTTACATTTTGTTTCAATGGTAAAATAATTTTACTTAAATATTTGAATCTCACCAATATCATAAGAGTTCCAAAACAAAGTATAGCTTTGTCATTTCTATTTGGTGCAAATAAATATACAGTTAATAGAAATCACTCAATGGAGGTCTTAATGGCAACTCTTTTTAAATTAGATGGAAGGAGACACTTGTAGGTTTAGTCAGTTTACCTAATTCTAATCCATCCTAATTTGATCATCCCAATATCTTATTTTTCATATAGACACAGATGTTAGATGTTTACCTGAACTCTTGTTTTTGCCACCTCAGTGAATGAGTCTTTTTTTCTTTATTCTTTCAGAACCTACAACTTCAATCTCTGATCCATGCTATAATTATAACACTCTTGATGAATATTGGAGAGATATACGGCAAAACCCATATCAGTACTCTGGACATGATGACACTCTTGTTGAATGGAGTGGCTGGTATCGGCTGTATCTGAATGGAGAAAGTGCCCAGATGTCTGAGTGGTGTGTGAGTAATGCTGGATGTGGTGGTGAAACTGCACTGCATCTCAACGGTTCTCATCCAACACTTGAGGATGGAGTGGAGACCCGTGAAGTCGTGGGAACTCATTCAAGGTGGTATGAGTGGTGGGGGGAGTATTCCGATCAGTGTGGCTACTACAATTCCACATCCATCCGAGTCAAAGCCTGTCCAGGAGATTATTACGTCTATGAATTGGTCAAACCCATCACATCAGCTCCAGGGCCGGTGTACTGTGCAGGTACAATATTAACCCTTTTCTTTTGGGATATTTGTTAGGATTTTTTATTTCACTATGATGAGTAAATGCTCTATATATTAGATAATTCAATATTCATATTTTGTTTTATAAAAATAAGCATGTTTTAATTAGTTAGAATCAGGGGTTTCCAGTCCATTATCCATTCTGTATAGTAGGTTATGTTACAAATTCCTCAAATCACACTTTAGGCCATTTGCTTAGTAATTAATATGTATTCTCTTTATGAACACATCATGATATTACTTCACTGTCCTCTTATAGTTGCAGTCAAGTCTTTGTCAGTAAAGTCTTATTTGCGTAGCTTTTGTCATATGTTGCCCCTGTTGCTCTGTCTGCTTCTACAGACTGCTGTCAGCCAGTATTTTTCCCCAGAATTTAATAGTTCAAAATTATGTAATGAATCATCCTAAAAGATTATAGGATATAACACTCTTGTATATACAGTATAGGCAATACATTTAATAATACTTTTCCAATCTCCATGACAGTTGCTTTCCAAAGCATCAGCAGTGATCCCTGCTACAACTATGAGTCTCTGGATCGTCCCTGGAGAGCCAACAATGAAAGTGGAGATTATATTTGTGATGAAAATTTCTCCTGGAATGGCTGGTATCGGCTTTTCTACTATGGAATGAACATCCAGATGTCAGAGACCTGTGTTAGTTCATACACTTGTAATACAGAAGTCAATCTGTGGCTCAATGGTCCTCACCCTCAGATAGAGGATGGAGTGGTGACCAGGGAGGTCTGTGGTGGTAATTATTGGGGAAACTGCTGTGATTACAAGTCTAAACCCATCAGAGTGAAAGCATGTCCAGGCAATTACTATGTCTATGAACTTGTGAATCAAGCAAACTGGTGGTGTACAGGATACTGCACAGGTACTGTGCCTTTCTAATTTATTTAAAAAAAAAATGTTTTTATTATTTCTGTCATGGCATTAATGTCCTTTTTCTTTTTTTTTTTCTTTTTTAGATGTCAACACTATTTCACAGGTGGTTTCCACTGTAAGTCCAGAAATATTCACTGGATCCAGCATCACCTCGAGTAAGTTGTAAATAATACATACTGTATATTATATTACACAGTCGCATTAAATTTGCATGATTTAAGAATCTCATGATTATTACAGTGTTTGACTGGTTCAGATTTGCACTTGCGAAGTTTCTCATTAAAATATAACTTGTTTGTTTTGGTCTTATCTTCTTTCATTAACACAGATTATGATCCGTGTAATAACTACAACATACTCGACAACTACTGGAGAAGCACACTCAATTACTGGTCTAGTTATGGATACATATCTGATCATGATGACACTCGTGTAGAATGGGACGGCTGGTATCGACTCTTCATTGATGGATCAAGTGCTCAGATGCCTGAGTGGTGTTTTTATTATATGTCATGTGGAGGTTATAGTTCTCTGTGGCTTGATGGCTCTCATCCTCGGCTAGAAGATGGAGTTGTTACTCGTGAAGTTTACGGCTCCCGTGATGATCAGTGCAGTCGCTACAGATCCGACCCAATCCAAGTCAAAGCTTGTCCTGGAAATTATTATGTCTACAAATTTACCAGACCAACTCTTTCAATCCCAGATCCTGTATATTGTGCAGGTATATTAATAAATATTTAATTATTTATCTTTATATCTGACTTGCTTGTCATGATTTATATTCATATTATTCATTTGAATAGATTTAATCTGCAATATATAATGCTCTCTTTCTATTTTTTCCTTAAAAGTGCCTTTCTCCACTCCAAGTGTCGACCCCTGCTACAACTATACCAGTCTGGATGAGTCTTGGAGAGCCACAGACAACTCTTACTATAATAACTATTACTACTATCGCATGTGTGATTATAATGTGGACTGGAATGGCTGGTACAGGATGTTCTACAATGGTCAAAATACTCAGATGCCAGAATCATGTGTAAATCAGTACATGTGTGGCACTCATGACCCACTGTGGCTCAACGGCCCTCACCCACAGCTGGAAGATGGAGTGGTCACCTGTCAGGTCTGTGTCTCCTCATGGAATGGCTGCTGTACTTACAAATCCCACCCTATAAGAGTCAAAGCCTGTCCAGGAGATTACTATGTTTATGAGTTTGTCAAGCCAATGTTTTGTGGAGCTTACTGTGTTGGTGAGCACTTACTCATATGATCTTCAGCCATTTTCTTTTCTGGATTTTGTTTGAAAATTATTGATGTTAATATAAAATGTTCCTAATACCAGAATCCACAAGCGAGTCCATCTCATCAACAACAGAGACGATCCCATCCATAGACTCCATTACTCCACCAATCACAACCATTGGTAAAGTATTGTCTTGCTTCCTTTATAAACTCTATTGAGCATCTTTATGGACATGTATTTTTATTAAACATGATCTCTTGAAATGTTCCTGTTTATCACATTAAGTAAATTCATAGCTAAATTAATTTCTGCAGAACATATGAACAAAAATCACATTAGGAAAAAGCAATACAGCTCACAAATGATTATGGGATTCAAACTCTCTATATTTAAATGTAAACATAGAATGCATTTTTAGACAAAGTGAAGTGAAAACTAAACCACCAGTGTTTTTCAAACTCAGTTCATAACCGATGTTCATATACACCAACATCAGAAAGAGGAAATTACTGCATGTACAGACAGACAGATATATATATATTCTGATCTTTTTTTTTTAAGCACATTTGACCAATTCCAAACCAATTTCAAACCATTTTCCAGAATGGAGACTCCAGGTAAAGAAAAGTTGTCAGGATGTCAGAGACTTTGTTATGGTAAAGAATACATAATATGACCCACACTTAATAATAATCACACGCTGAAGTGTTGTGAAATACATGAAGACTGTTTATAGACTGTTTATAGACATCCTCTGAAGGCTTTATAGACGGATAGGTTGAGAGTGACTCTTGAGGGACCAGCACCAGTTCAAGTCAGACAACAGCAGCGGTGGCGAGGGAGTTGTGCTGTGAGCTGCTACTGACAATGAGCAACACAGACCTTTCAGGGTATAGGAGATGGACTTAAAATCAACTCCCAAAACTTACTGAAGATAAATTATTCAAATAGAGAGGTACAAGAGGATGTGCTGCTGGTCCTTCAAGAGTCACTCTCAGTCTTGTCTGTCTATAAAGCCTATAAAACCAGTCTTCATATATTTTACTAAACTTCAGCTTATGATTCTTATTTCTTTAACCCTCTGACTATTTTAGACAGATTTGAGAATGAATGAAACATGCAAAATTAAGTAATTAGCAAATAATACATGCAAATGTAATAAGCCATGAAATAAAATCAAAAGATCTAAGAACAAGATCTTTTTGAAGATTAGTTTCAAATAATGTTTTCTTTTTGAATGGGGGCTGTATTAGTTCTATAATAAAGACGTTTAAAATTGAAAGAACAATCAAAATTCGCATTTTCAATCAACAGTCTGTGCAGAATACCTCGTGAGAACAATATTTTTGCAAATAAGTGGCAAAGAGTGTTTTTAAAGCACTGACTTCTTGAAGTCCTTCAGCTATCCAGCTTGTAATACTTGTGCTCAATTGCAAAGGGACTCAAATTTGGCTTTTTTTATCTCGTTTTGTTAGCTAGATAAGAGAATATGTTCTGAGAGATCAAGACAAATTGTCTTCAGCTTCAAAATTAAAAATCCAAATGAAACAGGGAGCTTAAAGGCACACCGCGGAACTTTTGGCCACTAGGGGCGCTAGACCTGTAACTTTCACGTCGAGCGCCCCTAGAGGCCACAAGCGCCGCAGCACTGACGCAAAAGTCAAGAAGACATCCACGATCCCTCTTGCGTTTTCTCTTTTTTGCCTCCTCAGAAGCAGTTTTAAACTTTTTCCTTGCCTCAGCCATGGCCAGGAGTCGAGCAGGCGGAAAATAGTAGCAAAAGCGTTAGCTCCTTGAGCATATCAGAGCTTGTGGTCACGTGACGGTCGTAAAGTTATTCGTTCTCCAGGCATTCTCCAGGTCACATGACCTGACCAAAGACGGTGTGTCTTCTCCAAACTTACATAGGCGGTATTTCAAGAGGGCAGCCCCGCTCGGAGCATTGGTAGTGTCAAGCGCTGTATATTGGCCTGAGGAATCATTTAAAATAACTCATATGCTTCAAATCTTCAGGTCACAAAGTCTGCGGTGTGCCTTTAAGTAAAGAGCGTAAACTATTTAATAACATAACCACTAAAAAAATACACATAAACTGAATGAATTTATTCATTCAGCAAAATATATATTTTTAATATTTCCATGACAACAGCTCCCCCTGTTGACCCGTGCTACAACTACAATATCCTGAATGATTCATGGAGAGACACCAACAATCAACATTCCTCTCAAATAATGTGTGACGCTGCGGTCAGCTGGAACGGCTGGTACCGTCTCTTCATTCAGGGTCAGAGCGTTCAGATGCCAGACACATGTGTGGATGAGTATAGTTGTGGCACTGCTGCTCCACTGTGGCTGAACGGAGGACATCCAACAGTTGAGGATGGAGTGGTCACTCGAGATGTCTGCGGTCACTGGAGCAATAACTGCTGCGCTTTCCAATCCAATCCCATTAAAGTCAAAGCCTGTCCAGGAGATTATTATGTCTATGAGTTTGTGAGCCCAACTACCTGCAGTTTAGCTTACTGTGCAGGTAAATATATTTACATGTGCCCTTCGTGCATATAAGAGATTTTTTTTTTTTAATGTAATATTTCTCATTTATTTCAGATTCAAGCAACATAAACACTACCACTACTGTCACGCCAGAAACAACAACTGGTAATTTAATGTATTATGTTACAATCTGGATGATTATTGTTTGGCATGAGCAAATCAGATCTATGTCATGTTTGTTATGTATGTAAATAATTGTAAATAATTTATAGAGTCATACAGGCAATTATATTATGAGCTATATTATGCATATAATGCATTTTTAGGCAATATGAAGTACTGAAGTGTTTTTAATAGTGAAAACTAAACCACCAGCGTTTCTCAAACTCATTTTATAACCCAAACTGTTCACATATCTCAACAATCAGAGAGGAAATTACTTAAAAGGTTAGTTCACCCAAAAATGAAAACTCTGTAATCTCATGATTTACTCACCCTCAAGCTGTTTGAAATATGTGTGAATTTCTATCTTCTAAAAAAAAGAAGAAATTTTGCTGAATGTTTGTAACCAAACAGTTGTGGGTCACCATTGATTTCCACAGAATTTTTGGGAACAACTTGAGTACAGTAAGTAAATGAATCACAGAAGTTTAATTTTTGGGTGAACCATCCCTTTAACAGCATGTTCACACAGAAATAAATAAATCAATAAATCAATAAATAAATCAATAAATCAATCAATAAATAAATAAATAAATAAATCAATCAATCAATCAATCAATCAATCAATCAACCAATCAATCAATCAATCAATCAATCAGAGTGTAATTTGATTGGCTTTTATACATCCACACAATTGTATAGTGTATTGTTGTTCATAATTTGGCTCAATGTCACTTACCATGGCTTTCGGTGAGATTTTTGGACCCCTGGCTATTTCGGACACATTATTTTGTGATCTTGTCACCAGTTTTACTAAATTTGTAGGGAGCTGAACTAACCTGGGAGCTAACCTTTAGAGAAAGAGGCAATTAGGCAGCAGTATCTATATTGGACTTATATTGGGTAAAAAGTATTTGCTACACATTCCACACGCGGAGAACTTAGTGTCACGGGTATGGTGCGGGTGAAGACAGGCAGAGGCACAAAGTTCCAATTCAAGTATTTACTATAATATCTCACACAACTGGTACAGGCAGACGGGTAACACATTCAATACATAGTAACATATACATTGACCGACAACTGAAAGGTGAAAGACAGGAACTTAAATACACAGAGGATGACGAGGGTACAACAGGTGATGACAATGAAGGATGATTAACTGATTAACTAGACAGGTGATGAAAATGAACTAATGAAAATGACGACAGAGATGAAGAAAAACACTGAATGAGAAAAACAACCTAAAAGTCCATGGAAACAACAGAAAACAAAGTCCCAACCCTGACACTTAGAGGATATTTATATTGAAATCTTAAAGGTAAAGTAACAACACTTTAGCAATGTAATTCTTATGGCCAGGTTGATGGAAAATGAATGTGAAAAACCCTGACTATCACAATCTTTTTGGATCTCAATGGGAAAATGATTAAAAATTAAAGGAACACTCCGACTTTTTGGGACTTTAGCCTATTCAACTTATCCCCCAGAGTTAGATAAGTCCATACATACCTTTTTCATCTCCGTGCGTGCTACAAGTCTGTTTGACGCACCCACCGCTAGCCTAGCTTAGCACAAAGACTGGATGTAAATGGTTGCAGCTAGCATACTAATCCAAATAAGTGACAAAATAACGCAAACATCTTCCTAATTTACATGTTGTGATTTGTATAGTCACAGAGTGTACAAAAAACAAAGTCACATGAGACACAGACATATTTTAAGCGTATAAATACTGGGAACTATATTATCTGAAGGCGAAGCACTGCTACTTGGGCAGAGTGATAACCGAAGCACCTGAGACGCGCCGTGGTGAGGAGCAGAGAGTTCGTTCAGAGCGCGTCTCAGGTGCTGCGGTTATTCGCCTTCAGAGAATATAGTTCCCAGTATTTATACGGTTAAAATATGTCTGTGTCTCATGTGACTTTGTTTTTTGTACACTCTGTGACTATACAAATCACAACATGTAAATAGGAAAATGTTTGCGTTATTTTGTCTCTTATTTGGATTAGTATGCTAGCTGCAACCATTTACATCCAGTCTTTGTGCTAAGCTAGGCTAGCGGTGGGTGCGTCAAACAGACTTATAGCACGCACGGAGATGAATAAGGTATGTATGGACTTATCTAACTCTGGGGGATAAGTTGAATAGGCTAAAGTCCCAGAAAGTTGGACTGTTCCTTTAAATGACCCATTTAATTCACAAAAGAAAAATACCTTGATGAATAAAGAGCAATAATCATTCAGTCGACCAGAGTGTTAAGCTCTGTCCCTGTTGACATGACTCAATGTCTCATAGCCTGTTTTCTCCAGTACACAGAGATCGGGAAAAACTGTTGAGGCTTTTGTGAGATGCCTCTATGAATTGGCTGAAAACTGCGAGTTCGGTGCAAGCAAAGTGGAAAAAATAAGGGACAGAGTAGTAAAGGGATTGCAAATTGTGATGTTTCCCAAAGGTTACAAATGGAACATGAACTGACTTTGGACAAAGCAGTCAAGATCTGAGCTCATTAATACCCGAAATGCGAGAAGAAGAGCGGCTGCAATCGTACATAATTTACACGGTGACCAATTCGTATGAATTCGTACGAATGACCTACCCCTGACCCCGCCCCTAAACCTACCCATCATGTGGGTTTAGACTAAATGTAGAGTGAGGTCGTACGTATTAGCCATCGTTTATTCACTCGTACGAATTCGTTCTAATTGGTCGTGAGATAGTGTTGGCACTACCCAGTGTTGTATGTAACTTTTTCACTCCACTAAAGCATAAAAATACCATAATATGTTTGCATATATTGAGAAAACATGCTAAGTTCACATACTCTGAAAAACACTTCTACAGCCATTTATTTTACTTTGAAATGTGCGTTTCCAGGCTGGAATGCTTGTTATTGTTTTGGTCTGTGATACTGCACATTGCCAATTTGCCAATTTTCATTGTCCATTGCGTTCGTTCCTGTTGCGTGTGCTCAAACTGGCAACCTCATAAACGTATTTTTTCCTCGGGTCTGTAATGAATAAGTCTGCTACTGAGGACAGGTAGTGCATTATTCGGTAACTCTTTAAAATATGGATCCTTCGTTAATGAATAACTACACAGGAACAAATGAGTAACACAATGTTAACAATCTAGTAACTACAGTTAATTAACAAGTAACTCTGATTAACAAATTAGTAATTAATAGCACACAGATTTAAGTGGTAGTTCACTATTAACTAATCAATAACTACTATTTTTTTAATACTTCCCAGAGAACTACTGAATTTTTTACAGATTTAAGTGGTAGTTCACTAATAACTAATCAATAACTACTATTTTTCAATACTTCCCAGAGAAATAATGAAAAAAATTCACAATTCATGCAAAACTTAATAACTAATGCAGGAAAAATTACTAGCACTAGATTAACATTACTGCTAGATACTGTACACTAATTATAAATATGTAATAGCGTGGGAGACTTATGATTTGGGAAAGCTGTCAATAATTAGCCTATGCACCTATGCACTCTTTTAGAGAACTATTCATAAACTAAATCATTTTTAAGAATTGTTTTTATAAATGCACTTGTCTGAAACACTTACCCTGTAGCCGATTTTCCGGCATTCCTCTGGACTGGCTTTGAATAACTAGACTCATCATGGTGAGTACTGGAACATACTGAGTCATCAGCCATCCAAATACCAGTTATTTTATTATTTAACCTACTTCTCAAAAGTGTTTTTTATGTATGTCTCTTTGCTCATATGTAGATATATATATAAATATGTGTGTGTATATATATCCTGTGAATGATTAGATGATTCTACCCTTTCGGGTTGGCTCTTCATTAGTAACTACAGCATGGAATCATGATAACTAGTAATGACTCAAGTGTTAATGCATAACATTAACACTTCTTCCTCCTCCACTACACAGGCCCATCTCAGCTCACTAATGGGTGCCAAGCGCTCGTTCCATTGCTTTAAAGGGTTAGTTTGCCCATTTAAGACATGAGGTTGTATGCAATCCTTACCAGCACTATAGTGCATACACACAGACCCACTCTGTGGTCACCTCCCTGGTCAGAGTTCTGGCCGCTGGAAGTTTTTCAAGAAAGTAGTCCTGGTTAGTTTCCGGGGCCACAAAACTGTGCGTTTCTACGTGAAAAAAATGATTTGCGTTTCAAAGCTTGATTAATTTACATCACAAAAAACACGCCGTACAAAATTCATACCTCAGTTTTAATCGGCACTATTTTCTTTCCATTTCTATCAATCCGCGAGCGCTGCTGTCAACGTCTACAGTGCGCACGTTCCGATCAGCTGTTCAGATTGTGTTTACACAATCGATCGAATGACAACGACGCAAAAAGTAGAAAACGAACAATGGTGCGAACTTGTAAATTCCCAGGTTGTGATCACAAGAATGTGCCGGGATCACCGTTCACATTCCATCGTTTTCCTGTTTCGGATATAACGTTAGCTACGAGACAGCTTTGGCTGGTTGCCATCGGCTACTCTGCGGGAGCAAAAATATCCAGAATCAAGGATTTTCGTGTGTGCAGTGCTCACTTCAGCGAAGACGATTACATCCCCAACCAAGGAGGAAAAACAAAAACAAAAAACTAATTTTAAAACGTTTTGCTGTACCAGTAACACGGGTAAGCTCTATTTACTAACTTCATAGTTGTAATGCAGACAGTCTCCTCGTCAATCGAAAGGTTTTGTATCTATGGTATGATGAGTTCCCATTCGTGGCAGCAATAGCTTTCAACCTCTGTTGGCATAACTTGACAATTTGAACAAGTGCACCACCATTTGTCGTTCATCCTGGCTCTTGCTACAGCTGTGGGCCCAGCATCAACTTGGACAACTTCATCTCTGTCCTCTCGCTCTCTCTCTTCCCGTTCTATCTCCATCTGCTGAAGTTCGGCATCGGTATAGGCTACTCCACCGGTTCATAAAGGTATCCCTTTGGCGTTGTGCTAAAATTACTTTCATCATCATCTGTTCCTTCTGACATTGTGCTAAAATTGGTTTCATCATCAGAAGTTTCGTAATCAGACATGTTTTCAGCGAGTCGCGCTATCAACAGCTGATCGGAACGTGCGCACTGTTGACGTTGACAGCAGCGCGGATTGATAGAAATGGAAAGAAAATAGTGCCGATTAAAACTGAGGTATGAATTTTGTACGGCGTGTTTTTTGTGATGTAAATTAATCAAGCTTTGAAACTCAAATAATTTTTTCACGTAAAAACGCACAGTTTTGTGGCCCCGGAAACTAACCAGGACTACTTTCTTGAAAAACTTCCAGCGGCCAGAACTCTGACCAGGGAGGTGACCACAGAGTGGGTCCGTGTGTATGCACTATAGTGCTGGTAAGGATTGCATACAACCTCATGTCTTAAATGGGCGAACTAACCCTTTAACTACATTCGAAATAATGACCTTTTTTAGCAGGACTTACTAGAGACATAACTGGTGTGTATGTGTCTTGAATCACTACTCCGCTCTCAAGTAGCTGATTTACTTTGTCCACATTGTCTAAAAAGATCGCAATGGCACTATTCATTCTAGAAGCCGATTTAACACTATCATATCCAACAATCTCACCCACCGCTAGACTGCATTCTTCAACCGAACACCCGATAGGCGGAGAAAGTTGACGCATGAGTTTGTGCAAGCTAAACTGTTCACCTACTGCAACCATGCTGACCAGCCACGGCCGCCTCCACCAAACATACAAAAATAAACATATTTGTTTATATATATATGTTTTACAAATCCTTATTTGTCCTTTATATTTGTACTGTAACTTGTTACTTTGTTGACTGTAAGTTTTATTCATACAGTCCAGCATGACACTCTTTGCTTATCTGAAGATGATCTTAAATGTTGTCCCCTTTTTGTACGTTTTGTTTTAATGGTAAAATAATTTTACTTTAATATTTCAATCTCACATTTATCATCAAAGTTCCAAAACAAAGTATTGCTTTGTCATTTCTATTTGGTGAAAACAAATATACTAAATACAGTTCATAGAAATCCCTCAATTGAGATCTTGATGGCAACTCTTTTTATCTGAGTGAGAGATGTGTATAAAGGATACACTTGTAGGTTTAGTCAGTTTACCTAATTCTAATCCATCCTAATTTGATCATCCCAATATCTTATTTTTCATATAGACACAGATGTTAGATGTTTACCTGAACTCTTGTTTTTGCCACCTCAGTGAATGAGTCTTTTTTTCTTTATTCTTTCAGAACCTACAACTTCAATCTCTGATCCATGCTATAATTATAACACTGTTGATGAATTTTGGAGAGATATGCGGCAAAGCCCATATCAGTACTCTGGATATGATGACACTCTTGTTGAATGGAGTGGCTGGTATCGGCTGTATCTGAATGGAGAAAGTGCCCAGATGTCTGAGTGGTGTGTGAGTAATGTGGGATGTGGTGGAGAAACTGCACTGTATCTCAACGGTTCTCATCCAACACTTGAGGATGGAGTGGAGACCCGTGAAGTCGTGGGAACTCATTCAAGGTGGTATGAGTGGTGGGGGGAGTATTCCGATCAGTGTGGCGCCTACAATTCCACATCAATCCGAGTCAAAGCCTGTCCAGGAGATTATTACGTCTATGAATTGGTCAAACCCATCACATCAGCTCCAGGGCCGATGTACTGTGCAGGTACAGTTTTAACCCTTTTCTTTGGGATATTTGTTAGGATTTTTTATATGATGAGTAAATGCTCTATATATTACATAATTCAACATTCATCTTTTGTTTTATAAAAATAAGCATGTTTTAATTAGTTAAAATCAGGGGTTTCCAGTCCATTATCCATTCTGTATAGTAGGTTATGTTACAAATTCCTCAAATAACACTTTAGGCCATTCGCTTAGTAATTAATATATATTCTCTTTATGAACACATCATGATATTACTTCACAGTCCTCTTATAGTTGCAGTCAAGTGTTTGTCAGTAAAGTCTTATTTGAGTAGCTTTTGTCATATGTTGCCCCCGTTGCTCTGTCTGCTTCTACAGACTGCTGTCAGCCAGTATTTTGCCCCATTATGAGACTGAATGTACACAGCTGGTTAGAATTTAATAGTTCAAAATTATGTAATGAATCATCCTAAAAGATTTTAGGATATAACACTCTTGTATATACAGTATAGGAAATGTATTTAATAATACTTTTCCAATCTCCATGACAGTTGCTTTCCAAAGCATCATCAGTGATCCCTGCTACAACTATGAGTCTCTGGATCGTCCCTGGAGAGCCAACAATGAAAGTGGAGATTATATTTGTGATTACTCTTTCTCCTGGAATGGCTGGTACCGGCTTTTCTACTATGGAATGGACATCCGGATGTCAGAGACCTGTGTTAGTTCATATACTTGTAATACAGAAGTCAATCTGTGGCTCAATGATCCTCACCCTCAGATAGAGGATGGAGTGGTGACCAGGGAGGTGTGTGGTAGTTATTATTGGGGAATCTGCTGTGATTACAAGTCAATCCCCATCAGAGTGAAAGCGTGTCCAGGCAATTACTTTGTCTATGAACTTGTGAATCAAGCATGGTGGTGTACAGGATACTGCACAGGTACTGTGCTTTTCTAATTTATTTCAAAACAATTTTTTTATTATTTCTGTCATGACATTAATGTCCTTTTTCTTTTTTTTCTTTTTTAGATGTCAACACTATTTCACAGGTGGTTTCCACTGTAAGTCCAGAAATATTCACTGGATCCAGCATCACCTCGAGTAAGTTGTAAATAATATGTATTATATTACACAGTCGCATTAAATTTGCATGATTTAAGAATCTCATGATTATTACAGTGTTTGACTGGTTCAGATTTGCACTTGCGAAGTTTCTCATTAAAATATAACTTTTTTGTTTTGGTCTCGTCATCTCTCAGTAACAGATTATGACCCGTGTAATAACTACAACACAATCGACAACTACTGGAGAAGCACACTCAATTACTGGTCTAGTTATGGATACATATCTGATCATGATGACACTCGTGTAGAATGGGACGGCTGGTATCGACTCTTCATTGATGGATCAAGTGCTCAGATGCCTGAGTGGTGTTTTTATTATATGTCATGTGGAGGTTATAGTTCTCTGTGGCTTGATGGCTCTCATCCTCGGCTAGAAGATGGAGTTGTTACTCGTGAAGTTTACGGCTCCCGTGATGATCAGTGCAGTCGCTACAGATCCGACCCAATCCAAGTCAAAGCTTGTCCTGGAAATTATTATATCTACAAATTTACCAGACCAACTCTCTCAATCCCAGATCCTGTATATTGTGCAGGTATATTAATTAATATTGAATTATTTATCTTTATATCTGACTTGCTTGTCATGATTTATATTCATATTATTCGTTCGATTTAATCTGCAATATATAATGCTCTCTTTCTATTTTTTCCTTAATAGTGCCTTTCTCCACTCCAAGTGTCGACCCCTGCTACGACTTTATCAGTCTGGATGAGCCTTGGAGATCCACAGACAACTCTTACTATAATAACTATTACTACTATAGCATGTGTGATTATAATGTGGACTGGAATGGCTGGTACAGGATGTTTAGCAATGGTGAAAATGCTCAGATGCCAGAATCATGTGTAAATCAAGGCATGTGTGGCACTCATGACCCACTGTGGCTCAACGGCCCTCACCCACAGCTGGAAGATGGAGTGGTCACCTGTCAGGTCTGTGTCTCCTCATGGAATGGCTGCTGTTCTTACAAATCCCACCCTATAAGAGTCAAAGCCTGTCCAGGAAATTACTATGTTTATGAGTTTGTCAAGCCAATGTTTTGTGGAACTTACTGTGTTGGTGAGCACTTACTCGTATGATCTTCAGCCATTTTTTTTCTGGATTTTGTTTGAAAATGATTGTTGTTAATATAAAATGTTCCTAATACCAGAATCCACAAGCGAGTCCATCTCATCAACAACAGAGACGATCCCATCCATAGAATCCTTTACTCCACCAATCACAACCACTGGTAAAGTATTGTCTTGCTTCCTTTATAAACTCTATTGAGCATCTTTATGGACATGTATTTTTATTGAACATGATATCTTGAAATGTTGCTGTTTATCACATTAAAGGGCACCTATTATGGAATTTTGAAATGTACCTTTCATGTAGCGTGTAATATAGATCTAAGTGAACAAAAACATCCTGCAAAGTTTGAAATATGAAAGTGCACCGTATATAAAGTTATTGTTTTTCAAAAGTAAGAGTCGACTCTGAGTCATTTTTATGAATCGTTAGAAGACCGAAGCTTTTTCTCTGACTAGATGACGTCAACTTGTCAAGTTATTTGAATACGATACGCCCACTTATTGCGCTCCAAAGCCAGCAGGGAAAATATCATGGCGACGAGACGCTGTGTTCTGAAGTGCTGTGCGACTCAAAAGCCAACTTTTTTCATCTGCCCATGGAGGAGCATTTGAAGACTAAGTGGCTACAATTCATATATACAGCTATACCACAGAAGTATAGTCCGAGCCTTGTGCTTTGTTCGCGCCATTTTGAAGACGATTGCTTTTTAAATGCAATCAAACTTGGATTCGCGAGCCGGCTGATATTGAAGGAAGGTTCAGTTCCAAGTGTATTTGCATCAGCTTCCTCCTCCGTATCACAACCTGTAAGTGTTATTAATAATTGTTGCTTTTATGTTTTATGTAGCATGCTTAATTATTATGTTGTTTGTTGTGTAAGCACCATTTAGCTTCTAGGTCTTCAATGACAATTGTATTGAGATATGTGAAGTGTTTGTCATTGTTTTCGGAGTTGTCTTAAAGAATAGAGTAATACCTCGTAGTAACGTAACTGCATTTTTTTTTTT
This sequence comes from Phoxinus phoxinus, assembly GCF_949152265.1. Classification (NCBI taxonomy): domain Eukaryota; kingdom Metazoa; phylum Chordata; class Actinopteri; order Cypriniformes; family Leuciscidae; genus Phoxinus; species Phoxinus phoxinus. Next base: position 2,679,968 of record NC_136896.1, read on the forward strand.
TTTAAACGTTATGTTTATGCATCGGGCTAACGCAAACAAAGACTGATTGTGCTTTTACAATATGAACTCTGGGGTATGCTCGCTAACATAACATTAAATTCTTCATCTTATTTTTAGTTTTTTACTACAAACTAAAGCAGTGGACTATAATCATTATTATAACAAAATTGAATTGATAAAAGCATCATTGTACTCCGTGTTAAAAATAAGTATTATCTCTGTAAACACTGCTGGGTCATCTGACCAATCAACGTAGATTACGTTGTGCAAAAGAAGGGGTTTGGAAAAATGAGTCGTTGAACGAATCATTTGGGAGTCGGTGAGCAAATCAGGTAAAAATAAATGCATATTATACGACAACAAAAGTGTTTTTTGTCATTGCATGCATGTAAAACTGTTGTTGGGGACTCCCAAAACAACATTAGGAACATTTTAAATGTCATAATAGGTGCCCTTTAAGTAAATTCATAACTAAATTAATTTCTGCAGAACATATTGACAAACATCACATTAGGAAAAAGCAATGCAGCTCACAAATGATTATGGAATTCAAACTCTATATATTTAAATGTAAACATAGAATGCATTTTTAGACAAAGTAAAGTGAAATCTAAACCACCAGTGTTTTTCAAACTCAGTTCATAACCGATGTTCATATACACCAACATCAGAAAGAGGAAATTACTGCATGTACAGACATATATATATATATATACAGTATATACAGTGTGTGTATAATTATTATGCAAGTTAATATTCTGATCTTTTTTTTTTAAAGACATTTTACCAATTCCAGACTAATTTCAAACCATTTTCCAGAATGGAGACTCCAGGTAAAGAAAAGTTGTCAGGATGTCAGAGACTTTGTTATGGTAAAGAATACATAATATGACCCACACTTAATAATAATCACACGCTGAAGTGTTGTGAAATAATGAAGACTGTTTATAGACTGTTTATAGACATCCTCTGAAGGCTTTATAGACGGATAGGTTGAGAGTGACTCTTGAGGGACCAGCACCAGTTCAAGTCAGACAACAGCAGCGGTGGCGAGGGAGTTGTGCTGTGAGCTGCTACTGACAATGAGCAACACAGACCTTTCAGGGTATAGGAGATGGACTTAAAATCAACTCCCAAAACTTACTGAAGACAAATGATTCAAACAGTGGTACGAGAGGATGTGCTGCTGGTCCTTCAAGAGTCACTCTCAGTCTTGTCTGTCTATAAAGCCTATAAAACCAGTCTTCACATATTTTACTAAACTTCAGCTTATGATTCTTATTAAGTGGGGGTAATTTTTTTAGGATTCTTTACCTAACCTAATTCTCTGAGATCCTGATATCTTGCACTTCTGGAGACTCCAGGTGGGTTGCAGTTCTGGAAAATGGTGGCGCTGGAGACTAAAGGGTTCCTGATGGTTTCACACTTATTTTTTTACCTGCTGTGATTGAAAAAATATATGAGATATGGTTTTTGGTAAGATTTTTGAACCCCTTGACTATTTTAGACAGAACCCAGTTTGAGAATGAACGAAACATGCAAAATGAAGTGATTAGCAAAGAAATGTAATAAGCCATGAAAAATAATCAAAAGATCTAAGAACAAGATATTTTTGAAGATTAGTTTCAAATCATGTTTTCTGTTTGAATGGGGGCTATGTTAGTTCTATAATAAAGACTTTTAAAATTGAAAGAACAAACAAAATTCTCATTTTCAATCAACAGTCTGTGCAGAATACCACGTGAGAACAATATTTTTGCAAATAAGTGGCAAAGAGTGTTTTTAAAGCACTGACTTCTTGGAGTCCATTAGCTTGTAATACTTGTGCTCAATTGCAAAGGGACTCAAATTTGGCTGTTTTTCTCTCAGCTAGATAATGGCGCTTTTCCATTACCAGTACCGACTCGACTCGACTCGGCTCCGTTTTCCATTGCATAATAGTACTTCCACAATAGTACCTGGTCGTCATAGCGACGCGACACACCCCCGCTACCCACACACACAGGACAATGGAGGAAATCGAGTGTATGCTGTTTTACATAATATTAGTAATGGGTATATCACGCAATCTCTGGCAAAACTATTAAAAAATGTCGGGGTTATTCAGGATACTCCGTCTGGCGCGTGCAATAATGACGCAGTGAATAGTGACGATTATCTCTGACCAATCAGTAGTCTGCCGTGTGTCACGTCATAGTTTAGTATTGCCTCAGCTCGCCTCGGCTCGCTTAGAACCTTGCTGAAGGTGATACGAAAAAAAGTACCTGGAAGCAGGTACCGGTACAACTTTTACACAGTGGAAAACCAAACAAAGGCGAGTCGAGGCGAGGCGAGCTGGTACTGTGCAGTGGAAAAGCGCCATAAGAGAATATGTTCTGAAAGATCAAGACGAATTGTCTTCAGCTTCAACTTAAAATGCAAATGAAACAGGGATTTTAAGTAAAGAGCATAAACTATTTCATAACAGAACCACTACAAAAAATACACATAAACTGAATTAATTTATTCATTCAGCAAAATATATATTTTTTATATTTCCATGACAACAGCTCCCCCTGTTGACCCGTGCTACAACTACAATATCATGGATGATTCATGGAGAGACACCAACAATCAACATTCCTCTCAAATAATGTGTGACGCTGCGGTCAGCTGGAACGGCTGGTACCGTCTCTTCATTCAGGGTCAGAGCGTTCAGATGCCAGACACATGTGTGGATGAGTATAGTTGTGGCACTGCTGCTCCACTGTGGCTGAATGGAGGACATCCAACAGTTGAGGATGGAGTGGTCACTCGAGATGTCTGCGGTCACTGGAGCAATAACTGCTGCGCTTTCCAATCCAATCCCATTAAAGTCAAAGCCTGTCCAGGAGATTATTATGTCTATGAGTTTGTGAGCCCAACTACCTGCAGTTTGGCTTACTGTGCAGGTAAATATATTTACATGTGCCCTTCGTGCATATAAGAGATAATATTTTTATTTTTTATTTAATATTTATCATTTATTTCAGATTCAAGCAACATAAACACTACCACTACTACTGTAATGCCAGAAACTACAACCATGGATACTACAACTGGTAATTTAATGTATTATGTTACAATCTGGATTATTATTGTTTGGCATGAGCAAAACAGATCTATGTTATGTGTTTTATTATGTATGTAAATAATTTAAAATAATTTATAAAGCCATACAGGCAATTATATTATGAGCTGCATAGAATGCATTTTTAGGCAATATGAAGTACTGAAGTGTTTTTAATAGTGAAATCTAAACCACCAGCATTTCTCAAACTAATTTTATAACTCAAACTGTTCACACATCTCAACAACTAGAGAGGAAATTACTTAAAAGGATAGTTCACCCAAAAATGAAAATTCTGTCATCTCATGATTTACTCACCCTCAAGCTGTTCCACATATGTGTGAATTTATATCTTTTGCTGAACAAAAAAGAAGAAATTTTGCTGAATGTTTGTAACCAAACAGTTGTGGGTCACCATTGATTTCCATATAATTTTTGGGAACAACTTGAGTAAGTAAATGAATCACAGAAGTTTCATTTTTGGGTGAACCATCCCTTTAACAGCATGTTCACACACAGATATACACAGTGGTGTAGTCTAGTTTTTTGTAGTGAGTATACTGTGACCCCACGCCTAACCCGCCTCATACTAACCCGTCTCATCACCCCATAAGCACCACCACACTCACTAATGCATACAGTATGCAGCGACATGTAATTGAGAGCATTATGAGACTAAGTGTTATCAACATGTCAATTTATTATAAGCAACACAAGACTTTAACAGCCAATGACATTTACAGCTGAGGAGACTGGACTGATGTTCTACTGTTTAGTGTTAATCACCATTTAACTCAGCCAGTTAAGAGCTACATTTAGCCTTAGATGTTATATGAATATGGTCCCTGAAGCACAGGTTTTATCAGCTGACAATAATAATAATAATAAAAAAAACATTATAGGCACAAATACAAATTTACTTTTAGAAATGGTGTTTTTAAAAGAAAATGGTGTTATTGTTTTGGCAAGTTACGGTTTAAATTAAAACATGTATGAAAATTTGTGTGATATTCCTTTTTAAAACTAGTTTTAATAGATTTCATTATTATTATTATTTTACAGTATATTTTACTGTGCAATTTCTTTCATAATTTAGACCGAACTTTTATTTTGGTGGGTTGTAGACATTGACACCATTTTAATAAATTATTATTATTATTAGGCCTACTTGAACACTTTACACTCTACTGTGCAATAGTAATATATTTATGTTATAATTTCTTCAAATTATACTAAACTTTTATTTTGACAGGTTGTCGTAAAGATACGATGTCGTAAATAAATGACGATAGTTTTATCAAATGAAATGGTGAAATTCTCATGAAGTGACTCTCATAGCAGCTCTGTGATCATGTGACATGTCCTCATACAGTGAAAAGCTGAAAACACCACGAGCGTGAAGTCACTCTTGCTTCAGTGTGTGTGTGTAGTAGAGCACACATTGAGCGCTCATTCCCAGAGACGCGTTGAACAACTGCAGTCTCTTTGAGTTTTTAATATTCACAGACACTAGTCGAGATTTGATTCATTGTACAGCCCTACTTTTGATTTATTCATTCAAAAAATGACCAAATTCCGTGACGTTCTGCTTTATATACAGTTGTGAGTGGGTTCCGCAATTTGATCTGTGTCCATTGCAAACACAGATGCTGTGAATTTATGAATGAAAGTGTGAAAGTCACAAAACAAAAAGTCACTGTCACAAAACGAAGTTATGTATCCTCACACTTTTTTTAGTGGGTATATACGGAAATACTTGGCATTTCCTAGTAGGTATATGGCGTATACCTGCGTATCACATAGACTACACCACTGGATATAAATACAACAATCAGAGTGTAATTTGATTGCCTTTTATACATCCACACTATTGTATAGTGTATTGTTGTTTTTAATTTGGCTCAATATCACTTACCATAGCTTTCTGGTGAGATTTTTGGACCCCTGGCTATTTCAGACACATTTTCTTTGTGATCTTGCAGTTCAACGAAAAGAGGAGGCGTGTTCCGGCACAAATGTTCCCTGGTGCTATTTTGCAGTTTGAGAAAACAATTCCACCACTGACCAGGAAAAACCCAGTCTAAAGTCAGTGGCGCGTTGTGCGTTAGTCTTATGCTATTTTAAGGGCGCATGATTGGACAACACTCATACACTTTGATTCTCTAATCTAAACAGACGCAGCAGTTTTCATTTTTGCAAATAATACATTATTACAAGGAAACATATTAACACACGAGGGAAATCATTGTTGTGTCCATGAAGATGTGAAAAAAATAAATCTAGCTTACACATTTACCCAAATTATTATACGCCTGTTTAACCGAAGCTAATTTGGGTGTGTTTCTCCCATCATCCCCAGTGTCACTTCTCTGTGTTTTACGGCCCTGACGAGAACGTCGGCCTCCTCGGCTGTGAACCGCTCCTGGCGTGCGCTGGCAAATCCGCCGTTATAATAGCAATCCGCCGTTATAATAGCCGCCATGAACAAGCGTGCCGGCTCTTAAAGGGAATGTGAGATGACACTCTGATTGGTTTATTTCACGTTACGCCCAAACCACACCTATGAATAATGAAGCTACTTCAGACCAACCCCTTTTAGATTTGCATCGGCCGCAAGAGTCATTTATCCCGCCGGTATAATAGCTCCGCCCACAAAGCTACTTTCGTTTCACGTTTGATACTTGCGTTTCAGATCGTTAAAATAGGGCCCCAAGTCTTTGTGTTGTATTTCATCTATCTGTGTTTTTCCTCTTAGATGTGAGAGATCGCTGTTCTGAACTCTGCTCAGAAGATGAATGGTGTGGGGAGAAAAATGGTGTGTATGGCTGTTTATGTAACGAAGACCAACCCAGACCACAACCTGACTCTTTTGGTTCGTATCATTCAACATTTTCTTTTCGGTCATTAGTTGACTTTATCTTTTTTTATAATTATGACAATCTTTTGTCTTTTTGTCCCCTCTCAGATGTCTCAGAAACCTGTGAAAGCAGCTCTGGCTCCATATCTGTGTCTCGCTGTCAGCTCTTTGAGGCTGGTTTTCCAGCTGATGTCTTACACCTCAATGATCCCAGCTGCAAAGGAACGGTCCGGAATGGCAGAGTGGAATTCCTCTTTGATAACGATGAACACATCTGTGGTACAAATCTTGTGGTAGGAAATAACTATGTATAATCTATTCAAATAATCTATCCAATTCTTATATATATATATATATATATATATATATATATATATATTTATTTATTTATTTATACTTTGAATTCAGTTTATGCTAAAATACCAATGTTATATGTGTTGTCCACAGGCTAACGGCACCCACTTCATCTATGATAACTTTATTCTGGGGACACCGGGGTCAGAAGGTGAAGATCTCATCAGCAGAGAGAAAATCCTGAAGCTTTCTTTCAGCTGTGTGTATCCTCAATCACAAACTCTTTCCATGAATGTGGAAATCAACCCACTGGACAGGTGCGAGTGAAGCAGCACTATTTTTTTAAGGGATAGTTCACCAAAAACATAAATTTTTGTTTTTAATTATTTGTTTCAAGGAACACAGAATTTTTTTCTGCTCATGCCTTTCAATGCAGTAAATCCTCATGGGGAATTTCAAGTTCAAGTACAAAAAAGGTCCATATGACTTCTGAACTATATTCCAAAACTTTTTAGGTGAACTAATCCTTAAAAAAATTAAAAAAATATATAAATAAATGTATTTAAAAAGTAAATATATGGTTATATACTCTAAACCAAGATTATATATTTTAAACAGAATTTTACCCATAAAACAAAGTATGTAACACAGATCTATCCAATATTTCGACAGTATTGTGCACAAGACTCTTCCCGCTGGTGAAGGCAGATATCGGGTCCGGATGATTCCATATGAGGATGATGAGTTTACCCGGCCCTTCACTGGTAGTGTGGATGCAGAGCTCGACCAGGAGATGCATGTGGAAGTTCGTGTTGAGGGGGTCGACAGCCGCCAGTTTGCCCTGGTGATGGACACGTGTTGGGCTACACCTGTGAATGATCCTGATTACAGCCTCCGCTGGGATCTCATCCTTTCAGAGTAAAGCAGGGATTCTTTCTATTCTTTTAAGCCTATAGTCTAACTCAATGTAACATTTGAATAAATAATAATCATATAACTTTTAAGATTACCTTACATGCTTTGTATTTCAGTATTTCAGAACTAAAGCAATAGATCGTTTGAAACAGTCAATACAAAAGTGAAAGAATGTCATTATCGATATTCTCAGGTGTCCCAATCCAAATGACGGCACAGTGGATCTGCTGCAGAACGGTGTCTCGACATCCAGCCGTTTCTCCTTCAGGATGTTTATCTTCACTGCAAACGCCACTAAGCTTTACCTGCACTGTGCTGTTCACCTTTGCCTTCTGTCAAGCAATCGCTGCTCAACGGTGAGTTTTCAAAACCTCTCATGATTCATAAATTTGTGATACATTTTCAGGAGTAGCTTTAGCACTGTATTTGTGAAATAATTTTTCAATGTATGTCCTTAACATCAATCTAATAGCCAATGTCCCTGTCTGTTTTTCTGTCTGTGTGTGTAAAATACATACGTTTATATATATATATATATATAGAGTAGCTTTAGTAAAATGTGATGGGTAAATGTAAAGGTTTATGAATCTGCAGTTTATAAACCCTTATTGATCAAACACTAATATAAATAAGGTTGGTATATTTTAAGGTTTAGGGGCAGATTTACTAAACAGGGCAAGTTACTATTAGACACTAAAGAACACGGACGCAGTCAGTTCATTTCCATAATATCCAATGCAATCTATGAAAATTTGTGTGAAAATTTGTATAGGGCTACAAAAAAGCAGAGCCACTGATAATCAGGTGTGTGTGTAATCTAACAACACGGGTGAAAAATGGGTTAAAGGGGTAATGAACTGAGAAATCAAATTTTCCTTTTGACATATAAGAGGTCATTATACTATAAGAATATCCTGTAAGTTTCAGAACTGAAAACTTCCTTGTAAGTTCAATAAAAGCTTTTATTGACACCAGGCCCAGCGAACGACAGGCTTTTCAAATTGGGGATCTATGACTTCAAAGGGTATCAAACCCCGCCTCCACAGAAAAAGATCGACACCTACTTCAACACTGCCTGTTTAGCCCCGCCCACCGAGTCACGCATTACTTGAAACTCATTATAATATGCAAAACTGTTATCCAATCATAGCAGTGGGCGTTTACTTCCAAGTCTTTAATGCCGCACGCATTCATTTTTGAATGTAAAAACTAAGCAAACATCATAAGTTGACCTCAGACAACAATATAATATTTTTTTTAAAACCAGTTCATGACCCCTTTAAGACATACTTTTTGGAGCAGTAAATAATGGAGTAAATGCCAATAAATTGACTAGCACAAACCTTAGTAAATCACATTACATGATTCATTAAAGTACTCTTCTCCCATAAATGTTGTGTCTGAAAGATAAACTCCTACAAATGCATATGCAATAAAGTCAGCAGCAAAAATAAGTGTCCACACCCTTTCATCGCTAATTCTTCACTGCGAGTCTTAAGTAAATCCTGACTGTATTTTTTTTAATGTTGTAAAATAATGCTACTGACACAGAGCTTCAGTACCGAGCCATGCTTATACTTTTTACTAAATACATACTGCCGTGCACAGGGGCGTAATTTGTGGTCAATAATTATTAATCAATAATTAAATCTATGCATTACAACCCCCCCAATATTTATACCATGATCACATGAAAACCCCCCCAATGTTCAAACCAAATCTACGCCCTTGGGGCCCGTGCACATACAAAGTAGGAGGAGACATGGGTACAACTACAGAGGCCGGAGCGTCACTTAAAGAAACATTGTCAAAATGACAATACATTACATCTTCCCTCCTAAGTATGAAACAAGAATGCCAACATATCACTTTACATACATATGCAGATATTGCTAACATTAAACACTACTGTTTACTTTAACTCTGGGATTTGCATAAAACTTGCACATCCAAATAATAATAAAGAAACATTAGCACATATTGTATGCAACTTAGTCAATGACACAATCTATCTATCACAACAATGAACTGTTGTAACATCAACAGGTGTAACTAGGAGGAGAAGTTATTAGCACATCACTTCCACAAGTTGTCTTTACCATGCCTTTCCCTGACTACAAGCAGAGCCTGTCAGGAGGCTTCACAACTCTGCCTCGTCTAGTAGTGCACTGCCCAGTTGGTAAAGTCTGCTTAGCAGCCCTGAGTTCTGTAGGTGATGTTTGGGATGAACTAGGATGATCCACAGACTTTGGCTCCTCAACACTCTCTGGCTCTGATATCTCTGTCCATTGATCATCGTTAAGCCTGTGACAGGACTCGTTGGCAGCTGGTGTGCTCTTGTGAAGATGCTGAATGTTGCGACGGTCCTCTCTACTTCCACAGTCCACAACATAAGATCATGGGGCACAATGTGATTTCACTACAACTCCAGGAGACCACTTGTGACTGCAAGGGTACGATTGCATCCTTACTTAATCTCCAGGCTTCAGTGCAGCATGAGGGTCACTTGCCCTCTTGCGGTCATAGTAGAACTTTTGCTTTCATACACTGCTGGCGTGAGCAGCAGACGAGCAACAGGCAGGTTGTTACGGGGCCATCTGCCCATCAGCAGCTGAGCTGGTTAAAAGCCTACTGACTCTTTTGCCGTTGTTCTGTGGTCAAGCAGTGCAGGGTGTTTGTCTGGTGCTTTGGACCAAAGTTTCTTAACAGTCTGGACTGCACGCTCTGCCTCGTCATTTGAGTGTGGCGTCGTTGGGGATGATGTTTTGTGAATGATTCCACAACTTTGACAAAAGTCCTTGAATTCATCCACTGCATATTGTGGACCATTGTCTGTTCGAAGAATGGTAGGGAAGCCATGTCTGCTGAATTGAGCCTTGAGCTTTTCTATGACAGTACGACAATGTAAGTCTTTCAACTTATCAATTTCAATGAATTTTGAGTAGTAATCTACAGCAGAAAGTAATGGTTTCCTTCAAACTCAAACAGGTCAGAAGCTACTTCTTCGAATGGAAGATTGGGTGTTTCTGTTAGTTTGAGCGGTTGTCTAGGCAGTCGGTTCTGAAAGTCTGTACACTTGCCGCAGTTCTTCAACAATTGCTCGATTTCAGAACTTGTACCTGGCCAGTATAGGACCTCGCGAGCTCTGCTTGCTCTTCACTATTCCTAAGTGAGACTGATGAATAAGCTTCATCATGTGTTATCGCATGGAAGGGGGTACAACTATACGCAGGCCTTTGTAGAGAACACCAACGCAACAACAAGTTGGCTTCGAGAGTCCCAAAATGGTTGTACTGCATTGAGCACATCACGTCTGTGATCTGGCCAGCCTTGTTGGATTGTTTGTTGGAGGCAGCTGAGCTCCTTCTTTGTGCGGTCTTGATGCTCTGAGTACTTCTGAGGGGGCTGCTATGAGAATGTCATCCATGACGCTTATTGCACCGCTGATGCTCTTATTGCACCGCTGATGCTCTTATTGCACCGCTGATGCTCTTATTGCACCGCTGATGCTCTTATTGCACCGCTGATGCTCTTATTGCACCGCTGATGCTCTTATTGCACCGCTGATGCTCTTATTGCACCGCTGATGCCCTTATAGCACCGCTGATTTTAGACCGAAAGGAAGCATAAGCCACTTAAGTCTTCCAATGGCCGTGTTAAAGGTTGTCAGAAATGATGATGTTTCATCTGAGAGTCAAAGAGCACCGTCCTTCGGATGAGACATTAAACCGAGGTCCTGACTATCCGAGGTCCTAAAATCCCATGGCACTTCTCGTAAAGAGTAAGTGTTTAACCCCGGTGTCCTGACCAAATTCCACCCATTGGCCCTTGCCAATCTTGGCCTCCTTATAATCCCCATCCACTGAATCGGCTCAATCACTCTCTCTCCTCTCTCCACCTATAGCTGGTAGCTGATAGCCAGTAGTGTGTGTCAGCTCTGGATAATCATCCAGCCCAGCCGGCACATTTTGTTTTGTTGTCGTCTGACCGGAATGTGTCCTTTTATTTTCTTTCTTATTAGTGCATCAAGCCACATTACTAGGCCTAAGGCTTCTGCTGCTGCACCACTGAGCACATTTTCTTGTGAAATGTCCACAATCTCAAATTCTGCTGATATCTTAGTATTCTTGTATTTAGTCAGAAGGTCAACCGCAGCTGTAGGCTTCAGCTTGTGGTTAGAGTAGGACTTTAGCACCCGATTGGAGCATTTAATCTCATCATCGTGCAAACATGCCTGATAATGCTTAAAGTCAATGCGTTACATTTTGCACCAGTATCAATTCTGAATAGTACCTTCTGAGACAGAATTGTAAAGTCTGCTGTCCACTCATCATTAATGAGCTCATCTGTAAGTGTGACATTTATCAGTATCTCCTCATCTTCTGTTTCTGATTGCAGTTGCACACTGACTGTATTTACTGATCTTTTGTGACATACTGCCACACAGTGGTTTGGTTTGTGACAGTATGAGGAGACAGAGCCTTTTGCTGGAAATGTTCCTTGATTCCACTTATGTTGTGGGTCTTTGCCGCAACTTTAACAGTATTTTGGTTGGTTTGCATGCATTTCTTTCTGCACAGCTTTTGTCTGACTTTTCTGATAGGTTTTCTTGTTTGCAGTTTGGTATTTTGCTTTCACCTGTACTTTACTTAGCTTGAGATTCTTCTTCTCTGACTATTTTAATTTGCTTATGTGACAGTTCAAACTGCTGGGTGATTTCAATTGCTTTTGGTAGCGTCAAATCTTCCCCTTTTTCTAACAGTCTCTCTTGGCCTTTCTCTGACACCCGCTATTATCACATCGATCTACAGTACATATCATCTGGATCAGCATACTCTCAATCCATGATCAGGATTGTCAAATCATTCACGAAGTGATCAAAACCTTCAGTGACTCCTTGTTTTCCTTGTTTAAAACGGTATCTAACTATTCTCGTATTTTTTTCTAAGCCAAGTTGGCGAAATTATCCAGAACTTTAGATGGGTCATCTTTCTCACCTTTGACAAATAGCAGAATCTTATTTATCTCTCTGCCTTGCTCACCGATCCACGTGTCCAGCCAGTCTGCACGCTGTTTCGATGTTTGCTCCGACAACTGTCTGTCAAATACAAATGTGACGTGGCTTCGAATTCTTGATACAGATCTGGAGCGTCCCATACTTTGCTTATTATCTGTTCTTGACAGTTTTCTGACACCATGTAAAATAATGCAACTGACACACAGCTTCAGTACCGAGCCATGCTCATACTTTTATAATAGATACTGCCGTGCACATAATAAGTAGGAGGGGACATGGGTACAACTACGGAGGCCGTCAAAAAATGACAATAAATTACAAATGTCAAAAGAGGTTTTGTGCTGGCTCTCTCTGTTAGTAAATCTGGTCCTTAATGTTCAAGGCTGCCCTCTTCTGGAGACATTGTGCTCTCTTTTATCTTGTTGTTCAGTGATATTTAAAGAGATTCACAGCTGGATTTTGCTCTTTTCTCTATTAGGACTGTGACTCTGGACACCAGCGGAGAGAGCGCAGGTCTCTGGACTTCCATGACAGTGCTTCCATATCCATGGGTCCTCTGGTGTTGTCTGCGGGGAACACAGGTGAACGTCTCATTTATTTTAATAATTTGTAAATAAAGATTTCTATGTAAATACATTATATTTTACTGCATTGCATTATATTCCCTGTTCACAGATAAGTGGGTCCCAGAACAAGTGAAGGTATCTGAGGCTTCTTGTCTGTGTGGTTCTCTGATGCTGATACTTGTTCCTCTGATGAGTGTCCTCACACACTTTTAGTTTAGTACCACAACTTTTTACATGCATATTGTTTAATTCCATTTTAATTGGACAAACTGGTTTTGGGTTTCTAAATGTTTCTTTATTTCATACCTGTTCTTTAATGTAGCATAATAGAATTATTGTTTAATAATTTACATTAATTGTTACTACATATATACATAGACATTCTTATTCTTCTTCTTTTTAAAGCAGATGGTATGTTCTTTCCTTTGATGTAATGCATGTTCAGACATCCATGCAACAAAATATGCTTTGGTTTAGTTTATTTGACATAAAAAGTAGCAATACAACTTTGTTATGACTTTTTTTGTCAAGGATACACAATAAAGTTGCATTCATTTATTTCCATTTTGGTCCTTGATTTCAGAGAGTAATTCTCATTTATTTCCTTTTATTCAGGCAATTAGTATAAGGCATGTATGAAAATGGTCTTAATGATCCAAAAGGTAAATCAGAAAAAATAAAAAATAAATGATGGTGGGCCTTTTCCTTTTGTAATATTTTTTTCTTTCAGTAAAAGTATGAGAATGTTTAATGATTATAGTGATATCTGTTTACTGCTATCTTTGCAATCGTTTGATTTCTTTTCTATTGTGATGTTATGATAATATGCATGAGAAGAGTCTTGATATTTTACTTTTATTTCTAAAGGCTTTGAATAATTTTATAGTTTAATTGTTCTTTCCAGAAAGCAGATGGGGTTGAAGTTAGTTCAGTATTTTATTGTACTTAGTTTTTTAGTTATAGAAGGTGAAGAGAGAATGAAGTTAAAGAGCCAGTAGGACAGATGGCAAGTTCACATTCAGGCAGTCCTCTGATACTGTCCTCGATTAATGTGTAGATAGAGTGTAATATTAACAACTGTTTAAGTTATTTTTATTATTATTAATACCATTTTGTGAAAAGGTTTCTATTAATAAATATGTTGGGATTTTTTTTACAACATATTAAAAGCATAAATGCATTAACACCAAATATGAGGTCAAAGCAAACCGGTTTCCAGAAACAGAAACAAACTTTTACGCATATATGACTTAATTTACTTTAAATAGGTTTAACATTAAAATGTCTTCTTTCTGGCTCCATGCCCTAATGAAAAGTTGCCATAGTTATTGCATCCGGAGTTTAAATGTAAGTTCAAGAAACCAAGCTCCTCGTTGCCATGGTTTTATAGTTTCTATAGCAACATCAGCAATAATAATAATAAACTATGGTATTTGTAATGAAACATATCTTAAACTTTATAAAAGTAACTTGTTTGCCCTTATTTTAACCAATATTTAATGTAAAGCTAATAGTTATTTTAACAATCTAATAATTCTACACCTCTAGCTGCATCATTTTTATAGGTTGGTCTGTGTGTGTTGAAAAGCTTGTAATTATGTTGTGTGCAGTTTACCTCAACACTTCAGTGTACACGGAGCTGTTTGGTCTGGCAACTTGTAGTTTAGCCGGTATATTCAATATCACTATCACAGGTTTTTAAATGTGTCAGATATACATTGTCTTATTTTTCATTGCACATCCATAGACACACAAAAGCTTCTGATTAACATTTGGGTCAAATTAGTATCCATTTTAATTCAGTGAGATGCTAATCAGAGTTTGTTTAGGGAATAATTAGAATATTCTTCCTCTTCAGTGTGTCTCTATAACACTTTTATACATGAGGTTTGAACTTCACTGAGAGACAATAGATACGATCAGCTAATAATAATGTTCAGGTTTCATGTTGTACATTCATACATTTCATTCTGTTTGTCTTTATCGATGGTTAGATTATCTTATAATAATGTTCAACCCTTTTACTTTTTATCACATGATCTGCATTCTTATGACTGATTTTAACATGATTGTTTTGCCCATTTGTAATAATATGTAGAAATTGCAATCATCATATTTGCCAAAGTGTGTTAATGCTAAATAAAATAGAAAGAGTGTTAATGCAGTGCTGACAGTCATGTACAGTACTGTAGTAGTTTGGGGGATTCTCGATCAACTGCATTTGCAACAATTAATGGAAAAATCCACTTTGGTGACTTGATAATCATTCATTGTCTGGAATCCATTCGGGTTGGTTCAGATCCTAAAAGCTGTGAAATGTGTAAAAATGACAATAAACCTGAATATCAGGTTAAATACACAGTACTGCTCATGAGATGATCATACTTTACTGTAGTTCTGAGGACCAAATGTTCTTTATTTTAGTGCCAGATTGACTGTGTGAATTAAAACACATAATACAATAAATATTTTATTCATCTTGTTAAATGATCATGCTCACAAGCTTCTCATGATCCCCATTTTGACAAGGGAGTATGCAAATGACATAATCATTTCATGACTAATGTTCACGAATTAAACCTTAGTGTTCAATTCTTTACCAAAAACTCTTACATATGCAAAGCTTTGCACAATTGAAAACTGGTACGAATAGAGAGAGCCAAATCAACATAGAGAGACATCTAGTTTAAATATTACTGCTTATTTAACTATCTGTGTAAATGTTTATGTGAATGTATACACATTTATATGTTTGTACATACCGTATGTACATTTACAGAGGGGACATTCTGTCAAGACACATTAAAGTGTGTCACATTTTTTGAATGATGATGAAGTCTTTGTGGATTGTTTGGAATTTAGAACAAAAAACAGGGTGTAAATGTTGCTCTTCCAGTAAACGGTGAACATAATGTTCACTTCTTTAAATTCTTTAAGAGCAAAGTGCAGAGTTGCACGTCTTATGAAGGGTGTTGTCAATGCGAACATAAACATATAGGTCTACGTACATGACATGATCTTATTTAGGGAAGGACCAGCATTTGTCTGTTTGGCCTTCTATTCGAGCACAGAGTGAAAGAATGTCTTTCTGAATGCAGGTGTACTCGTGAAAACTGTCAGGTGAAATAACAAATTCTGTAACTCAATGTCACATGAAAAAACTGGTTTTAGCTATTGTTGAGATATGTCTACTAGTTCCAGTAAGGTTCAACCCACAGTTATTAAAGGCACTGATAAGATTGTGAGCGCTGCAGTTCAGCTTCACTGTATTGAACGACTGAAGAGAGAATCTCATAGTCCAGTCATCAATCTGAGTTTACTCTGCAGCC
Source organism: Phoxinus phoxinus (assembly GCF_949152265.1). Lineage (NCBI taxonomy): Eukaryota > Metazoa > Chordata > Actinopteri > Cypriniformes > Leuciscidae > Phoxinus > Phoxinus phoxinus. The sequence continues at coordinate 2,696,034 of NC_136896.1, forward strand.
GCATCTGACCTCAGGTAAAGTCACTTCTGTTTTATCCCATTAGACTCTCATGAGTTTGGCTGTTTCTTATATTATGTAAAATTAATGTGTTATTTAAAGTATTTGAGTGAATGTTACAGTTGTTTTACAAATGTGCACAACAAAGAAATAATAAAATACAACAAAATATAAGAAACATATTTCATGCGTGTGTATGTTGTATATGTGTGTGTGCAGGAGCCGTTCGTCACAATGAGGTTTCTGATCTCACTGTGTGTGTCGCTGCTGCTGATTAATGGTGAGTGTTTTATAATCTGTCATGTAAAATTATATATATATATTTTTTTTCTTTGTCTTTTTCTATGTATATACTGTAATTATTTTAATTCTGAGCTTGCGGTATATTTTGGGGTTTTCTTCGATCAATTTTTTACCGGTCCAATCAGCAAACAGAGGGAGTGGTTGAGAACGATGACGTTGAGGTTGTGCGTTTGAGTTGACATACATCACGAGACTCACGACCAAACGTTAGCGATTGGTTATGTCCGATCCAGAGTGGCTCTGTTGAAGTTTAAAACTATTGATCTGCCCAGAGTACCCACCTTTAAGGAAGTTAACGCTTGTCAATGGAGAGAGGCCAGACTCTGTACAAATGAAATGTACGAGAGTCTGATAGGACCAGACTACAAGCCAGGCACAATGTGTTTGGAATTTGTGACATTTATACACTGCACAAATCTCAAACACTTGCCTGTTTTGCATTCAACCATTATAGCGAAACAAAGCCCTTGCAACACACCCATGTCATTTCTATCCAAATGCATTGAATTAATAAATACATGTCGGACAATCTTTATGTCTCACAATTGTGACTTTGTTTCATGTTTTATCTCACCTACTCTGCAGGTAAATATATATACATACATACAGTCATGGTCAGAATTAATGGCACCCCTGGTAAATATAATCAAAACTGGCTGTAAAAAATAAATCTGCATTGTTTATCCTTTTGATCTTTCATTCAAAAAATTGCCAAAAATCTAACCTTTCATTGAAGTAAAATAATTTAAAGTGGTGGTGGTGGTGGTGGGGGGTGAAATCACATTATGAAATAATTGTTTTTCTCCAAAACACGTTGGCCACAATTATTGGTACCCTTATAATTTTTTACGAGTAAAATTTCTCTGACGTATATTCCCATTAATGTTTACCTTTTTTAGCACACCAAGGTGACTAGAAACATGACATTGTCCAGCCATGACTTCTTGTTTCACAGGAGTATGAATATGAGGAAACACAAAGGCCAAATCCCCTGAATCATCCATCACAATGAGTAAAACCACAGAATATAGTTCTGATGTGCATCAGAAGATTGTTGAGCATCACAAAATAGAAAGTGGCTGTAAGAAAATAGATGTTTTGACCATCAGGGCAATAATTAAGAAGTTCCAATCAACTAAAGATGTTACAAATCTGCCAGGAAGAGGACGTGTGTCTATATTGCCTTAATGGACGGTGAGGATGAAAGTTTGAGTGGCCAAAGAGTCTTCAAAAATCACAGGAGAATTGCAGAGATTAGTTGAGTCTTGGGGTCAGAAAGCCTATAAAAAAAATCAAACAACCCCTACATCACCACATGTTGTTTGGGAGGGTTTCAAGAAAAATCCTCCTCGCTCATCCAAAAAACACACTCCAGCATATTCAGTTGTCAGACACGACTGGACCTTCACACGGCACAGGTTCTGTGGTCAGATCAAACAAAAAAAATAGCTTTTTGGCAGCAAACACGCTAGATGGGTTTGGTGCACACAAGGATAAAATGACAGAATGTGTCCAATTGAATGTATCATTGGATCTTTAATGTTGTGGGCATATTTTTCTGCTGGAGGTCCTGGACTTCTTGTTCAGATACATGGCATTATGGATTCTATCAAATATCAACAGATAACAACATCAAAACCTGATGCCTTCTGCAAGAAATCTTATAATGGGCCGTGGTTGGATCTTCCATCAGGATAACGATCCAAAACAAACATCAAAATCAACACAAAAATGTGTTACTGAGCACAAAATGAAGCTTCTGTCATGGACGTCCCAGTTGCCTGACCTGATGAGTGGAATGAACTGAAGAAGAGAAGCAGCAACATGGATCTGGGAATCTGCAGGATCTGGAGAGATTCTGTATGGAGGAATGGTCTCTGATCTCTTGTCAGTTGTTCTCCAAACTCATCAGGCATTATAGGAGAAAACTCAGAGCTGTTATCTTAGAAAAAGGAGATTGCAAAAAGTATTTCATAATGTGACCCCCCCCCCCCCCCCCCCCACCACCACCACCTCCACTTTATTTATTTTTACTTCAATGAAAGGTTAGATTTTTGGCAATTTTTTAAATGAAAGATCAAAAGGATAAACAATGCAGATTTATTTTTTACAGCCAGTTTTGATCATATTTACCACTGGTGCCACTATTTCTGACCATGCCTGTATATGTATTATATTTTCAGTTTTTTAATTGTAGTTTATATATATATATATATATATATATAATACTTTTGCAAACTCCATGACAGTTGCTTTCCAAAGCATCAGCAGTGATCCCTGCTACAACTATGAGTCTCTGGATCGTCCCTGGAGAGCCAACAATGAAAGTGGAGATAACATTTGTGATGAACATTTCTCCTGGAATGGCTGGTACCGGCTTTTCTACTTTGGAATGGACATCCGGATGTCAGAGACCTGTGTTAGTTCATACAGCTGTAACACATACATCAGTCTGTGGCTCAATGATCCTCACCCTCAGATAGAGGATGGAGTGGTGACCAGGGACATCTGTGGAGGTTATTGGGCAGGCTGCTGTGGACACAAGTCTAAACCCATCAGAGTGAAAGCATGTCCGGGCAATTACTATGTCTATGAGCTTGTGAATCAAGGGGTGTGTTCAGGATACTGTACAGGTACTGTGCTTTTCTCATTTATTAAAATATTTCAAACCTTTTAAAATGATTTCTCTCATGACATTAATTGCCATCTTTTTAGATGTCAACACTATTTCACAGGTGGTATCCACTGTGAGTCCAGATACATTCACAGGATCCAGCATCACCTTGAGTAAGTTGTAAATAATATATGAACTAATATTTGAGTGTTATATAAAAATCTATTTTTTTGTTTCAATTAAAGATTTGCATTACTGTACGTTCACACCGCCGCCGACTTGAGCTTCCAAAGTTACCGGAAGTCATTTATTTTCAATGGAAGCTGGCTTCTCTCAGCTGCAAGGAGCGTCAAATCCCTCGGCGTCGCGTTTTGGGCGTTTTGAGCGACCAGAGCGTCAATCAGATTGTTGAAAGTAGCTCGACTACTTTTACAGTTACAGTTTAAATTAAAATGTTTATGCAGAAATATTATACAGTTGAATTGTTTATGAATCTCATGATTATTACAGTGTTTGACTGGTTCAGATTTGCACTTGTAAAGTTTCTCATTGAAATGTAACTTGTTTGTTTTGTTCTCATCATCTCTCAGTAACAGATTATGACCCGTGTAATAACCACAACATAGTCGACAACTACTGGAGAAGCACACTCAATTACTGGTCTAGTTATGGATACATATCTGGACATGATGACACTCGTGTAGAATGGGACGGCTGGTATCGACTCTTCATAAATGGATCAAGTGCTCAGATGCCTGAGTGGTGTGTGTCTTACATGGCATGTGGAAGTTATAGTTCTCTGTGGCTTGGTGACTCTCATCCTCGGCTAGAAGATGGAGTTGTTACTCGTGAAATTTACGGCTCCCATAATGGTCAGTGCAGTCGCTACAGATCCGACCCAATCCAAGTCAAAGCTTGTCCTGGAAATTATTATGTCTACAAATTTACCAGACCAACTCTTCAAATCCCAGCTCCTGTATATTGTGCAGGTACATTCATTTATCTTTATATTTGTTGTGCTTATCATTAATTGTATTGGTTTGAATTAATATTAGTCATCTTGAATATATTTATTTTTCAATATATAATGCTCTCTTTCTCCTTTTTCCTTAATAGTGCCTTTCTCCACTCCAAGTGTCGACCCCTGCTACAACTATACCAGTCTGGATGAGTCTTGGAGAGCCACTGACAACTCTTACTATAAAAACTATATGTGTGATTATAATGTGGAGTGGAATGGCTGGTACAGGATGTTCAACAATGGTGAAAATGCTCAGATGCCAGAATCATGTGTAAATCAAGGCATGTGTGGCACTCATGACCCACTGTGGCTCAACGGCTCGCACCCACAGCTGGAAGATGGAGTGGTCACCCGTCAGGTCTGTGCTTCCTCATGGGAAGGCTGCTGTACGTACACATCCCACCCTATAAGAGTCAAAGCCTGTCCAGGAGATTACTATGTTTATGAGTTGGTCAAGCCAGTATTTTGCGGAGCTTACTGTACAGGTGAGCATTTACTTATACAATCTTCATTCTTTATTTTTTTCTGATTTGTTTGAAAATGATTGATGTTGATATAAAATGTTTCTAATAGCAGAAGTCTCAAGTCAGTCCGTCTACAACAAAGAAAAACCTATCCATAGAATCCATTACTCCACCAATCACAATCACAATAATTTTAGGCAATGTGAATAACTGAACTGTTGTTAATAGTGAAAACGTACTCGGTTACCTGACGTAACCTCGGTTCTCTCTAGATGAGGGAACGAGTACTGCGTAATTGCATTACGCAACGGGAACCCTTTGTCAACGCCGTGCGCGCCAAGCATCCACAACATGAGTCCCAGGGGGGGACGCCCCGGGGGACACAGATAAGTGGGAATCAGGCGGCCAACAGAGTGGGCCCGCACATGTACATAAGCACACCGAAGGGGATATATAAAGAGCTGCACAGCCGGTCTATACTGAACTTTATCGACCCTCATAGTGCAGCTCAACCAGGGCAGTCGAATAGAGACTTTAGTTTAGACTGAAAGGAGTCTAGCCTGCAGGGCGGGAACTTCCAGGTTATAGAACCTAACAAATGTAGAGGGGGAGGCCCAGCCTGCCGCCGTACATATGTCATGAATAGAAATCCCGCTGGACCAAGCCCACGAGGAGGCCATGCCTCTGGTGGAATGAGCCCTGATGCCCAGAGGGCATTGCAGGTCTTTAGACGCATAAGCCGCAGCAATAGCGTCCACTATCCATCTGGATAGACTGTGAAAGTTTAATCTAATCAGTTTAAAAGTAAAAATTTTGAGGTAATCACATGATCCCAACCTCCTAAGTAACATCACAAACTACCTGAATCCTATCTAGTCTTCAGTGGCTTGCCGAGCTCGGGGCGACTTTAAACACTGAACTCAGCATCCTCAACAATCTCATAACCAGGACTGCTGAAGAACACTGAAGTGTACCCCCACTCAGGATTACCACCCAAAACAAAAAACAAATCCAAAATACCCCCCCTTATAACTAAGTTGGGATGTACACATACAAAGCAAAAAATTAATAGACAAATCTGTACTAGGCTACATAACTCCCAAATAACACCGATGTCACAGCATCTTCTAGAATCCACTCATCTCCCCATAATACTCATCACCCTCGCCACCTAGGAGAAGAGACAGGCTGAAGAGAGAAGCAGAAAAAAAACAGAAAACACAACATCGTAACACATCATACACTTGATAGACCATCCGCAATCACGTTTTCTGTACCCTTGATGTGTCTTATATCGAGATGATACCCTTGTAGAAAGATACACCATCTCATGAGTCGCTGGTTTGGGTTCTGCAAAGAATGAAGGAATGTTAGAGGATTGTGATCTGTAAAAATCACCAATGGTCCTCCACCTGAACCCACATAAACCTCAAAATGGATTAGTAACCAAATTAGAGCAAATGCTTCCTTTTCAATAACTGAATAGTTAAGTTGATAAGCATTAAACTTTCTAGAGAAGTACCCCACCACACAGTCTACACCATCTTCTGAGGTCTGCAATAAAACAGCTCCAGCTCCCACATTATAGCGTCAACTTGCAGTTTAAAAGGTTTATCTAGTCTAGGTGCAACCAAAATTGGAGAGACAGTGAGAAGTGACTTAACATCCTCAAATGCTCTCTGACACACAGAGGTCCACTCAAATTTGATTATATCTCGAAGCATGTTGGTAAGAGGAGCTGCCACAGTAGAAAAATTCTGACAGAACCCACTATAAAAACCAACCATTCCAAGAAACCTCATTAACTCTTTTTTAGTTGAAGGGGTAGGAAATTGATCAATTGCGACCACTTTAGCTCGAACAGGACATACATGACCCTGAACTACAACTTTTCCAAGATAGAATACAGTGGCCTTAGCGAATTCACATTTGCTCAAATTAACAGTAAGGTTAGCCGCAACCAGACGATCAAACAAAGCTCTAACTCGAGTTAGATGTTCTGACCAAGTGTTATTATAGACGACTACATCGTCTAAGTAAACTGCACAACATTCCAAGCCAGAGATAACTCAATTCATTAATTGCTGAAATGTAGCTAGAACTGAGCGTTTCATGAGCTTGAAATGAGCGTTTCTCAGGCCAAAACTCATAACCTTATAGGAAAATAGGCCTGACGGAGTGACAAATTCAGAGATCTCTTGGGCTCTAGCTGTTAGAGGCACCTGCCAATAACCCTTTAGCAAATCAAATTTGCTAACATAAATGGCACACCCAACTTGATCAATGCAATATTCAATTCGTGGCAAAGGAAAGGAATCAGGTTTGGTTAGTTGATTTACCTTCCTATAGTCTGTACAAAATCTATGAGAGCAATTGGCTTTTCTAACCAGAATACACGGAGACGCCCAGCTGGAATAAGAAGGCTCCGCTAACCCATTTTCCAACAAACACTCAACCTCAAGCGTTCTAGCACCCCCTGACTTTGAGCATGGTAAGCACTAACCTTCTGATGTTTAACATGCAACTGCTTTAATATTTGAGCGAATATTTTCACAATGAATTGCGTTAAGGCCTTTAACACTGTCTTTGTAGTGATGGAGCGCAACGAATAGGCAGCTGGAAACCTAGTGACTTGACACATTATCGTTAGCAAATATTTACTACCTGCCTTAGACTTAGGTAATGGGCCCACACAATCCACAATTAAATATTCAAATGGTTGGTGTACCACTGGAATAGGAAAAAGTGGTGCTGGTCTCAGGGTCTGATTGGGTTTTCCAGTCAACTGACAAGTATGGCAGGTTTTAATGTACGCAGACACATCTCATTTAAGCTTGGGCCAGAAAAAACTTTTCAAAATTAATTGATACGTTTTTTTAACACCCAAATGTCCTGACGTATCATGAGCGGTTTTCAAAACAAGATCACAGAGATTTTTTGGAACAACAATCTGAACAATTGGATCTCCTACAAAATCTTTACCACGGGGCACCCACTTTCTGACAAAAATTTCTCCATCCAGAAAATACCCTGACGATGTATCTTCATATGTAGCAGTACATCTGGAGACAGAAGTCTGTAAAACAAGTCAACAAGTGAGGCATCTGCCTGTTGTTCTTTCACCAATTCACTCGGTGAGATAGTCAAAATTGATGGTACCCAAACTATTAGCAGATGGACAGTAGAGGCCAGTTATTCAGTGTACGAGGCACGCAATTTGCCTTCTACTCTCCTGATTAGAGCCCACTCAACTAGGGGCGTGAAATATATTATTTTACAAACCCTTATTTTTCCTTTACATTTGTACTGTTATTTATTATTATTATTATTTTTCATACAGTACAGCATCACAATCTTTAATTAGCTGGTGATGATCTTGAATGTTGTTCCACTTTTGTATATTTTGTTTAAATGGAAAAATATTTGTATATAAATATTTGAATCTCACATTTGTCATCAAAATTCCAACACTAAGTTTAACTTTGTAATTTAAGGGGGTGAAAACAAAGATACAGTTCCTTAAAGGGATAGTTCAACCAAAAATGAAAAGTAGCTCATGATTTACTCACGCTCAAGTCATCCTAGGTGTATATGACATTCTTCTTTCAGATGTATACAATCAGAGTTATATAAAAAAAATGCTCTTCCTGGCTCTTCCAAGCTTAAAGGGGTGGTATAATGCCCTTTTCAAAAGATGTAAAATAAGTATTTGATGTCCCCAGAGTGTGTATGTGAAGTTTTAGCTAAAATTACCCCACAGATATTTGTATATAGCATGTTAAAATTGTCACTTTTTGAGGCTGAGCAAAAACGCACCGTTTTTGTGTGTGTTCCTTTAAATGCAAATGAGCTACTGCTCCCAGTGCAGGGGGCGGAGCTTCAAGAGCTTGTGTATTAGCAGCTTTTTTTTTTTTATCTCACACACACATGCACTGAAAATGTATGTTCAAATTGGAGTCAGACAAAGATGGAGAGACTCAATAATAAGTGACAACATGTAGACACAAATTCTGAAATGTTAGTTGATGAACTTATGTAGCTGATGTGTAGTTATCTTCTGGTCATTGATTAGCATATTCTGTCATGATAATCTATAAATCGTGTTCAGGGGGCGGGTTTTATGTAAATTTTGGGGTTCATGATATCAATAACCCGGGAGGAATGTCGTGTAGTTCCTACCAGCCGTTTGTTGTAATCCTTAAAAAGTGATTTCTGTAAAAGAAAATATCTCCCTTTGCTTTGAACTTTGAGCATTGTAACCTTGCAGATGTTGTTTATGATCAAACAGCAACATTACACACTAACTAAAGTTAGAAAAGTGAAATCATAATCAACCACCCCTTTAATAATGACAGAGGTCCATAAAAGTGCATCTAATAATAATAATAATAATAATTTGTTACATTTATATAGCGCTTTTCTGGGTACTCAAAGCGCTTCACATGTGGAAGGGGGAATCTCCTCAACCACCACCAATGTGCTGCATCACCTGGATGATGCGACGGCAGCCATATGGTGCCAGAACGCCCACCACACACCAGCTTACTGGTGGAGAGGAGACAGTGATGAAGCCAATTAGTGTGTATATAGGAGGATGATTAGGAGGCCATGATGGACAGAGCCCACTGGGCAAATTTGGCCAGGATGCCGGGGTTACACCCCTACACTTTCGAAAGACATCCTGGGATTTTTTGTGACCACAGAGTCAGGACCTCGGTTAAAACGTCTCATCCGAAGGACGGCACTCTTTGTCAGTATAGTGTCCCCGTCACTACACTGGGGCGTTAGGACCCACACAGACCACAGGGTGAGCGCCCCCCGCTGGCCTCACTAACACCTCTACCAGCAGCAACCTGGCTAAATACTAACCAGGATCAGCCATGCTTAGCTACAGTGGGCAACCAGACTTGGGCTACAGGGTGATATGGCTGCTGGCTAATTTTTCCTTTTTTTTCTTTATTCTCTCAGAACCTACAACTGATCCATGCTATGGTTATAACACTCTTGGTGAATCCTGGAGAGACATACGGCAAAGCCATTACCATGAATATGATGACACTCTTGTTGAATGGAGTGGCTGGTATCGGCTGTATCTGAATGGAGAAAGTGCCCAGTTGTCTGAGTGGTGTGTGAGTAATGCTGAATGTGGTGGAGAAACTGCACTGTACCTCAACGGTTCTCATCCAACACTTGAGGATGGAGTGGTGACCCGTAAAGTTGTGGGAACTAATTTATGGGGGTCTGATTCATCCGATCAGTGTGGCGCCTACAGTTCCTCATCCATCCGAGTCAAAGCCTGTCCAGGAGATTATTATGTCTATGAATTTGTCAAACCCATCATATCAGCTCCCCGGCCTATGTACTGTGCAGGTGAAATTTTAACTCTTATCTCTGGGTTTTATTGGTATGATTTTTTTTCACTATGAGAAAATGCTCTCTATATATGAGATAATTTAACACATCTTTTTATTTTTTATGGAAATAATCATGTTTTAACTAGTTAGGTGTGCAGTCCATTATCCATTCTGTATAGTAGGTTATGTTACAGATCAATAGCAACTAGATCTCTTTGTTACACAATTACTCAAATCACTGGCCTTTTGTTCAACAATTAATATAATAATAATAATAATAATAATAAGTTTATTTTCTATAGCGCCTTTCAAGAACTCAAGGTCGATTTACAATGTTATACAGATAACAAATAAACAGCAAGCAAACAGGTACAAAGGCCATCTGCTTATAACAAACAAACAATTGACATGAATCAAAGAAAAGATATTGTACTATCAGAGCTTATAATTACGACATTGTAAGTAGATAGGGCTGAGAAAGTGGGGAACAGGGAAAATGTGTCGAGGATACTTATTTATTGGGCGAACTTGAAAATATGAGGATGCAGGGTACTTACGAGGATACTTATTTATTGGGCAAGCTGGAAGATATGAGTTTTAAGTTGTTTTTTGAAAGACCGGATGTTGTCAGTCGCACGAAGATTCGGGGGCAGCTTATTCCAAAGCTTAGGGCCAACAACACTAAAGGCCCTACCGCCCACCGTAGAGAGTCTGACCCAAGGTTCCACGAGTAGGTTTTCAGTGCTGGACCTAAGGACCCGAGTTGGAACATATGGTTGTACCAAATCAACAAGGTATTTGGGTGCCGGGCCATGCAAGGCTTTATATACTAGGACCAACAGTTTGAACTGGATGCGATTTATGACAGGGAGCCAGTGCAGTTGGTGAAGGATCGGAGTGATATGAGCAGATTTTTTATTGTATGTGAGGGCTCGTGCAGCAGAGTTTTGTACCATTTGAAGGCGGTGTATTTCTTTGGCAGGTAGTCCGCTGTACAATGAATTACAGAAGTCCAATCTCGAAGTGATGAAAGCGTGAATGACAGTTTCCGCATCTATAAAGGTAAGAGAGGGGCGAATACGAACAATATTCCGCAGGTGAAAGAAGCATGATTTGACAGTCTGACTAATGTGTGAGTGAAAGCAGAGCGCGGGGTCGAACAAAACTCCCAGATTCCGTACGGTTTTTGAAGGCCTAATCTCAATACCATCTATATCGATAAAAATGTCATGTCTGGGTGACCTCTGTGATCTAGGGTTGATCAACAGGATTTCTGTTTTACCAGCATTAAGCTGTAGAAAGTTAGAGGACATCCATGTTTTAAGCTCGCGGAGGCAGGAGATAACTGAAGGGGGTGGAAAAACTGAGTTGGGATTGATCGTGAAATAAATTTGGATGTCATCGGCATAGCTATGAAAATTGAGGCCATGCTGTCTGATGATCTGACCTAACGGTAGCAAGTAAATTAGAAATAGAAGCGGACCAAGTACAGAGCCTTGTGGCACACCATGAGAAACAGGCACAGAGCGTGAATGATACTTACCTATCTTAACAAATTGTTGTCTATCACAAAGATACGAAATCAGCCACTGAAGTGCCGCACCCGTGATGCCTATTGCAGAAAGTCGTGAGATAAGTGTAGAGTGGCACACAGTGTCAAATGCTGCACTGAGGTCAAGGAGAACCAGGATACTATGTGCACCAGAATCAGAAGCCAGAAGGAGATCATTTAGTACTTTTAGAAGAGCTGTTTCTGTGCTGTGGTATGTACGGAAGCCAGATTGAAGAGGTGAAGAATATGTATACTGTTTATGAATTCATCATAATATTACTCTACAGTCCTCTTGTGCCTATCTGCAGTCAAGTTTGTTTCTCAGAATAAAACTTATTTGCGTAGCTTTTTGTCATATGTTGCTCTGCCTCGTTCTGTCAGCTACTGTAGACTTGCCTCACTTTGAGCCTGAAAGTACACTACTTGTTGGAATATAATTGCTGTAGTTAGTATATATATATATATATATATATATATATATATATATATATATATATATATAATACTTTTGCAAACTCCATGACAGTTGCTTTCCAAAGCATCAGCAGTGATCCCTGCTACAACTATGAGTCTCTGGATCGTCCCTGGAGAGCCAACAATGAAAGTGGAGATTACATTTGTGATGAAAATTTCTCCTGGAATGGCTGGTACCGGCTTTTCTACTATGGAATGGACATCCGGATGTCAGAGACCTGTGTTAGTTCATACAGCTGTAACACATTCATCAGTCTGTGGCTCAATGATACTCACCCTCAGATAGAGGATGGAGTGGTGACCAGGGAGGTGTGTGGAGGATCTTATTTGGGAGGCTGCTGTGATTACAAGTCAATCCCCATCAGAGTGAAAGCGTGTCCAGACAATTACTATGTCTATGAGCTCGTGAATCCAGCATTGGGGTGTTCAGGATACTGCACAGGTAATGTGCTTTTCTCATTTATTTAAGAATTTCAAACCATAAATGATTTATCCCATGGCATTAATTTTCTTCTTTTTAGATGTCAACACTATTTCACAGGCGGTTTCCACTGTGAGTCCAGATATATTCACTAGATCCAGCATCACCTTGAGTAAGTTGTAAAAAAAAATATGAACAAATATTTGAGCATTATTTAAAAAAAAAAATTCCGGTAATGCTTTAGATTACAGCCCGGAGAGTACTGCGTAATTAAAGCGTTTTTACTGTGTAAAATCTTTCTGTAATTAAAGTGTGCCTATAAAGTACTTACATGTAAGTATAAGGGAACAATATCTAACATTTGGGGAATAAAGGGGTTACAACCAGAAGAATAAAATATATATATATTCATACTGTAAGTATTATAGAACTAAGGGGTACTTATTCTACTTGTGATTTGCACTTGTGAAGTTTCTCATTGAAATATAACTTGTTTGTTTTGGTCTCATCATCTCTCAGTAACAGATTATGACCCGTGTAATAACTACAACACACTCGACAACTACTGGAGAAGCACACTCAATTACTGGTCTATGTATGGAATCATATCTGATCATGATGACACTCGTGTAGAATGGGACGGCTGGTATCGACTCTTCATTGATGGATCAAGTGCTCAGATGCCTGAGTGGTGTTTTTATTATATGACATGTGGAGGTAATAGTTCTCTGTGGCTTGGTGACCCTCATCCTCGGCTAGAAGATGGAGTTGTTACTCGTGAAGTTTACGGCTCCCGTGATGATCAGTGCAGTCGCTACAGATCCGACCCAATCCAAGTCAAAGCTTGTCCTGGAAATTATTATGTCTACAAATTTACCAGACCAACTCTTTCAATCCCAGTGCCTGTATATTGTGCAGGTACATTCATTCATATTTATATTTGTTATGTTTATAATGAATTGTATTGGTTTGTATTCATATTATCATCTTGAATATATTTAACCTTCAATATATATAATGCTCTCTTTCTACTTTTTCCTTAATAGTATCTTTCTCCACTCCAAGTGTCGACCCCTGCTACAACTATATCAATCTGGATGAGCCTTGGAGATCCACCAACAACTCGTACTATAATAACTATATTGGGTGTGATAATAATATGGACTGGAATGGCTGGTACAGGATGTTCTACAATGGTGAAAATGCTCAGATGCCAGAATCATGTGTAAATCAAGGCATGTGTGGCACTTATTCCCCACTGTGGCTCAACGGCCCTCACCCACAGCTGGAAGATGGAGTGGTCACCCGTCAGGTCTGTGTCTCCTCATCGGATACCTGCTGTAACTTCACATCCCACCCTATAAGAGTCAAAGCCTGTCCAGGAAATTACTATGTTTATGAGTTTGTCAAGCCAGTATTTTGCGGCGCTTACTGTACAGGTGAGCATTTACAAACACATTTACTTATATCTTCATTCTTTCATTTTTTCTGATTTGTTTGAAAATTATCGATGTTGAAATAAAATGTTCCTAATACCAGAAGCCTCAAGTCAGTCCATCTCATCAGCGTCTACAACAACAGAGACAATCCCATCTAAAGAATCTATTACTCCACCAATCACAACCACTGGTAAAGTATTGGGTAACACTTTAGCATACTGTATCTTACTTACTGCATAACTAATAAGGAATTATTGAAGAACTATTAGGTAATTCTTCATTAACTACTTATTCACTACTGTTAACCACTAAGGAAGATGTGTTAACTAATCAGTATGTAATAGAATGTTATGCTTGTGTGAAGTAACAGTTAGTTAATCAATAACCAATTAATTCTGTCATTCCTCCTGAAGAACTACCATCAATGATCTACTAATTAAGGTTCAAGAAAAATAACTATGAAGTAACTACTAATAACAGTCATACACAGTAGTCACTACAATAATCCAGTTTTTTTTTTTTTGTGGTGGATGAAGTACACAAATCAAGTGCTTGAGTAAAAGTACAGATACCCCAATAAAATATTACTCCAGTAAAATTATAATTAGGCCATTTTCAAAATTACCTTAGTAAAAGTACAAAGGTAATTAATTTTTTAAGTACTTTAAAAGTAAAAAGCATATTATTATACTTAGGTCTTATTTTAAACTTCTTTTGCACCATTCAAGTTCCGGCAATATCACGGTAGACTACATTTTACAGTGATTTGGTGATGCAAGAGAGCAGGCATTTGCATCCTCTTCTGGAGAGTTCTCAGCGCTGGCGATTTGGTGCATTTCTTCTGAGAAATACAGGTTTGTGTACGTTTTATTTAATCTATAAAATCATTAGTGTGCTGTAAATCATTTTATTTTATGCAAGGCAACATACAAGGACGCGATGTCAGTTAGCCTACCTAGCTAACGAGTCGGTCTTTTTTTGCGTGATGGAAACGCCTGATCCCTTGCACAAAACAAATTATTTTATTCATATAGATACTAAATCTATTTACATCAGATGTTAAAATATGTTCTTAGAGCTGTGCACTGTTTGTTTATGGGCAGGTTATGGAGTCAGTCACAGCATATTTCGGCTATGAGTGAAACGCAGGGCGGCGTTCTGAAGTTAAAGCAGTTTCCCCACCGAACACGAGCCCAGCTCCCGCAAGAGATCCAGCACCACTACCATGAACACGAGCCAAGCTCCGGCAAGAGATCCAGCACCACTACCGTGAACAGGAGCCAAGCTCCCGCAAGAGATCCAGCACCACTACCGTGAACAGGAGCCCAGCTCCCGCAAGAGATCCAACACCACTACCGTGAACACAAGCCCAGCTCCCGCAAGAGATCCAGCACCACTACCGTGAACTGGTGCCCAGCTCCCGCAAGAGATCCAGCACCACTACCGTGAACACGAGCCAAGCTCCCGCAAGAGATCCAGCACCACTATCGTGAACACAAGCCCATTTCCCGCAAGAGATCCAGCACCACTACCGTGAACTGGTGCCCAGCTCCCGCAAGAGATCCAGCACCACTACCGTGAACACGAGCCAAGCTCCCGCAAGAGATCCAGCACCACTACCGTGGACACGAGCCCAGCTCCCGCAAGAGATCCAGCACCACTACCGTGAACTGGTGCCCAGCTCCCGCAAGAGATCCAGCACCACTACCGTGAACACGAGCCAAGCTCCCGCAAGAGATCCAGCACCACTATCGTGAACACAAGCCCAGCTCCCGCAAGAGATCCAGCACCACTACCATGAACTGGTGCCCAGCTCCCGCAAGAGATCCAGCACCACTACCGTGAACACGAGCCAAGCTCCCGCAAGAGATCCAGCACCACTACCGTGGACACGAGCCCAGCTCCCGCAAGAGATCCAGCACCACTACCGTGAACACGAGCCCAGCTCCCGCAAGAGATCCAGCACCACTACCGTGAACACGAGCCAAGCTCCCGCAAGAGATCCAGCACCACTACCGTGGACACGAGCCCAGCTCCCGCAAGAGATCCAGCACCACTACCGTGAACACGAGCCCAGCTCCTGCAAGAGATCCAGCACCACTACCGTGAACACGAGCCCAGCTCCCGCAAGAGATCCAGCACCACTGCCGTGAACATGAGCCCAGCTCCCGCAAGAGATCCAGCAGCACTACCGTGAACACGAGCCCAGCTCCCGCAAGAGATCCAGCACCACTACCGTGAACACAAGCCCAGCTCCCGCAAGAGATCCAGCACCACTACCGTGAACATGAGCCCAGCTCCCGCAAGAGATCCAGCAGCACTACCATGAACACGAGCCCAGCTCCCGCAAGAGATCCAGCACCACTACCGTGAACACGAGCCCAGCTCCCGCAAGAGATCCAGCACCACTACCGTGAACACGAGCCAAGCTCCCGCAAGAGATCCAGCACCACTGCCGTGAACATGAGCCCAGCTCCCGCAAGAGATCCAGCACCACTGCCGTGAACACGAGCCCAGCTCCCGCAAGAGATCCAGCACCACTGCCGTGAACACGAGCCCAGCTCCAGCAAGAGATCCAGCACCACTGCTGGATGGCAGCACTGTTCGACCTCCCCTCTACTAGAAGATGACGGTGATTCTGAAAGTGAAAGTATAGCCCTACACCAGGCACAAACGGTGAATCCTTTGCCCTATGTAGATGGTCTTTTGCCCGATGTCAGTGGTGGGAACAATGTTTCCCGGGGTCGGAGTGTTCATCACAAAGTTAGCAGGCGTGTTATTGTTGTGGGAAACAAGGCGGGAGATTTTTACTGCGCTAGTAATGTAGCTTCGTCTTCTGACCGCGTGCCTCTCCGCAATCGCGCCGACAGTATTGTGGTGGAGACCTTTTCTAATGCCACTGGGTATGTTAGACAAGGTCGAAGTATTCATAGGACAGTTAGGGGGAAACTTGGAGGCAGGATGGGGAGTCGCAATGACAATGACAGTAGTCCGAGCTGTGCGCGCGAGGCAGATCTCACTCATGATCTGTGCCGTGGCGAGTAAGTTTTTGAACTAAACAGGTCTTGTCTACTTGTGTTTGTGTGTCATATGAATAATATATATGTGCCCCATACATGGAATCAGAGTGCCTACTGTATGTAGTAAATGGAAAATCTCTACAGCAAAAGGCCAACCACTACATGCATTCGGTTTGTTTCTACCATTTATTAGTAATGATTTACACAGTTTAGTTACTACTTAATATTTACCTGAGCATTCAGTATTGTGCAATATAGCATACAGAAGGTGAGGGACATTTTGGGGGGAAACAAGTGCTGCATTTTATCATTTAAAGACGTGACTTTTCATGAAAATTGGCCGCCAACATATGATGTCATAATATGCAAATTAGATGGGAAAATGTAATCCCTACATAAACTTTGGGTCATCCTTAATATGTCTCTAATTTACAGACAGTCTCTATCTTTTATCACTTTTAAGATATAGCCTTTTGAAATTAAGATGTCAAAATCGAACATTTTCGGAAAAAAACTCTGGCGCCTAAAGGGTTAAATGTAGGCAGTATTGTACATGTTAAAACAAAATATCATCTGAAATAAAAACCATGTAGACTAAACGAGTCATTGTCGTGTATTTTACAAAGTTTTAGATGATTACGTTAATAGTGTTTATTTTTTTTACAGTAAGTTTTATTTGAGTCAGTAGTATGTGGTAATTCTTTATTAATTACTAATGGATTCCCTATATTTTCACTTTAGAATACTGTTTCAGGTTATAAGTAATTTCTGAAGAATGATCCAATAATTCTTTATTAATTACTAATAAGTTCCCTATATTTTCACTTTAGAATACTGTTTCAGGTTATAGCCTAATTCCTGGGCAATTATTTGATAATTCTTTATGAATTACTAATGGGTTCCCTATATTTTCACTTTAGAATACTGTTAAAAAATTCCTTAAGAATTATCTAATAATTATTTATTAATTAGTAATAAGTTCCCTATATTTTCAGTTCCCCTCAAATACATGAATTTACTCAATGGCATTCTATGCTGAGGAAAACAGACACACTCAGTACTGTATATAAAATATAAAAAACTAATCTGAGGTTAGTTTTGTATGACTGTTCATTAGTTACTTCTTAGTTATTTTTCTTGAACCCTAATTAGTAGTAGTTCTTCAGGAGGTATAGAATTCATTAGTTATTGATTAACTAACATTTATTATTGATTCATGAATGATTGATTTGTTGAATCATTATTGAACATTGAAATGTTACTGTTTATCACATTAAGTAAATTCCTAATATTTTCTGAAACTCTTAAAATGTAAGCAAAGAATGCATTTTAGGCAATGTGAATAACTGAACTGTTGTTAATAGGGAAAACCAGTGTTTCTCAATTCATAACCCCAAATTGTTCACATATCTTTATTAACCAGAGAGGAAATTAAGGGATAGTTAACCCAAAAATGAAAATGCTGTCATCTCATGATTTACTCACCCTCAAGTTGTTCCAAATATATATGTATGAGTTTCTTTCTTCTGCTGAACACAAAAGAAGATATTTTGAAGAATGTTTGAAACCAAACAGTTGTGGGTCATCATTGATTTGGGAACATATCATTGATCATATAATTTTTGGGAACAACTTGAGTGATCACATAATTTTAATTTTGGGGCGAACCATCCCTTAACAGCATGTACACACACAGATATAAAATAATAATAACAATAATAATCAGAGTGTAATTTGATAGCCTTTTATACATTCACACAATTTTATAGTGTATTGTTGTTCTTAATTTAGCTCAATATCACTTACAATGGGTTTCAGTGAGATTTTTGGACCCTTGGCAATTTTAGACAGACCCCGAAATACATGGAAAACATGCTAAATTAACTAATTAGCAATTAAAACATGCAAGTGTAATAAACTATGAAATTAAATCAAAAGAATTTAAGGGATTTTAGAAACAAGCTATTTTTGCAGATTAGTTTCAATTAAAGGGGTCATATGATGCGATTTCTTGTTTTCCTTTTTCTTTATTGTGTTATGTAGCTGTTAGTGCAAGTATAAGATCTGCAATTACAAAGCTCAAAGTGTCAAACCTAAAGAGATTTTCTTTATAAAAGTTAAGGCTCAGCCACGCCTTCCTAAAACGCTTCGTTCAAACACGCCTCCACAAGTCTACTCAGTGTGTGTGGCAGAGTTTCAAATGTATACGCAAAGAAAGAAGTCGTAACTTTTATTCTCACTGTGTTGTTGTTGTTGCTGCCGGCGCTGCCATGTCGTGGAGACACTGTGTTTTTCATTTCAAAAGAGGACACACTTAGAAAACAGTGCTTAAGCTTTATTTACAACACTGTTCCAGAACAGTACAACCAAAATATTAGACTGTGTGCTGCGCATTTTTCAGAGGACAGTTTCCAGAACCTGGGAGAGTAAA
The DNA here is from genome assembly GCF_949152265.1 of Phoxinus phoxinus. Classification (NCBI taxonomy): domain Eukaryota; kingdom Metazoa; phylum Chordata; class Actinopteri; order Cypriniformes; family Leuciscidae; genus Phoxinus; species Phoxinus phoxinus. The sequence continues at coordinate 2,715,124 of NC_136896.1, forward strand.
GGCCGGTTGTGCACAAAGGCTGATTATAAAAAGTGGGCAATTCCATCTTTTGTAATAAATATTAGTGAACAATTGATTATGAATTCTTCTGATGAAATTTCTTCTGAGAAACTTTCTCCTGAAAACTCCCCAGAATTTGAATATGTAACAGACTGGTTGAATGCATTGGGCCTCATTCATGAAACATTCGTAAATATACGAGTAAATATGTGAGTGATTTGCGCGTAAAGAGACCTTCCCGAAAACTCTTCTCCTGATTCACAAATACTTCGTAAACGTCAGATGTGATAGTGAAACGTGTGTGTGTGTCTGTTATGAATTCCAATCAGTCGTAAATGGGACGCGCGTGCACGCTCATTCTCAATTAGCCTACCATAAATCCCGCCCATTAAATCCGACTGACAACTGGGCATCATATTATGACACCAAACGAAGGATTTTAACATGTCTTTTCAAAAGCGAATGAAAAAGAACAATTTCTCAGATGCAGAAAGTTTTATTATCAGATGTTCATTAAAAACGCCACATTTTATTTTCAAGTGGCGTATCAGGTCCTAAAAAAAGGAAGCTTGGCAGCATACAGACGCAGTTAATGGAGTTTCATCTGTTAATCGAACAGTCCCAGAAGTGAAAAGAAAATGGTTCGACATGAAGCGACTGCAAAAAAACGAATTAGTTCACTTCGAAAAAATATAGCCCAGCCCTATTGAAAGCAATTAATTATTTTATTAAAGTGTACCGTTTGCAGATGCTATTACTGGCTCTCATAATAAAAGTAAAAAGAAAAACCATATGTATTGCTATAATAATATTTTTTTCAAAATACTGTGTGTAAATGTACCCGATTAGGTGAATTAAAATGCAGCCTTATTAATGAGCAAAACGTTTGGAAGTTAAACGAACTATTTACACGTGGTTGGGAGCAGGTGTAGATTTCTTTCGTACCAACTAACATTTGGAAAATACGAACATTTTAATGAATCCGAAAATTTACGCCAGAACCACTTTACACACGATTTACACAAACATTCGTTCTGCTCGTGTTTCATGAATGAGACCCATTGAGTGTAACAGATGAAAATGATACAGAAAAATGAAATGTTGATGCCACAGGCAGCAGAGTTGAGATTTTTATGGATGATCTTATAGTTGAACACCTCCAGAGAGACAACGTGAAGAGAGCTCGCAAGACGGAGAAGAAGGAGAGAAAGGCGCTGGCGAAGATCCTCCACTAAGACTCAACTCTGTCAAGACTATACGATTCATCGTGCTCAGCAGTTAATAAAAATGATTAGACAAGCTGAATGATAGAATAAAAAGATAATACATATTGCAAAGAGTTTTATGGTTGAAAATGGAATAAAAAGTTCAAATGAAGACGTGTTGAATTTGCAGGACAAGCTCAAATTACTCAAAGCAGGTTTGAGCTTGGCCTACAAACTTAAGGGTCATTGTTCAGGGTATACTGTGTGTGTAGCTAAATGGACATGAGATGTTTAAAGTCGTTGAAACCACATATAATTGACCCTTTGCAGGGAGCTTGATTGACAGGTGATCTGACCAATCATACTTCGCCATCCGTCATTTTGTCCGACAAAGCAGTCAGGAGAGTTAGTAGATTAACATACGATTTGAACTTGAGAAGCGGAGTGTACTGACGTCTTTCCGCGGTTAAAACAACATTCCTTCTGATGTTCATTCATGTTTATTTGATGCTATAAATGAACTAGAAGGAAGAGATGATCGGTTCACGAGCGGCTTTAACTGAGCGACACAGCGATCTGTCAGACACATTAAAGAGACACAAAACGGTATTTATTGTTTAAATAAAAAAAATTTAATTACCAAATTTGAAAGGTGAGACTTTGTTTAATATCAAAAGTCACCGAAATGTAAGCTGGTCTGTCTTGTCTGTCAGTGTCCTCTCTGCTCCGTGATGTATTTTTCACTGCGTGAGAACATGGTGTGTGTGAGAGCGGCGTAGCTTGTCGGACATAGCGACAGTAACTAAGGGGGGCGGGTCTTTGCGAACGGTCAATTGTAGGGAACTTTGAACATCTTGTGCACTAGACATAGAAAATATGTGAAGCTATAGAAGGGTCAAAAGAGCTGCTTTAGAGGAACTTGCCATATAAAAGTTCTTGTGTGCTGCATAAAATAAGTGTGAAAATGAATAGAGGGGAGGATAAGTCCCAAGTATAACCTTATAAGGGAATTAGCTGTATGACAGCTCATAATTAGAGGACGGTCCTTAAAGACTGGGTTAGTATAAAACCTAAAGAGGATGTTTTAGGGGGCCGCACCTCGGGTGAAGACTTTTACGTGTTTATGTTAATTTTGCCTTTGGAATTTTTTTTCTTTGTATTATTCTGAATCTTTTTGAATAAAACGAAACCATGTTGTGGTGATTCGTAAAAACTTTTAAAGAAGACTATGAGTAATTTTTTTCCTACCAATATTTCATGAATTCTTGTAATGAAATATTAATATTAGCAAACGCCCCCAGCAACCTAATCCAGAACTGAACTGGTAAAATGCACCACCGAGGATCCTGGATGGACATCTTACATCTTTAATCTACGAGGTAAGGGCAATATTTGATTGCAGTGGGTTATGGAATGGAATTGTTTTATAGAAGATCTAGTGATTACAGCGGTCTAAAAATACAACACTTTGCAAGTACAGTCTGGCATTTCTCACAGACACAGCTTGTAAGGTTGTTTTCAATGTTTTCAATGGGAGCGCCGCGTTTTTTAAAACGGCATGAGTGTAACGAGGCACTGAACGTTTTTTTACCGGTCGCCGAGAGTTGAAGAATGTGCAACATTGGGTAAAACGCAGCGCTCATCACTAGCTGCGTTTCCATTAAAGATTTGCGCAAAACTTTTGCAATTTTTTTCTGAATATTGATACAAAACTATTGCGAAATAATGGCGTTTCCATTAATGTTATGCGACTAAAACATTTTTTTTCCCTCTCGCGATAAGTCATTAAAAGAATCATGGCAACGGACATTGGTAGGTTTATACATAGATATCCAAATAAGGCTAGATGTCTTAAGGCAGAGTCTCGAACGGCATCACCGGCGGACATCTTGTCACAGGGAAGCTTTCTGGCGGGCTCTGTGGTTCCTGATGTAAGGCGAGTGATCTGCACGAACACACACTCTTATCTCGATGAAATCTTGATGGATTTACAAACGGTTTGGTTTCTTACAAACGTTATTAACGTGGCTATAATTCTAGATGCTTGAACATGTTGAAATATATAACATATATTAATATATGAAATATATATAATATAGTTTGAAAATCGGTAGAAATTTGAGCAAGTTATGGTTATTTAAAAAGTACATGCACCATTAAAACACAATTTAATTTAAATTGTTACGAGTGAGCGAGCTGACTGTGGCAAGATGGCCGTGTGCGGACGTCGACCTCCATTGGCCAGCAGAGTGGACGAGACATCTTGCCTTTATTATATGATATCTATGGGTTTATATATCACAGCCACCACACTAGACATTATTATTATCAACGGAAGGAGACGTAGGCGTGTTATCCAAGCATAATGGCAAGGAAATACCCTTAGTGGCACATATGAGGTGTTTCTCACTCATTTCTTCTCCGAGGTCTTGATTGTGGCATTTCTTTGAGGTTTAGAATCCAGTATTCCTGTTCTTTGTTTCAAAAATGATATTGTCTTTTATGAATTTAATAAACAACTCTGTCTCGCATTCTGTCCGAACACACTGCGCCTTCTAAGTCAGGTGACTAAATGCGCAAAAACTGTTTCCATTGCAGTTTTGCGAAATATTTCTTTTTCGAATTGCCTGAAAAACCACCTCATGCTCCTCATGGACCACATCTTTTGCATCAGGATCAATTTTAATTGTGTATTTGAATTGTGTATTTGCCTTGCAAGGTTCCAATAGTGTGTGTCAGCTCTGGATAATCATCCAGTCCAGCCAGCACATTTTGTTTTGTTGTCGTCTGACCAAAATGTGCCCTTTTATTTTCTTTATTAGTAGTCCATCAAGCCACATTACTAGGCCTAAGGCTTCTGCTGCTGCACCACTGAGCACATTTTCTTGTGAAATGTCCACAATCTCAAATTCTGCTGATATCTTAGTATTCTTGTATTTAGTCAGAAGGTCAACCGCAGCTGTAGGCTTCAGCTTGTGGTTAGAGTAGGACTTTAGCACCCGATTAGAGCATTTAATCTCATCATCGTGCAAAAATGCCTGATAATGCTTAAAGTCAATGCGTTACATTTTACACCAGTATCAATTCTGAATAGTACCTTCTGAGACAGAATTTCAAAGTCTGCTGTCCACTCATCATTAATGAGCTCATCTGTAAGTGTGACATTTATCAGCATCTCCTCATCTTCTGTTTCTGATTGCAGTTGCACACTGACTGTATTTACTGATCTTTTGTGACATACTGCCACACAGTGGTTTGGTTTGTGACAGTATGAGGAGACAGAAACTTTTGCTGGAAATGTTCCTTGATTCCACTTATGTTGTGGGTCTTTGCCGCAACTTTAACCGTATTTGGTAACACTTTATAATAACTGCACGCTATTAATCATTAACTAAACATTAGTAAACAGTTAATTCATCATTTATAAAGCATTCATAGACATTAATAAGTGGTTTATAAATACAGCTATAAATGCTTTATTCTTGTTTTAAATGCATTTCTATAATGTGTTTAATACGTGTATTTTTATACTTTATTAATGATCAATTTATAATTTCTAAACGAAGTATAGTATTATTTACAAACCAGTTATTTAGGAGTTGTCAGTGATTCATAAGATCACTTAGAAAGTGTACGTAAATGTAGTAAATTCATGTAGTTATAAAGCATTTAGTAGTGGTCAGTTAACTATTTCTGTGAGCTCATCTAAAGTGAGGACTAGTTATGCCTTGTAAAGCATTTACAAATGAGATTTAAAGGCTCATTTGTCTTCTAAACAGAAAAAATAAACAAACACAACACAGTAATACAGAACATAGAAATATGAACTGCCTTTAAATCTCCTTTATAAATGCTTTACAAGTCATAACTAGTCCTCACTTTAGATGAGCTCACATAAATAGTTAACTGACCACTACTAAATGCTTTATAACTACCTGAATTAACCATGAATTACAGTAGAAATACATGTTAATAAAGCATTTATTAACACACTAAGTAATTATTAATATACGTCTGAATAATAAGATGTATGAATGTACATTTAAATAGTTTATTTATCATTTACTTACACTTTCTAAGTGATCTTATGAACCACTGACAACCCCTAAATAACTGGTGTCTAAATAATGCGATACTTCATTTAGAAATGATACATTTATAATTAATAAAGTATGAAAATACAATTATTAAACACATTATATATATGCTTTTAAAGCAAGAATAAAGCATTTATAGCTGTATGTATAAACTGCTTATTAATGCTTTATAAATTATGAATTAACTGTTTACTAATGCTTAACTCATGATTAATAGCGTGCAGTTATTATAAAGTGTTACCCAGTATTTTGGTTTTGGAAATTGATACCCCATTTCTTTCTGCACAGCTTTTGTCTGACTTTTCTGATAGGTTTTCTTGTTTGCAGTTTGGTATTTTGCTTTCACCTGTACTTTACTTAGCTTGAGATTCTTCTTCTCTGACTATTTTAATTTGCTTGTTTGACAGTTAAAGCTGCTGGGCGATTTCAATTGCTTTTGGTAGCGTTAAATCTTCCCCTTTTTCTAACAGTCTCTCTTGGCCTTTCTCTGACACCCGCTATTATCACATCGATCTACAGTACATATCATCTGGATCAGCATACTCACAATCCATGATCAGGATTGTCAAATCCTTATCGAAATGATCATGACCTTCAGTGACTCCTTGTTTTCTTTGTTTAAGGCGGTATCTGGCTATTCTCTGATTTTTTTTCTAGGCCTTATGTTGGCGAAATTATCCAAAACTTTAAATGGGTCATCTTTCTCACTTTTGGCCCATTGCAGCATCTTATATATCTTTCTGCCTTGCTCACCGATCCACGTGTCCAGCCAGCCTGCACGCTGTTTCAATGTTTGCTCCGACAACTGTCCGTCAAATACAAATGTGACGTGGCTTCGAATTCATGATACAGATCTGGAGCGTCCCATACTTTGCTTATTATGATGTTCTTGACAGTTTTCTGACACCATGTAAAATAATGCAACTGACACAGAGCTTCAGTATCGAGCCATGCTCATACTTTTGACTTAATACTGTTGATACTGCCGTGCACATACAAAGTGGGAGGGATAGGTACAACTATGGAGGCCAGAGCGTCACTTAAAGAAATGTCAAAATGACAATAAATTACAAATGTCAAAAGAGGTTTTGTGCTGGCTCTCTCTGTTAGTAAATCTGGTCCTTAATGCTCAAGGCTGCCCTCTTCTGGAGACATTGTGCTCTCCTTTATCTTGTGGTTCAGTGATATTTAAAGAGATTCACACAGCTGGATTTTGCTCTTTTCTCTATTAGGACTGTGACTCTGGACACCAGCGGAGAGAGCGCAGATCTCTGGACTTCCATGACAGTGCTTCCATATCCATGGGTCCTCTGGTGTTGTCTGCGGGGAACACAGGTGAACATCTCATTTATTTTAATAATTTGTAAAAAAAAAGGTTTCTGATTATTTCTGTCATGAATACATTATATTTCACTGCATTGCATTATATTCCCTGTTCACAGATAAGTGGGTCCCAGAACAAGTGAAGGTATCTGAGGCTTCTTGTCTGTGTGGTTCTCTGATGTTGATACTTGTTCCTCTGATGAGTGTCCTCACACACTTTTAGTTTAGTAACACAACTTTTTACATGCATATTGTTTAATGGCATTTTAATTGGACAAACTGGTTTTGGGTTTCTAAATGTTTCTTTATTTCATACCTGTTATTTGATGTTCCATAATAGATTTATTGTTTAATAATTTGCATTAATTGTTACTACATTTATATCAAAACTGCCAAATGTTACTGAATGAAATGTTGGCCCAGGATGAGCTATAGGACTGTGAAGCTTTGGGGGTGTTGATGGACTTGATCTACTCCATCTACATACGTTTTGATTCCGATCCAGATTTTGTCTTTGACAAAAACGTGATTTTCTCAGCTTTTTTATGGTAAAAAAATAATGCATGCAAAGTTTTTTCTTCTTCTTCTTTTTAAAGCAGAGGGTATGTTCTTTCCTTTGATCTATTGCATGTTCAGACATTCATGCAACACAATATTCTTTGTTTGAGTTTATTTGACATAAATACAACTGTGTTACGAATTCTTTGTCAAGGATAAACAATAAAGTTACATTAATTTATTTCCATTTTGGTCCTTGGTTTCAGAGAGTAATTCTCATTTATTTTCTTTAAAAAAATTGTTTAATATTTTATTCAGGCAATTAGTATAAGGCATGTATGAAAAGGGTCTTAATTATCCAAAAGGTAAATCAAAAAAAAAGAAAGAATAATGATGGTTGGCCTTTTCCTTTTGTAATATTTTTTTCTTTCAGTAAAATTATGAGAATGTTTAATGATCATAGTGATGTATTTTTACTGCTATCTTTGCAATCGTTTGACTTCTTTTCTATTGTGATGTTATGATAATGGGCATGTGAAGAGTCTTTAAATTTTACTTTTAACACTAAAGGCTTTGAAGAATTTTACAATTAAATTGTTTCAATTGTTTCCAGAAAGATGGGGTGAGGTTCAGTCAGTGGTCAGATTGCCAAAAAAACCCCACATTTATTTTATTGTTCTAGTTTTTTAGTTATAGAAGGTGAAGAGAGAATGAAGTTAAAGAGCCAGTACAGAGAGCAAGTTCACATTCAGCAGTCCTCTGATACTGTCCCCGATTAAGAGTGTAACAAATGCGGTCAGTTTTATTACAAATTCAATCCACTTACCAAAATCCATGTCATGATTTAACATGTCATGATATATTTAAAATAATTAAATCAATGTTTCAATCGCTAAAAGATGTCAATAAAACAGAGTAAGTAAACAATGTCACTTTACATTTACCACAGAAAAGCCTTTTAATTACCATTAACTTAATTAGATAGATATTTTTTCCTAAATGCACTATATTATGTCTATTATGACTTTAGCTTCTTTTCACGAAGAACAACACAGTGATGAAACGCGCTCTGTAGTAGTTTGTCCGTTAAGGGCTACTGTAGAAACATGTCAGCGCAAAATGGCTATTTCAATGTAAGGGGACCCCGCGGTATGTGTATATAGAAATGGCTCAATCTAAGGTAATAAAAACATAACAGTTCATTATGGTCTTTATACACAACGATTTCTTTAATAACTTTATGGGACGGCAAGTTTAAATTACAATAGAAGCCTATGGAGGAGTGATCCAGCTCTCAGATTTAATAAAAAATATCTTAATTTGTGTTCCGAAGATGAATGAAAGTCTTACGGGGTTGGAACAACTTTTGACAGTTGAGAGTTCGTTATACTATAAAGAAACCCTGTAGCCATAGTTTCAAAAAGTTCCTTACAAAAACTGCTTTTATTGAAACCATGGCCAGAAAATGACAGGATCTAAAAAGAGCGGACTTATTACGTCACAGGGCAATGAAAGCCCGCCTTTGCAGAAGAAGATCAACGTCTACGTCATTGAAATCAATGGCGCTGTTACACTGCACCAACTCTTAAGTATTTACATCGTGTTTGCATTGTTATTTGGTGAAAGCATTCGTGAGAGTGCAGAAATTGCGTGTCAATGATGAACGCCCGCTGCTGTGATTGGCTGCTGTGAGACTTCAGTGTAAACGCCCACTGCTGTGATTGGCTGATCAGTGGTGTTTCAATGATGAAATCTCTTCATTCACTCGATCAACTGTCTGTCATCTGCTCAATGCTCATCACTGCAACCTTTCATCTGATGGAATAGATCTAGATCAATACTTTTCACGATTGGTTAATCTTAATAGCTGTAATAGTAAAAACGTAGTAATAGTTTTCGAGAGAGTTCCACATGTAATATCCAATATATCATTACATTTTAAATACATGTTCAAAGCTTAAATCATAATTAAAGAGTAGCCTACATTTTCCTTAATAAACATATAGGGCCTACACCTCATACCATAACTTTTTCACATAACTACAATAATGCCAGAAAATGTGGGGTTTACAATTGCAGAGAGCAAAAAAAAAAGCAGCTAACATCAATGTCTTTCTTAAACTTACTAAGGAAATGTTTGACGGTATAATTTGTATATTATCTTGAAAGAAATTTATTTTACCTTGTTTGTAACAAAACATCTTATGAGGTAATAACCAAACACTTTCCCAATCAAGGTCAACAAATTTATCACAATAAGCAGTAGAGCAGGATTTGGTGACAATCTCGTTTAAAAATAGAAAACGAACAAATTTGTTAATGTTTTTGGACTGTAATTATTATTATTTTTTTAATACTGTATCAATTTTCATAGCATTCATAGCCCGCGCACATATCTGATCTGCTGCGTCATCAGAGCATGATCGTCATAACCACATGGTGGCGCCACTGATTTTCTCTACAAGTGTATAAACTGTATTGTGATTTATATAATAATAATACAATTTATGGGTAACACTTTTAAATAATGTTCAGTTGTAAGTCATTTACAAGTGATTAGTTAATGATGAACTAATCATGAAGTTTCGTAAATGATTCGTTCATAATTTACTAATCACTTGTAAATGACGTGTAACGTCATTTACAAAACATACATAAAATGTTATGGCGCTTTTCCATTACCAGTACCAGCTCAACTCAACTCGACTCGGCTCACTTTCAGATAGTACCTCCACAGTACCTGGTCGTCATAGCGACGCGACACACACCCGCTACCCACACACACAGGACAATAGAGGAAATCAACTGTATGCTGTTTTACATAATATTAGTAATGGGTATATCCAGGGGGGCAGTGTTTCGGAAGACACTGAAGCATCCCCGGGCGCCGCCATTGGCTAGCGGACCCCCACCTGCTGTTAGCATTCCATTGACTCCCATTCATTTTGGCGTCACTTTGACAGCGAATAACTTTACATCTGAGGCGTTTAAAGACACCGTTTGTCCATTGTTTATTTCTAAAGAAACACGAAAATGTATAAAAGGCTCCTTTACCTTGTATCTTACGTTATGGCCCCGTAGAAGCAGTTTTTGTAAAAATAGGCTAACAATTGCGTCATAACCGCGCGACTCTGTCGCACAAGTCGAGAAATTACTGTATGGACAGGCAGAGAAGCTCGCAAGCAATCGGGAGGACGTGGAGGCATAAAGTCAAGAGAGAAGCCCATAGAGAGTGATAAAGTTGCTCCCGTTGCTAGCTCATGGACAGCTAATGCTCACGCTCTCCGTCTCTGCGAGATTCGGAATGGAATGATTCAGATTTCTCTCGGCACAGCTACTAGAAGACCTACAGGTTGCTCACGTCACATCTACGTCGTCAAGCTCAGTTTGAGCCTGCGCAGTTCGCCTGGCGATCAGGAAGTGAGTGCTTCTAATTGACTTCAATTCTCTCCGTTGAAACCTATGGGGTCGCTGTGTGCAGTTTATATACTGTCTATGGGTATATCACGCAATCTCTGGCCAAACTATTTAAAAATGGCGGGGTTATTCAGGATACTCCGTCTGGCGCGTGCAATGATGACGCAGTGAATAGTGACGATTCTCTCTGACCAATCAGCAGTCTGCCGTGTGTCACGTCACATTTTAGTATCGCCTCAGCTCGCTCAGAACCTCGCCGGAGGTGATACGAAAAAAAGTACCTGGAAGCAGGTACCGGTACAACTTTACACAGTGGAAAACCAAACAAAGGCGAGGCGAGGCGAGGCGAGCTGGTACTGTGTAGTGGAAAAGTGCCATTAGTATATCACTTGCTAATAATTTATAAATATTTTGTATTAATCATTAACTAACCACTTATAAATTACTTACAACCGAACATTATTATAAAGTGTTACCAAATTAGGAATATTGAAGTGACTAGTTCCTTGTTCCAAAATTATTTTTTTATCAGATTATTTTATGAATGTAATGTGCTCACCACCTAGCATACAAATATTAGCTTTTTAATTTTGATTTGCAGCATGTATAATGTAATAAATTACTCTTTACCTAAGAGACCATGTTAAAAAAAAGCCATCAGAATCATTTTTGTTAAAATATGAAATAAGAGGGGGGGATTGTAGGCTTTCATAATCTGTCTATTTTATAGATAAACATGATATTGATATGTGTAATACCATCTGTGAAATTGTTTTATTTCAATAGTGATGATACTAATACATATTTGCGTCAAATGTGTGTGGCAATGCAAGTTCATTTGTAAAGGATCCGAAGAATGTAGCAGCACTGGTTGCAGTTTTCTTTCAGAAGGTTCAGTTAGGGTGAGGTTCAGTTATTGCTCAGGTCATGCTGAATGTTCACAGGTGTGTCTGCGTACGGAGGCTTTGATCCGCCCAGACTGACGGCTGGTACTCCCAGTCAAAGCTGTCAATATTCTTAGAATAGCTTGTAAGTAGAAAGAGGCAGCATTTTGCCACACACAAAAATACCAAAATACACATGCATGCACGTCATAATGTTGCTGCTGTTTATGTCACGGGCGAGGCCACAAAAGAGCAACAGGGCAGTGACCCACCCATGATTCATAATTCCATATTAATTTGCTAGTGTAGTAATTGAAATTGACAACAATATCACAATGGGTCTTTAATTCATGTAACATGTTCCAGGCCTTTGTTCATCAAACAAACATGATTACAGGGAGATTTAATCTGGGAATCTGATTTTACTCACAAACTACTATGACACTAACACTGAACAGCATGATTTAAATTCAAAGCAATTTGTCATTATGGTTTTATAATGTCATGAAAAGTTGTTTCTCAACTGATTTTACACAAATTCTCTAAACTAAGTTTAATGATCTCAAAAACATTGAATGCAGAAACATATACAGCAAAAAGTAGTTCAGGTTCACTGCATAATGTAGTAAATGTAAGCCTACTATTCTTATCAATAACACATTTAATAAAACAAAAGTCTAAAATGTATAAAATCAGGTGTTGTATATGATGACCTCAAGGCCACACATGCCAGACTGTGATTTGAGATCCTCTGATCGCTGATTCATAAGTTAGATGAACTCGTTTGAACTCTCTCTATCTCTTCTCTCCAATTCTTACAACACATCATCTCTCTCTTACAACCCCCTCCAGTCTTATTCTCTCTTCTTCCTCTCCTTTTTATACATCTCCAATTTTTCTTTCATCCTCTCTTTCTTCCTTATCAACTGCATGCTAATTGCACTTCATCCTCTTATTTTTCTTCTTGTAACTTATTTATATAAAGGCAAATCATAATTGTTGTCTGAATAGTTTAATAAATGTACTTTGTGGAATATGCCTTAATTGTAGTTGCCTGTGTTAACAATTGAAACTTGCTTACACATTAAAAAATGTGTAAAAAATGTTTTTTATTTTTTAAAATGTTGTATGTAATTTGTATTTAACCATCAAATATTTACAATAATGTTTAGGAGAATATTCAAGTGGCTCTGTTAACGGTTTTGAGTAGATTGAACTTAGTTTGACTAAATGTGTAAAAGCAAACTGTAAAACAGGCTGAGAGACTGGAAAGATTTTGGGAACAGGTTCCTCATAATTCAGATTCATTTGTTATTCTTAGTTTTATCTACGTTCATCTATTCAAGACTAAAACATGTGTTTCTGAGTAGCAGGTGTACAAAGAAACACTGGCGTCATACAGCATGGGGAAAGAAATGTTGTTGTTGGAGGTGGGGTATTGTTAGAGTTGACAACTCATCTAGAATAGGTCCACCCACACTTAATACAGTCCTAAGATTGTGAGGCTTGTAGTTCATTCTTCATTCTGCAACTGGATTAACTAAGCTTCGCTGTGTTTTGGAGTTTGTGAAGCAACATTTTGTATCAGGTAATGTCACTGAGTTCATTTGATCACTTTGAGCTGTAATTACTCTTTCAGTAATCTGCTTTTGGTAAATCTGAATTATTTTGTAATATTGGTTTTGGTAACACTTTAAAATAATTTGTTAAAATTAGTCAGTGCGTTAACTAAGACAAAGTAAAAATGAACAATATAATTTTACACCATAATAATATTTAAAAAAATGTTTTTTTTATGAAGTTGTTTTCCCAAGTGTTGGCAACACTAAATGTAATATAATAAATATAGAAACACATATTTCACATGTTTATGTTCATGTGTGCAGGTGCAGGAAGTGTCGTTTATTACAATGAGTTTTCCATTCTCATTGTGTGTTTCAATATTGCTGTTTGGTGAGTGTTTTTACATCTTTGAAGTTTAATACACATGTGGCTGAAATGATGTTACAGTATATTCAAATAAGTGATTGACTATCATCTTTCAAAATAAAATCATTGTTCTTATATTTTTTATTTGTTTGTTTTAAAGGTAAAATAATTGATGGACAATCAGGTAATTCTTTCCATTCATCTTCTACTTCATCTTCACCAGTTTTAATACTGCTTCCCCTTTCTATCTCTAGCTTTCTATTAGACAAACAAAGCATGTGGGGAAAAATGAACTTCATTGTGGAACTTTATGATAAACATGTTATTTCAATAGTACAGAGACACTTTTAAGAACTTTTAGCTGAAAAGTCGGCACTTTATGTACATTTTGTCCGATTGGATCACTGAATTAATAGTTTTAAAGAGTAAGGACTTTAGTCTGGAGAAATTTAAGAAAAAGATTGAGGAAAAACAAAAAATGGAATCAGAAGTTCCCCACTATAGTTTATTGAAAAGTGCAATAATTTAAGTCTCAGATAAATGCACGGATTGTGAAAAAAAATTGTGCTGTGTTGCAATTTGCCCTAAAACTATGGCCTACAAGTATGTACTGTTTGTCATAAGAAAGTACATTTTTTTGAGCATGCATGTCACAATACGGTGTATACGCATTTAAAGGGCTGTATACTGCGTCATGGAATTTCATCTTGAAAACCACATAGTGTAGGTGTGTGCATCATGTCACCACATACCGGCCTGTCAATCATTCTGTCACTGTTGACATCATGAGATACACATTCCACATTTCAATACTTTAAAACATTAGGCAACCAACACATTACAATACTTATCAATACTTAAATGTTAGGCTGTTTATATCCCCTTTATCACAGAAAAGAGATGCTCATTCTTGATCTAATTTTAAATAGTATGTGTAATGGTATGTAGCATTGAAATATGAATTTACAAATATTTACAAACATTATTTTAATGTTTCCATAACAGTTGACCCCTGCAACAGCTACAATGCTCTGGATGATTCATGGAGAGCCACCAACAACCAATATCCCTCTGAAATAATGTGTGACTGTGAGGTCAGCTGGAACGGCTGGTACCGACTCTTTTTTGATGGTCAGAGCGTTCAGATGCCAGACTCATGTGTGGATCAGGAAAGCTGTGGCACTCACGCTCCACTGTGGCTGAACGGAGGACATCCAACAGTTGATGATGGAGAGGTCACTCGAGATGTCTGCGGTCACTATGACAATGACTGCTGCGCTTTCCAATCCAATCCCATTAAAGTCAAAGCCTGTCCAGGAGATTATTATGTCTATGAGTTTGTGAAACCATCTTTCTGCAATTTGGCGTACTGTGCAGGTAAATATATTTCCATTTTTCTTTCTCTTTTTTTAACATAATTAAGTCAAAATTGCATTTTTCTTATTTTATCTTTTTACTTTTGTCAGATATAAGGAACATCAACACAACCTATACCATCTCAACCCCAGCTATAGAAATGACATCCATGGCTATTACGACTGGTAATGTGATGTTTTTTTAAATGTTTCTGAAGTATTTTTGTTCAGATCAGATCCAATTTGTTGACCTGTAAAGTATGTGTGTGTAATGTGCAGCTGTGATTTTGATTAAGGTTTGCATCATCACTATTAGTGAGTCGTTTGCAGAATATAAGTGCAGCTGCAATGTTTTCAATCACAAAAAGGGTCTGGGGAAATGAATTGGAGCAAAGTAGAAATATTCCAAAAATGAGCTTGAGTACATTTAAAATCCTAAAATCACAAATTCAAACTAATTGATTTCTTAAGTATTCACCCCCTGTAATGTGACAAATAATAAATAGTACACATTAAAGAACACTTGTGTGTAGTCAGGGAGTTTCAATTGATTGTAGCTGGTGAGTCAGTAATTTGGCATAATTTACATCATGAAGAAAAAAAGCATTGAGAAGCTTTGCTATTCAAGGCACGGATACAAAAACGTTTCCAAATCACTGGAATCATTTAGTATACAGTTTAATCAATAATTAAGAAACGCATGTTAATCTAATGCCACATCCACAAAAATCCATTTAAATTTAAATATTAAATTTTCAACTGAAAATAACTATTTTTAAGTATGTGTTAATGGGTCTGAAGCACTCCATTTTCACTGGAGGAAGACAACTGTAGTGTGATGAGAGGTGAACACAATGAAAACGTTTTTACAGTGGATGGGAACCCATCATTTATGGCTCTGGCATCACATTATGTAAACTGCATTTATGACAAAGAACTGCACAGATGCATATTTCATAACAATCTATCAATAAATGCACACACCTTGTCCTCTGCTTCTGGTGTTGGCCACCACTGCGGATTAAAGAACACGCAAGATAATGCAGACTAAAAGACATGGAGGAGCTGAAGCATGCTGCCATTTTCATATGAGTTTGAAAGGGGACTGAGGCGATCACAGAGCTAATCACACATTTTTAGGGGAGCACGGTAGAAATTGACCCTAAAAAGGGCCTAGTGACGCCCCTGAGTCTATGCACTTTAAGATTGGTTTAAAAAGGTCAAAAAGCAACCATTATAACTGAGTTATAGTAAAAAGGCAAAGTATAGAGTGAGAGAAAGCATTCTTAAGTCAAACTGCTAGTAATAAGTTCAGTACAATGGGACTTAAGGTCTACTGCTTATTTACTTTTGACAATGCTAAATTAAGTAAAATGAGATGCTCAGACACAAAAACTGTTTTAAGATTTTATAAATAATCCAATAGTAAATAAGTATAGGTCTATAGTAGAAATCGACTTAATTCGATTTTTTTTCACCCCACAACAGCTCCCCCTGTTGACCCGTGCTACAACTACAATGTATTGGATGATTCATGGAGAGCCACCAACAATCAAATTTCCTCTGAAATAATGTGTGACTGTGAGGTCAGCTGGAACGGCTGGTACCGTCTCTTCATTCAGAGTCAGAGCGTTCAGATGCCAGACACATGTGTGGATGAGTATAGTTGTGGCACTCACGCTCCACTGTGGCTGAACGGAGGACATCCAACAGTTGATGATGGAGTGGTCACTCGAGGCGTCTGCGGTCACTGGGGGAATGACTGCTGCTATTTCCAATCAAATCCTATTAAAGTCAAAGCCTGCTCTGGCAATTATTATGTTTATGAGTTTGTAAAACCAGATTTCTGCTCTTTGGCGTACTGTGCAGGTAAATACATTTACATCTTCCCTTGTTTACTTAAGTTATAATTGTAGCTTTGTTGGTTTACAGTGCATCAATATTTTTCAGATGTAAGGAACACAAACACTACCTATACTACGGTCACTCCAAAGACAATGTTAACCACAGAAACTACAACCATGGACATGGCAACTGGTAATGAAATGTGCTAATTTGCAATCTGTAGGATTTATTACATGACTAGATCCATCTTAAACATTTGTGTCGGCATATAAAGAAGTTACAAATAATAAAGTGAAATGTGCAGTTAGAGGTCTCTGCTGTTTATGACTTCTGTTTATGATTTGCTATTAGTAAGCAAAGAGTATATATATAATATAGTGATATATATATATATATATATATATATATATATATAAATATATATTTGTGTGTGTGTGTGTGTGTGTGTGTGTGTGTGTGTGTGTGTGTGTGTGTGTGTTAGTGTCTGAGTAATTGTATATTGTTTTGGTATTTATCAAATTTGTATATGATTTTTTTCTTCCAGATATTGGGCACAATACGACTTTCTATACTACTATCATGATGGAGACCACTTCAACCATAACAACTACATTTATAGATACTACAACAATGGACACTGGTAATTCAATATGCTATGTAAAAATTATGTTTTTTAGTTTTGAATGACCAGATCAGATATGTTATGAGTTCCATGTATATAAGTTAAACTATTTGTAAAACATGGAATTCCCAATTTTGATTTGAATTTGATTTGTGAAATAACAGATCAAATTATAAATAAATACAAAAATATAAAACATATTTATATATTTAAACTTAAATATATTTACTGCCCCTTACAACAGCAGAAAGCATCTTAACTGACACCACAACACCGGGCACCAAAAAAACAGAAAGTACCACAAGCGAGACACCAACAGCAGAAAGCACTACAACAACAGAAAGTACGACCACAGGCACTACAACTCCTGAAAGTACAACAGCAGAGACGACAACGGCAAAAAGCACCACAACTGTGGGTACCACAACAACAGATAGCACTACAACAACAGAAAGTACGACCAAAGTCACTACAACTCAAGAAAGCACAACAGCCGAGACGACAACGGCAGAAATCACGACAACTGTGGGTACCACAGCAACAGAAAGTACCACAAGTGAAACAACAACGGCAGAAGGAACCACAACTGAGATCACACCAACAGAAAGTACGACCACAGGCACAACAACTCCTGAAAGTACAACAACAGTAGAAAGCACCACAGCTGCGACCACAACTGTGGCTACTACAGCAACAGAAAGTACTACAACAGATAGTACGACTACAGGCACAACAGCTTCAGAAAGTACCACAAGTGAGACCACAACAACAGAAAGTATCACACCTGAGACCACAACTGATGTTACTACAAAAACTAAAAGCACAACAGCAACAGAAAGTACCAGAAGTGAGACCACAACAGCAGAAAGTACAACCACAGGCACAACCACTCCAGAAAGTACAACAGCCGAGACCACAACAGCAGAAAGCACGACAACTGTGGGTACCACAGCAGCGGAAAGTACCACAAGCGAGATCACAACATCAGAAAGCACCACACCTGAGACCACAACTGTAGGCACTACAACAACAGAAAGTACGACCACAGACACAACAACTCCTGAAAGTATCACAACTGAGACCACAACAGTAGAAAGCACAACAGCTGAGATCACAACTGTGAGTACTACAACAGCAGAAAGCACCACATCTGATAAAACAACTCTGGATACTACAACAACAGAAAGTACGACCACAGGCACAACAACTCCTGAAAGTACAACAGCCGAGACAACAACAGCAGAAATCACGACAACTGTGGGTACCACAGCAACAGAAAGTACCACAAGAGAGACGACAACAGCAGAAAGCACTACAACAACAGAAAGTACGACCACAGGCACTACAACTCAAGAAAGCACAACAGCCGATACCACAACAGCAGAAAGCACCACAACTGTGGGTACCACAGCAACAGAAAGTACCACAAGCGAAACAACAACAGCAGAAGGAACCACAACTGAGATCACAACAACAGAAAGTACGACCGCAGGCACAACAACTCCTGAAAGTACCACAACAGTAGAAAGCACCACACCTGCGACCACAACTGTGGCTACTACAACAACAGAAAGCACCACAGCAACAGAAAGTACAACAGTAGAAATCACCACATCTGAGACCACAACTGTGGCTACTACAGCAACAGAAAGTACGACCACAGACACAACAACTCCTGAAAGTACCACAACTGAGACCACAACAGTAGAAAGCACAACAGCTGAGATCACAACTGAGATCACAACAACAGAAAGTACGACCACAGGCACAACAACTCCTCAAAGTACCACAACAGTAGAAAGCACCACACCTGCGACCACAACTGTGGCTACAACAACAACAGAAAGCACCACAGCAACAGAAAGTACAACAGTAGAAAGCACCACACCTGAGACCACAACTGTGGCTACTACAGCTACAGAAAGTACTACAACAGAAAGTACGACTACAGGCACAACACCTTCAGAAAGTACCACAAGTGAGACCACAACAGCAGAAAGTACAACCACAGGCACAACCACTCCAGAAAGTACAACAGCCGAGACCACAACAGCAGAAAGCACGACAACTGTGGGTACCACAGCAGCGGAAAGCACCACATCTGATAAAACAACTCTGGATACTACAACAACAGAAAGTACGACCACAGGCACAACAACTCCTGAAAGTACAACAGCCGAGACGACAACAGCAGAAAGCACCACAACTGTGGGTACCACAGCAACAGAAAGTACCACAAGCGAAACAACAACAGCAGAAGGAACCACAACTGAGATCACAACAACAGAAAGTATGACCACAGGCACAACAACTCCTGAAAGTACCACAACAGTAGATAGCACCACACCTGCGACCACAACTGTGGCTACAACAACAACAGAAAGCACCACAGCAACAGAAAGTACAACAGTAGAAATAACCACACCTGAGACCACAACTGTGGCTACTACAGCAACAGAAAGTACTACAACAGAAAGTACAACCACAGGCACAACCACTCCAGAAAGTACAACAGCCGAGACCACAACAGCAGAAAGCACGACAACTGTGGGTACCCCAGCAGCGGAAAGTACCACAAGCGACATCACAACAGCAGAAAGCACCACACCTGAGACCACAACTGTAGGCACTACAACAACAGAAAGTACGACCACAGACACAACAACTCCTGAAAGTACCACAACTGAGACCACAACAGTAGAAAGCACAACAGCTGAGATCACAACTGTGAGTACTACAACAGCAGAAAGCACCACATCTGATAAAACAACTCTGGATACTACAACAACAGAAAGTACGACCACAGGCACAACAACTCCTGAAAGTACAACAGCCGAGACAACAACAGCAGAAATCACGACAACTGTGGGTACCACAGCAACAGAAAGTACCACAAGAGAGACGACAACAGCAGAAAGCACTACAACAACAGAAAGTACGACCACAGGCACTACAACTCAAGAAAGCACAACAGCCGATACCACAACAGCAGAAAGCACCACAACTGTGGGTACCACAGCAACAGAAAGTACCACCAGCGAAACAACAACAGCAGAAGGAACCACAACTGAGATCACAACAACAGAAAGTACGACCGCAGGCACAACAACTCCTGAAAGTACCACAACAGTAGAAAGCACCACACCTGCGACCACAACTGTGGCTACTACAACAACAGAAAGCACCACAGCAACAGAAAGTACAACAGTAGAAATCACCACATCTGAGACCACAACTGTGGCTACTACAGCAACAGAAAGTACGACCACAGACACAACAACTCCTGAAAGTACCACAACTGAGACCACAACAGTAGAAAGCACAACAGCTGAGATCACAACTGAGATCACAACAACAGAAAGTACGACCACAGGCACAACAACTCCTCAAAGTACCACAACAGTAGAAAGCACCACACCTGCGACCACAACTGTGGCTACAACAACAACAGAAAGCACCACAGCAACAGAAAGTACAACAGTAGAAAGCACCACACCTGAGACCACAACTGTGGCTACTACAGCTACAGAAAGTACTACAACAGAAAGTACGACTACAGGCACAACACCTTCAGAAAGTACCACAAGTGAGACCACAACAGCAGAAAGTACAACCACAGGCACAACCACTCCAGAAAGTACAACAGCCGAGACCACAACAGCAGAAAGCACGACAACTGTGGGTACCACAGCAGCGGAAAGCACCACATCTGATAAAACAACTCTGGATACTACAACAACAGAAAGTACGACCACAGGCACAACAACTCCTGAAAGTACAACAGCCGAGACGACAACAGCAGAAAGCACCACAACTGTGGGTACCACAGCAACAGAAAGTACCACAAGCGAAACAACAACAGCAGAAGGAACCACAACTGAGATCACAACAAAAGAAAGTATGACCACAGGCACAACAACTCCTGAAAGTACCACAACAGTAGATAGCACCACACCTGCGACCACAACTGTGGCTACAACAACAACAGAAAGCACCACAGCAACAGAAAGTACAACAGTAGAAATAACCACAACTGTGGCTACTACAGCAACAGAAAGTACTACAACAGAAAGTACGACTACAGGCACAACCCCTTCAGAAAGTACCACAAGTGAGACCACAACAGCAGAAAGTACAACCACAGGCACAACCACTCCAGAAAGTACAACAGCCGAGACCACAACAGCAGAAAGCACGACAACTGTGGGTACCCCAGCAGCGGAAAGTACCACAAGCGACATCACAACAGCAGAAAGCACCACACCTGAGACCACAACTGTAGGCACTACAACAACAGAAAGTACGACCACAGACACAACAACTCCTGAAAGTACCACAACTGAGACCACAACAGTAGAAAGCACAACAGCTGAGATCACAACTGTGAGTACTACTATAGCAGAAAGCACCACATCTGATACAACAACTCTGGATACTACAACAACAGAAAGTACGACCGCAGGCACAACAACTCCTGAAAGTACCACAACAGTAGAAAGCACCACACCTGCGACCACAACTGTGGCTACTACAACAACAGAAAGCACCACAGCAACAGAAAGTACAACAGTAGAAATCACCACACCTGAGACCACAACTGTGGCTACTACAGCAACAGAAAGTATGACCACAGACACAACAACTCCTGAAAGTACCACAACTGAGACCACAACAGCTGAGATCACAACTGAGATCACAACAACAGAAAGTACGACCACAGGCACAACAACTCCTCAAAGTACCACAACAGTAGAAAGCACCACACCTGCGACCACAACTGTGGCTACAACAACAACAGAAAGCACCACAGCAACAGAAAGTACAACAGTAGAAAGCACCACACCTGAGACCACAACTGTGGCTACTACAGCAACAGAAAGTACTACAACAGAAAGTACGACTACAGGCACAACACCTTCAGAAAGTACCACAAGTGAGACCACAACAGCAGAAAGTACAACCACAGGCACAACCACTCCAAAAAGTACAACAGCCGAGACCAGAACAGCAGAAAGCACGACAACTGTGAGTACTACAACAGCAGAAAGCACCACATCTGATAAAACAACTCTGGATACTACAACAACAGAAAGTACGACCACAGGCACAACAACTCAAGAAAGCACAACAGCCGATACCACAACAGCAGAAAGCACCACAACTGTGGGTACCACAGCAACAGAAAGTACCACAAGCGAAACAACAACAGCAGAAGGAACCAAAACTGAGATCACAACAACAGAAAGTATGACCACAGGCACAACAACTCCTCAAAGTACCACAACAGTAGAAAGCACCACACCTGCGACCACAACTGTGGCTACAACAACAACAGAAAGCACCACAGCAACAGAAAGTACAACAGTAGAAAGCACCACACCTGAGACCACAACTGTGGCTACTACAGCAACAGAAAGTACTACAACAGAAAGTACGACTACAGGCACAACCCCTTCAGAAAGTACCACAAGTGAGACCACAACAGCAGAAAGTACAACCACAGGCACAACCACTCCAGAAAGTACAACAGCCGAGACCACAACAGCAGAAAGCATGACAACTGTGGGTACCACAGCAGCGGAAAGTACCACAAGCGACATCACAACAGCAGAAAGCACCACACCTGAGACCACAACTGTAGGCACTAAAACAACAGAAAGTACGACCACAGACACAACAACTCCTGAAAGTACCACAACTGAGACCACAACAGTAGAAAGCACAACAGCTGAGATCACAACTGTGAGTACTACTACAGCAGAAAGCACCACATCTGATACAACAACTCTGGATACTACAACAACAGAAAGTACGACCGCAGGCACAACAACTCCTGAAAGTACCACAACAGTAGAAAGCACCACACCTGCGACCACAACTGTGGCTACTACAACAACAGAAAGCACCACAGCAACAGAAAGTACAACAGTAGAAATCACCACACCTGAGACCACAACTGTGGCTAATACAGCAACAGAAAGTACGACCACAGACACAACAACTCCTGAAAGTACCACAACTGAGACCACAACAGCTGAGATCACAACTGAGATCACAACAACAGAAAGTACGACCACAGGCACAACAACTCCTCAAAGTACCACAACAGTAGAAAGCACCACACCTGCGACCACAACTGTGGCTACAACAACAACAGAAAGCACCACAGCAACAGAAAGTACAACAGTAGAAAGCACCACACCTGAGACCACAACTGTGGCTACTACAGCTACAGAAAGTACTACAACAGAAAGTACGACTACAGGCACAACACCTTCAGAAAGTACCACAAGTGAGACCACAACAGCAGAAAGTACAACCACAGGCACAACCACTCCAGAAAGTACAACAGCCGAGACCAGAACAGCAGAAAGCACGACAACTGTGAGTACTACAACAGCAGAAAGCACCACATCTGATAAAACAACTCTGGATACTACAACAACAGAAAGTACGACCACAGGCACAACAACTCCTGAAAGTACAACAGCCGAGACGACAACAGCAGAAAGCACCACAACTGTGGGTACCACAGCAACAGAAAGTACCACAAGCGAAACAACAACAGCAGAAGGAACCACAACTGAGATCACAACAACAGAAAGTATGACCACAGGCACAACAACTCCTCAAAGTACCACAACAGTAGAAAGCACCACACCTGCGATCACAACTGTGGCTACAACAACAACAGAAAGCACCACAGCAACAGAAAGTACAACAGTAGAAAGCACCACACCTGAGACCACAACTGTGGCTACTACAGCAACAGAAAGTACTACAACAGAAAGTACGACTACAGGCACAACCCCTTCAGAAAGTACCACAAGTGAGACCACAACAGCAGAAAGTACAACCACAGGCACAACCACTCCAGAAAGTACAACAGCCGAGACCACAACAGCAGAAAGCACGACAACTGTGGGTACCACAGCAGCGGAAAGTACCACAAGCGACATCACAACAGCAGAAAGCACCACACATGAGACCACAACTGTAGGCACTAAAACAACAGAAAGTACGACCACAGACACAACAACTCCTGAAAGTACCACAACTGAGACCACAACAGTAGAAAGCACAACAGCTGAGATCACAACTGTGAGTACTACTACAGCAGAAAGCACCACATCTGATACAACAACTCTGGATACTACAACAACAGAAAGTACGACCGCAGGCACAACAACTCCTGAAAGTACCACAACAGTAGAAAGCACCACACCTGCGACCACAACTGTGGCTACTACAACAACAGAAAGCACCACAGCAACAGAAAGTACAACAGTAGAAAGCACCACACCTGAGACCACAACTGTGGCTAATACAGCAACAGAAAGTACTACAACAGAAAGTACGACTACAGGCACAACCCCTTCAGAAAGTACCACAAGTGAGACCACAACAGCAGAAAGTACAACCACAGGCACAACCACTCCAGAAAGTACAACAGCCGAGACCACAACAGCAGAAAGCACGACAACTGTGGGTACCACAGCAGCGGAAAGTACCACAAGCGACATCACAACAGCAGAAAGCACCACACCTGAGACCACAACTGTAGGCACTAAAACAACAGAAAGTACGACCACAGACACAACAACTCCTGAAAGTACCACAACTGAGACCACAACAGTAGAAAGCACAACAGCTGAGATCACAACTGTGAGTACTACTACAGCAGAAAGCACCACATCTGATACAACGTCTCTGGATACTACAACAACAGAAAGTACGACTGCAGGCACAACAACTCCTGAAAGTACCACAACAGTAGAAAGCACCACACCTGCGACCACAACTGTGGCTACTACAACAACAGAAAGCACCACAGCAACAGAAAGTACAACAGTAGAAATCACCACACCTGAGACCACAACTGTGGCTACTACAGCAACAGAAAGTACGACCACAGACACAACAACTCCTGAAAGTACCACAACTGAGACCACAACAGTAGAAAGCACAACAGCTGAGGTCACAACTGAGATCACAACAACAGAAAGTACGACCACAGGCACAACAACTCCTCAAAGTACCACAACAGTAGAAAGCACCACACCTGCGACCACAACTGTGGCTACAACAACAACAGAAAGCACCACAGCAACAGAAAGTACAACAGTAGAAAGCACCACAACTGAGACCACAACTGTGGCTACTACAGCTACAGAAAGTACTACAACAGAAAGTACGACTACAGGCACAACACCTTCAGAAAGTACCACAAGTGAGACCACAACAGCAGAAAGTACAACCACAGGCACAACCACTCCAGAAAGTACAACAGCCGAGACCACAACAGCAGAAAGTACGACAACTGTGAGTACTACAACAGCAGAAAGCACCACATCTGATAAAACAACTCTGGATACTACAACAACAGAAAGTACGACCACAGGCACAACAACTCCTGAAAGTACAACAGCCGAGACGACAACAACAGAAAGCACCACAACTGTGGGTACCACAGCAACAGAAAGTACCACAAGCGAAACAACAACAGCAGAAGGAACCACAACTGAGATCACAACAACAGAAAGTATGACCACAGGCACAACAACTCCTGAAAGTACCACAACAGTAGATAGCACCACACCTGCGACCACAACTGTGGCTACAACAACAACAGAAAGCACCACAGCAACAGAAAGTACAACAGTAGAAATCACCACACCTGAGACCACAACTGTGGCTACTACAGCAACAGAAAGTACTACAACAGAAAGTACGACTACAGGCACAACCCCTTCAGAAAGTACCACAAGTGAGACCACAACAGCAGAAAGTACAACCACAGGCACAACCACTCCAGAAAGTACAACAGCCAAGACCACAACAGCAGAAAGCACGACAACTGTGGGTACCACAGCAGCGGAAAGTACCACAAGCGACATCACAACAGCAGAAAGCACCACACTTGAGACCACAACTGTAGGCACTACAACAACAGAAAGTACGACCACAGACACAACAACTCCTGAAAGTACCACAACTGAGACCACAACAGTAGAAAGCACAACAGCTGAGATCACAACTGTGAGTACTACTACAGCAGAAAGCACCACATCTGATACAACAACTCTGGATACTACAACAACAGAAAGTACGACCGCAGGCACAACAACTCCTGAAAGTACCACAACAGTAGAAAGCACCACACCTGCGACCACAACTGTGGCTACTACAACAACAGAAAGCACCACAGCAACAGAAAGTACAACAGTAGAAATCACCACACCTGAGACCACAACTGTGGCTACTACAGCAACAGAAAGTACGACCACAGACACAACAACTCCTGAAAGTACCACAACTGAGACCACAACAGTAGAAAGCACAACAGCTGAGATCACAACTGAGATCACAACAACAGAAAGTACGACCACAGGCACAACAACTCCTCAAAGTACCACAACAGTAGAAAGCACCACACCTGCGACCACAACTGTGGCTACAACAACAACAGAAACCACCACAGCAACAGAAAGTACAACAGTAGAAAGCACCACACCTGAGACCACAACTGTGGCTACTACAGCTACAGAAAGTACTACAACAGAAAGTACGACTACAGGCACAACACCTTCAGAAAGTACCACAAGTGAGACCACAACAGCAGAAAGTACAACCACAGGCACAACCACTCCAGAAAGTACAACAGCCGAGACCACAACAGCAGAAAGCACGACAACTGTGAGTACTACAACAGCAGAAAGCACCACATCTGATAAAACAACTCTGGATACTACAACAACAGAAAGTACGACCACAGGCACAACAACTCCTGAAAGTACATCAGCCGAGACGACAACAGCAGAAAGCACCACAACTGTGGGTACCACAGCAACAGAAAGTACCACAAGCGAAACAACAACAGCAGAAGGAACCACAACTGAGATCACAACAACAGAAAGTATGACCACAGGCACAACAACTCCTCAAAGTACCACAACAGTAGAAAGCACCACACCTGCGACCACAACTGTGGCTACAACAACAACAGAAAGCACCACAGCAACAGAAAGTACAACAGTAGAAAGCACCACACCTGAGACCACAACTGTGGCTACTACAGCAACAGAAAGTACTACAACAGAAAGTACGACTACAGGCACAACCCCTTCAGAAAGTACCACAAGTGAGACCACAACAGCAGAAAGTACAACCACAGGCACAACCACTCCAGAAAGTACAACAACCGAGACCACAACAGCAGAAAGCACGACAACTGTGGGTACCACAGCAGCGGAAAGTACCACAAGCGACATCACAACAGCAGAAAGCACCACACCTGAGACCACAACTGTAGGCACTACAACAACAGAAAGTACGACCACAGACACAACAACTCCTGAAAGTACCACAACTGAGACCACGACAGTAGAAAGCACAACAGCTGAGATCACAACTGTGAGTACTACTACAGCAGAAAGCACCACATCTGATACAACAACTCTGGATACTACAACAACAGAAAGTACGACCGCAGGCACAACAACTCCTGAAAGTACCACAACAGTAGAAAGCACCACACCTGCGACCACAACTGTGGCTACTACAACAACAGAAAGCACCACAGCAACAGAAAGCACCACAACTGAGACCACAACAGTAGAAAGCACAACAGCTGAGATCACAACTGTGAGTACTACTACAGCAGAAAGCACCACATCTGATACAACAACTCTGGATTCTACAACAACAGAAAGTACGACCGCAGGCACAACAACTCCTGAAAGTACCACAACAGTAGAAATCACCACACCTGAGACCACAACTGTGGCTACGACAGCAACAGAAAGTACTACAACAGAAAGTACGACTACAGGCACAACACCTTCAGAAAGTACCACAAGTGAGACCACAACAGCAGAAAGTACAACCACAGGCACAACCACTCCAGAAAGTACAACAGCCGAGACCACAACAGCAGAAAGCACGACAACTGTGGGTACCACAGCAGCGGAAAGTACCACAAGCGAGATCACAACAGCAGAAAGCACCACACCTGAGACCACAATTGTAGGCACTACAACAACAGAAAGTACGACCACAGACACAACAACTCCTGAAAGTACCACAACTGAGACCACGACAGTAGAAAGCACAACAGCTGAGATCACAACTGTGAGTACTACTACAGCAGAAAGCACCACATCTGATACAACAACTCTGGATACTACAACAACAGAAAGTACGACCGCAGGCAAAACAACTCCTGAAAGTACCACAACAGTAGAAAGCACCACACCTGCGACCACAACTGTGGCTACTACAACAACAGAAAGCACCACACCAACAGAAAGTACAACAGTAGAAATCACCACACCTGAGACCACAACTGTGGCTACTACAGCAACAGAAAGTACTACAACAGAAAGTACGACTACAGGCACAACAGCTGAGATCACAACTGTGAGTACTACAACAGCAGAAAGCACCACATCTGATAAAACAACTCTGGATACTACAACAACAGAAAGTACGACCACAGGCACAACAACTCCTGAAAGTACAACAGCCGAGACAACAACAGCAGAAATCACGACAACTGTGGGTACCACAGCAACAGAAAGTACCACAAGCCAGACGACAACAGCAGAAAGCACTACAACAACAGCAAGTACGACCACAGGCACTACAACTCAAGAAAGCACAACAGCCGATACCACAACAGCAGGAAGCACCACAACTGTGGGTACCACAGCAACAGAAAGTACCACAAGCGAAACAACAACAGCAGAAGGAACCACAACTGAGATCACAACAACAGAAAGTACGACCGCAGGCACAACAACTCCTGAAAGTACCACAACAGTAGAAAGCACCACACCTGCGACCACAACTGTGGCTACTACAACAACAGAAAGCACCACAGCAACAGAAAGTACAACAGTAGAAATCACCACACCTGAGACCACAACTGTGGCTACTACAGCAACAGAAAGTACGACCAAAGACACAACAACTCCTGAAAGTACCACAACTGAGACCACAACAGTAGAAAGCACAACAGCTGAGATCACAACTGAGATCACAACAACAGAAAGTACGACCACAGGCACAACAACTCCTCAAAGTACCACAACAGTAGAAAGCACCACACCTGCGACCACAACTGTGGCTACAACAACAACAGAAAGCACCACAGCAACAGAAAGTACAACAGTAGAAAGCACCACACCTGAGACCACAACTGTGGCTACTACAGCTACAGAAAGTACTACAACAGAAAGTACGACTACAGGCACAACACCTTCAGAAAGTACCACAAGTGAGACCACAACAGCAGAAAGTACAACCAGAGGCACAACCACTCCAGAAAGTACAACAGCCGAGACCACAACAGCAGAAAGCACGACAACTGTGAGTACTACAACAGCAGAAAGCACCACATCTGATAAAACAACTCTGGATACTACAACAACAGAAAGTACGACCACAGGCACAACAACTCCTGAAAGTACAACAGCCGAGACGACAACAGCAGAAATCACGACAACTGTGGGTACCACAGCAACAGAAAGTACCACAAGCGAAACAACAACAGCAGAAGGAACCACAACTGAGATCACAACAACAGAAAGTACGACCACAGGCACAACAACTCCTCAAAGTACCACAGCTGATACCACAACAGCAGAAAGCACCACAACTGAGGGTACCACAGCAACAGAAAGTACCACAAGCAAAACAACAACAGCAGATGGAACCACAACTGAGATCACAACAACAGAAAGTACGACCACAGGCACAACAACTCCTCAAAGTACCACAACAGTAGAAAGCACCACACCTGCGACCACAACTGTGGCTACAACAACAACAGAAAGCACCACAGCAACAGAAAGTACAACAGTAGAAAGCACCACATCTGAGACCACAACTGTGGCTACTACAGCAACAGAAAGTACTACAACAGAAAGTACCACTACAGGCACAACACCTTCAGAAAGTACCACAAGTGAGACCACAACAGCAGAAAGTACAACCACAGGCACAACCACTCCAGATAGTACAACAGCCAAGACCACAACAGCAGAAAGCACGACAACTGTGGGTCCCACAGCAGCGGAAAGTACCACAAGCGAGATCACAACAGCAGAAAGCACCACACCTGAGACCACAACTGTAGGCACTACAACAACAGAAAGTACGACCACAGACACAACAACTCCTGAAAGTACCACAACTGAGACCACAACAGTAGAAAGCACAACAGCTGAGATCACAACTGTGAGTACTACTACAGCAGAAAGCACCACATCTGATACAACAACTCTGGATACTACAACAACAGAAAGTACGACCGCAGGCACAACAACTCCTGAAAGTACCACAACAGTAGAAAGCACCACACCTGCGACCACAACTGTGGCTACTACAACAACAGAAAGCACCACAGCAACAGAAAGTACAACAGTAGAAATCACCACACCTGAGACCACAACTGTGGCTACTACAGCAACAGAAAGTACTACAACAGAAAGTACGACTACAGGCACAACACCTTCAGAAAGTACCACAAGTGAGACCACAACAGCAGAAAGTACAACCACAGGCACAACCACTTCAGAAAGTACAACAGCCGAGACCACAACAGCAGAAAGCACGACAGCTGAGATCACAACTGTGAGTACTACAACAGCAGAAAGCACCACATCTGATACAACAACTCTGGATACTACAACAACAAAAAGTACGACCACAGACACAACAACTCCTGAAAGTACCACAACAGTAGAAAGTACCACAACAGTAGAAAGCACCACACCTGCGACCACAACTGTGGCTACTACAACAACAGAAAGCACCACAGCAACAGAAAGTACAACAGTAGAAGTCACCACACCTGAGACCACAACTGTGGCTACTACAGCAACAGAAAGTACGACCACAGACACAACAACTCTTGAAAGTACCACAACTGAGACCACAACAGTAGAAAGCACAACAGCTGAGATCACAACTGAGATCACAACAACAGAAAGTACGACCACAGGCACAACAACTCCTCAAAGTACCACAACAGTAGAAAGCACCACACCTGCGACCACAACTGTGGCTACAACAACAACAGAAAGCACCACAGCAACAGAAAGTACAACAGTAGAAAGCACCACACCTGAGACCACAACTGTGGCTACTACAGCTACAGAAAGTACTACAACAGAAAGTACGACAGGCACAACACCTTCAGAAAGTACCACAAGTGAGACCACAACAGCAGAAAGTACAACCACAGGCACAACCACTCCAGAAAGTACAACAGCCGAGACCACAACAGCAGAAAGCACGACAACTGTGAGTACTACAACAGCAGAAAGCACTACATCTGATAAAACAACTCTGGATACTACAACAACAGAAAGTACGACCACAGGCACAACAACTCCTGAAAGTACAACAGCCGAGACGACAACAGCAGAAATCACGACAACTGTGGGTACCACAGCAACAGAAAGTACCACAAGCGAAACAACAACAGCAGAAGGAACCACAACTGAGATCACAACAACAGAAAGTACGACCACAGGCACAACAACTCCTCAAAGTACCACAGCTGATACCACAACAGCAGAAAGCACCACAACTGAGGGTACCACAGCAACAGAAAGTACCACAAGCGAAACAACAACAGCAGAAGGAACCACAACTGAGATCACAACAACAGAAAGTACGACCACAGGCACAACAACTCCTCAAAGTACCACAACAGTAGAAAGCACCACACCTGCGACCACAACTGTGGCTACAACAACAACAGAAAGCACCACAGCAACAGAAAGTACAACAGTAGAAAGCACCACATCTGAGACCACAACTGTGGCTACTACAGCAACAGAAAGTACTACAACAGAAAGTACCACTACAGGCACAACACCTTCAGAAAGTACCACAAGTGAGACCACAACAACAGAAAGTACGACCACAGGCACTACAACTCAAGAAAGCACAACAGCCGATACCACAACAGCAGAAAGCACCACAACTGTGGGAACCACAGCAACAGAAAGTACCACAAGCGAAACAACAACAGCAGAAGGAACCACAACTGAGATCACAACAACAGAAAGTACGACCACAGACACAACAACTCCTGAAAGTACAACAGCCGAGACGACAACGACAGAAAGCACCACAACTGTGGGTACCACATCAACAGATAGCACTACAACAACAGAAAGTACGACCACAGGCACTACAACTCAAGAAAGCACAACAGCCGAAGGAACCACAACTGAGATCACAACAACAGAAAGTACGACCACAGGCACAACAACTCCTGAAAGTACCACAACAGTAGAAAGCACCACACCTGCGACCACAACTGTGGCTACGACAACAACAGAAAGCACCACAGCAACAGAAAGTACAACAGTAGAAAGCACCACACCTGAGACCACAACCGTGGCTACTACAGCAACAGAAAGTACGACAGGCACAACACCTTCAGAAAGTACCACAAGTGAGACCACAACAGCAGAAAGTACAACCACAGGCACAACCACTCCAGAAAGTACAACAGCCGAGACCACAACAGCAGAAAGCACAACAGCTGAGATCACAACTGAGATCACAACAACAGAAAGTACGACCACAGGCACAACAACTCCTCAAAGTACCACAACAGTAGAAAGCACCACACCTGCGACCACAACTGTGGCTACAACAACAACAGAAAGCACCACAGCAACAGAAAGTACAACAGTAGAAAGCACCACACCTGAGACCACAACTGTGGCTACTACAGCTACAGAAAGTACTACAACAGAAAGTACGACTACAGGCACAACACCTTCAGAAAGTACCACAAGTGAGACCACAACATTAGAAAGTACAACCACAGGCACAACCACTCCAGAAAGTACAACAGCCGAGACCACAACAGCAGAAAGCATGACAACTGTGAGTACTACAACAGCAGAAAGCACCACATCTGATAAAACAACTCTGGATACTACAACAACAGAAAGTACGACCACAGGCACAACAACTCCTGTAAGTACAACAGCCGAGACCACAACAGCAGAAAGCACCACAACTGTAGGTACCACAGCAACAGAAAGTACCACAAGCGAGACAACAACAGCAGAAAGCACTACAACAACAGAAAGTACAACCACAGGCACTACAACTCAAGAAAGCACAACAGCCGATACCACAACACCGGGCACCTCATAAAAATAAAGAAAGGCAGCAGGCAAAACAATCCCAGGTACCACAGCAACAATACAATAGTACATTTTAAAGTTATATTGACAAAGGCAACAGTGGCAAGGAAAACTTTCAAATTAGAAAAAAGCTAATATTTTACATACAAAAGTAATTTAGCAAAATTGTGTTAAGTATAATACATACAAATTGTTTTATGTAATTCATTGTAATGCAGGTTTATAATTTTAAGCTAATAAAATAGATAAGATTGTTAGATTTGCAAAACTCTTGGTTAATTGACAACTAAATAAGAGAAGACTTATCAATAAATATGTGTTGTATAAGTGATCATTCATTCATTAATCAATTTAATTATCCATTTTATTTCAAGAATAATACCAGCGCTTCCATATCAATGGGTCTGAAGTGAACTAAGGTAAACAAACATTTAATAACCTGTATGCTTATTTCTTTTTCACTTATGGCAGACTATGTACATTTTCTACATATTAATTTTATGCTTTGCATCATTATATGTGCACTGAGCCATATTCTTTCTTCTACTTGCAGAAAAATTAAAGATCCATGTCCAGGGCCTCGGATCTGCTCTGTAATGTTGCTTATTTCACTCCTGAGAGCCAACCATCTTCTATGTCCACAAACAATTACCTCTCGTTTAAATTATCTAGATTATTTTTTTTGTTGGTAATATTTATTGTCCACATTACACAAAAAAAAAAAAAAAAAAAAAGGAATTAAACTATTTAACTATTTAATTATTTTTGTGTGAATTAACTCATTTGATGTATCTAGTAATAATGACTTTTTTATGGTCATATTCTTGAATTGATTATTGTTTGAGTAATTAAAAAAATGTATTGTACAAATTTGCTTTATTTTTGTAAAATTACTGCTGTTAAAAATAAAAATAAATTATTTTTCACAGAAATGTTATAATTCCTTGCACTGATCACAGATTTTGAGATTTTACCTGCATGAGGTCTGAAAATTATTTAATAAAAGTAATATCTAATGCCAAGTAATAGTAATTATTGTCAGAAAAATGAACTATTTTGTTATATATGTGTTATAGAAAGTATACAAGTTAAATGGTAAAATAAATAAATACAGTGATGATGAAATGAAAGCTTCTTTGATGCAGAATGATAGCGGTCCATATAATCTGCTCAACATTAAAGGTTAAAGAAGTATGTGAAAATGTGGCCATATTCTCGCTGACAATATAATTCATGAAAACAATCTGCATTTCCATTCAACTTCAATGTTTACATTTTTCCAATCATGCAACTACTGTATATTCTACTCTATAGTTTACTTATTCATCAGTGTTTGTGAACAGATGTGGACAGGAACATACCTTCATTTATAATACAAGAATTGATTAAATGGAGGTACTGTGAAGTCAACAAGAGCCAAGTTAGCTGTGAGCTGTCAATCATTCCACACTGAGGCATGGCATTCCCTGTGCCATTTCTGCTCCATTGATCTTCCTATTCCAGTATAGACTCATCAATAGATCATTACACTGAGTTCCAATAAATTAAAACGAAAATCCCACCTATGCTATCACATGACTAATCACATGAATAATGCTGTGCGTATCCCATTGATAATTGCATGATTTTACGGGTAGCAATAACAGCCTTGAAATGATAAAATATTTTGGAACTAATAAGAGATTTTAAGTGTTTAAAATGTATAGGGAGTGTTTGTGTTTTCTTGTCTACAGAATTTTATCAAAAAATTATTCAGAAATATTTTTTCACTGACCAACTGAATTTTATTTTGTAAATATAAACTAGTTTTAATTTTGATGGCTGCTACACACTCCAAGTAAGTTAGGACACAGGCATGTTTACCACTGTGTCACATCACCTTTCCTTTTATTTACACTTTTTAATTATTTGGGAATTAAGGATACTAATGTTTAAGTGTTGCAAGTGGAATATCTGACCGATCTTGTCTGATATAAGAACTGCTCAACAGTCCGTGGTCATCGTTGCCATGATGGGTCATACATGTTCAATAAGAGACAGATCTGGACTGGTCAGGCACATCTCTTCTATGGTGAAGTGTCTAGAAACCACTCAGTTTTATGTGCAGAATGAGGCCTGGCGTTGTCTTGCTTCCCAGGAAAGATGTCATCTTGGTGGCAGTTTATGTCTCTGTATGATCCAAATATACGCCTCCATGTCAGTGGCACCTTCACACAAATGCAAGTTACTCATGCCGTTACCACTGATGCCCCCCAATACCATGTTTGCTTTTGCACTGGTCGCTGAGGAAAGTCTGGTTGCTCCCTTTCGTCTTTGGGACTGAGAACTCAAAGTCTGTTTTTCCCCAAAACAAGCCGAAACATGGACTCATCTGACCACAGCATTTCCAGTGTCTTCTAGACCGTCTGAGATGAGCTCTGGCCCAGAGAACTGATGTATAGCTTTCTCCTTGAGGAACAGAGATTCAAGTGGCATTTCTTGATGCAGCGTCAGACTGTGTTAAGTGAAAACAGTTTTCCAAAGTACTCTTGAGCACAAGTGTCTGTATGTATCAGAGTAGCATGACGGATTATCATGCAGTGCCATCTGACACGCTCATTCATCAGAGGTCTCCTGTCTTGCCCAACACAGACTGAGATTTCTCTGGATTCCCTGAATCTTTTCACAATAATATGTATTGAAGATGGTGAAAGACATAAATTCTTTGCAATATTGCATTGAGAAATGTGATTTTTGAATTGCTTGACAATTCTCTCATGATATTTGGCACAAAGTGGTGAGCCATGACCCATCTTTGCTTAAAGATTGAGAAGCTCTTTTACACCCAATCACGATTCCCTCACCTAATGCCAATTCACCTGCACATTATGGACTGTTTCAAAATAGTTTATAGCTTGGATAATCTTTTCACTTTTTTATTTTTATTCTCTGTTCCAACTTTTTTGTAGTGTGTTGCAGACATCAATATCAAAATTTGTTTATATTTACAAAATACAATTATTCTTTTTTAATGAAAATCCTGTATTGTACATAATAAAAAAATAAAAAAAGATGTTCACAAATGTTCACTATTATGTTGTTCAATGAAAACATTGGAAAACTTTTCTTTGTACGTTTGTCGGTTAAAAAAAAAGGTTCAAGAGAACTAACAAATCCCAGATTGTGAATTTTATTGCATTTTACATAATGTCCCAACTTTTCTGGAAATGGGGTTGTGGCACAGGGGTCTGATCCTTTCTGAAAACAACCGCTCCAGAATTGAACTCACAAACTCATTCAGTTGCAGGCTTGCAGCAGTTTAATTGCAGCTGTTAAAATCCTCATTTAAAAATGCAAACAAAAACTTATCCTTAAAGCTTTTCCATGTACCTACAGTACGTTCTTTTTTTCAGCACTCCACCAGTCTTTTGCTGTGCCTTTCAGTACCACAGCCAGTGGCGCCAGCAGTTCTTGCAGGTAACGGTCGAAGATTAACATACTCCTCAACTCTCTCAATAAATACAACTGGATCATCAATACTTGCATTGGTGAACAACGCGCATACACTTTGATTCTCTAATCTAAACAGACGCAGCAGTTTTCATTTTTGCAAATCATACATTATTACAAGGAAAAATATTAACACACGAGGGAAATCATTGTTGTGTCCATGAAGATGTTAAAAAATAGGCATAAATCTAGCTTACACATTTACCCAAATTTGGGTTGGTTTCTCCCATCCTCATACAATGTCACTTCTCTGTGTTTTACGGCCCTGACGACTCGAGAACGTCGGTCTCCTCGGCTGTGAACCGCTCCTGGCGTGCGCTGGCAAACCCGCCGTTATACTAGCAATCCTATTAAAGGGATTGCTCTTAAAGGGAATGTGAGAGGACGTTCTGATTGGTTTATTTCACGTTACGACCAAACCACACCTGTAGTAGCTTTTTCCAGTTTAACCTTTGTTCCTTATGGCTACTACTGTTGGCTGAGCTGGATATAGCTTGACGCGTGCAGTGGTAAAGATGAGGAGTAGAAGTTGATACAGTCGGTCCAATAACCATTTATTATTGATGTAGATAGAATGTTACATAAACTTGAGGTAAATAAAACAAACAATTAAACTAAAGCAGTCTCTTATATGGTAGCAAACGGCTTGTCACGTCATGGAACCATACAGCACACCACCACACGGTCAAAAGACTGTTTGCCCTCTCAGCCACACCCAGAATCTGTGGCTTCCTGTCTTTAAGGCCTTTCCCCTTGGGCTCCACCTTCAGCCTCCCAACCGTCCTTTAGGTGGCGGTAGATAGACCTGTGGCCATATATATCTCACTCACTCATTCATACACACTATTCACAAGAAAGAAACATGAAATCAACTCAAAGCTCAATTTGGCTCCTACATACCGGCCCCTAATTGTGTTTGTAGAGGCAAAAACAATTACTTTTTTTTAAATGATAAAGGAGCCATTTCTACTTAAAGTTTAACTTTTCCAAAAAAAAAAAATTATAATAATAATATATATATATTTTCCAATTATTTACATCTTATAGTAAAATTTACAATTGAATGAGTCAACTTATCTTCAATGTTCTTGAATGCTCAGGACTTCTTAGAATCTTCGTCACCCTCTAACAGCAAGCAGATTTTGGACACTGGCCTCTCTAGTACACTCGTTTTTGTTTTCAGCTTCACGACCCGGACATGACCTTTGGCATCTGGTCTGGCCTCAACAATTCTTCCCAGTTGCCACGAACTGCGAGGAGCGGTATTGTCGGCGATCAAGACGATGTCCCCTGGGATGAAATTTCTTCTTGCTCTTGACCATTTTTGTCGTTCTTGTAGAAGAGGGAGGTATTCCAGAAGCCATCTCTTCCAAAACAGCTC
Source organism: Phoxinus phoxinus (assembly GCF_949152265.1). Taxonomy (NCBI): domain Eukaryota; kingdom Metazoa; phylum Chordata; class Actinopteri; order Cypriniformes; family Leuciscidae; genus Phoxinus; species Phoxinus phoxinus. Next base: position 2,753,347 of record NC_136896.1, read on the forward strand.
AGCCATATACTGGACCTGTCTCCAGCGTCTTCTGTGGTATAGATCCGACTTTGAAAAGACTCCAGGGGGCAGAATTGGGTTAGTTCTGAGTGACAGAATATGATTCGGTGTAAGGGCCTCTAGATCTTGTGGGTCACCGGACACCTTTGTAATGGGACGGCTGTTAAGAATTGCCTCAACCTCACAGAAAACAGTGTGTAGCCCTTCATCGTCTAAGGTTTGTTGTTTTAAGACTGAGCATAAGACATGCCTTACCATTCTAATGAGGCGTTCCCAGAACCCACCATGGTGAGAGGCTGTAGGGGGGTTAAAGCTCCACTGAACTCCTTCCTTCATCAGAGTTTGGTGGATCTTCCTTTGATCTAAAGTTCTGAGTGCTTCTCTTAGTTCTCTTTCTGCACCTACAAGGTTAGTGCCATTATCTGATCGTAGGTGTAGTGCCTGCCCTCTTCGACACAGAAACCTTCTAATGGCATTAATGCAGGAGTCTGTACTTAAAGAACAGGCTACCTCTAGATGTACTGCTCGGCTGGTCATGCAGGTAAAGATGACGCCATATCTTTTCATTGTGCTTCTTCCCCTTCTTACCTCAAAAGGACCGAAGTAGTCAAGGCCAACGTTGGAGAATGGTGGTAAGTCTGTGACCAGTCTTTGACTTGGCAGGTCAGCCATCTTTTGTTCGCCTGCTTTACCTCTGTGCTTTCTACAGGTAACACAGTGAGAGAGAACCTTTCTTGCAGCAGAGTTACCATTTGTTATCCAGTAAGTTTTTCGTACCTGAGATAGCATGTGGTTCCGTCCCCCGTGTCCAGTTTGAACATGGAAGTGGCGCAGAATCAGAGTGGACACGTGATGATCTTTGGCCAAAATGGCAGGGTGTTTTCTTTCCTCAGGCATTGCTGTTCTTCTGAGACGACCACCCACTCTGAGGATTCCATTGTCCAGCACTGGATCCAATCTGTATATGCTACTGCCCTTTTTCACATTGGAAGCACCCTCTTGCAGCATGACGATTTCCTTAGGGAAGCTTTGTCTCTGTACATAGGAGAGAATAGCCTTTTCTGCCATTATCAGATCATCAACTGTTATTGCTTCTTTTATGTTGTCTTTGACATACCCTTTTGTCATTCTGGTTACCCTTTGAGTCTGCTTACAATCCTTCTTTGAGGCATTTCCTTTCTGCACAAGGAGTTTTAGTGCAACTTTAATTTTTAGGATCCATGCAACCGCTACCCTCAATTTCAGCCAGTCTGAAAAGTGATTGAGCAACTTGTCTGTGGGCTTTTCCTCACATGTCTGCATGATTGCATTCACTGTCGCAGATTTCTTCACCTCTGGATCATCTTCACAAAGTTCTACTTTGTTCACAGATTCCCTCGGCCAGTCCTCTTCTGATGACCAAAGGAACTCTGGTCCAGAGATCCATCTTGTGTTCTTCATGAACCTCTCTACACTCACTCCTCTAGAGCAATCGTCGGCAGGGTTTCTCTTTGTGTCAATATATCTCCACTGAAAGACTTGTGTGGCCTCTCTAATCCTAGATGTTCTATTCGCCACATAGGTATGAAAATGAGTGTGGTCATTTGAAATGTACTTTAAGACAGATGTGCTGTCAGACCAAAACACTGACATATCTGTAGGTGGTAACAATTCTTCCTTTAACATTTTATCCACTTTAACTGACAAAGCTGCAGCTGCTAACTCCAGCCTTGGGATGGTCTGCCGTTTTAATGGAGCTACTCTTGCCTTGCCAATCAAGAATGCTACATAGACCTTTCCTTCTGCTTTTGTCATTCTGAGATAGCTGACTGTTCCATAACCTAGCTCGCTGGCATCAGAGAAGTGGTGAATCTGGTTATGCACTGACTCACCAAAATGATTTGGCTTAAAGCAACGTGGAACTTCAAAGTCTGTGAGATGTGAGAGACTGCTGGTCCATTTGGTCCACTGGTCACAAAGTGTGCTGGGAATGGTCATGTCCCATCCAAGGTCCTGTCGGCACAACTCCTGCAACAACAGTTTAGCTGGCAAGGTAAGCGGAGACAGAAAGCCCAATGGGTCATATATAGAGCTTACCATTGATAGGATGCCCCTTCTGGTAAGTGCACGCTCACTGATGGTGATGTTGAACTTGAAGGAGTCACTTTGGACACACCACTGAAGTCCTAAGGCTCGTTCCATGGGCAATTGATCTTTGCTCAAGTCCAAGTTTTTTATTTCTTTAGCTCTGTCTTCTTGTGGAACAGCACCAAGGACAGTTCTACTGTTGCTTATCCACTTTGACAAATGGAAGCCTCCTCTATGACAGACTTCAGTGAGGTTTGAAATTAGTTCTATTGCTTCAAGTTCTGTGGGCATCGATTTCAAACAATCATCTACATAAAAGTGCTCCATGATTGTGTTTGTTACCTCAGGAGGGAAGTTGCTTGCATTGTCACGTGCAGTCTTTCTGAGAGCAAAGTTAGCTATGCTCGGTGAAGAGACTGCACCAAACAAATGAACAGTCATGCGATATTCCACTGGAGCATCATCCGCATTTCCTTGTGGCCACCATAAGAAGCGCAGGAAGTCTGTGTCACTTTCAGTCACCTTGACTTGGTGAAACATGGCCTGTATGTCAGCCATCAGCGCTACTGGTTCTTCTCGGAAACGTGTCAATACTCCAATCAGTGTGTTTGTCAAATTTGGGCCTTGGTGTAGTTCAGAGTTAAGGGATGTCCCCTGAAAGGTTGCACCACAATCAAACACTACTCTAATGGTCTTCTTTTTTGGGTGATATACCCCATGATGAGGGATATACCAAACTTTTCCATCAGTCCTATTCAATTGTGAAAAGGGAACAATTTCAGCGTAGCCCTTGTAAATGACGTCACTGAGGAACTCTGTGTACTCCCTTTGATAGTTTGGATCTCTTTTGAACTTCCTTTTCAGATTCAACAAGCGCTGTTCTGCAACAACGCGATTGTTGGGCATTGTGATATTATCTGCTTTGAAAGGTAAGTTAATGCAGTAGTGACCCTCCTTTACTTTTACAGATTCATTAACAATGTTCATGAATTTCTTGTCATTCACTGACATTTCACTTTTTTCTTCATAGGCTTTCTCATTGAAATCTGTGTTGTATTGACTCACCAGAAGTTCTTGCAGGTCGACCAAGGAGATCCGGTTTGCAGTCACTGTGGTCATTTCCACACCTTTGCTGCTACCTCCCAATGGACCGTTGATTACCCAACCCAACACCGTTCTTACAGCATAAGGTCCATCTTCTTGTGAGTTAATTACCTGCCAAGGTTCCATAACATTTGCTGCATTCATTCCTATGAGCAAGTCAATGTCACAGTCTATGTGAGGTAACTGGATTTCACTGAGATAAGGCCATTGCTTTAAATCTTCTTGTGTTGGGATGTTCTCTTTTGTTACAGGCATAGAATTTTGTGTGTAGACATCAGGTAAAGGAATGAATTTCTTGCCATTAAGTTCACTGACCTCTAAACCTGACACTAACACACTTCTTATGGGTTTCTCATGTGCCATTGTTCTCAGCAGTACGGTTGTTTGTTTCCCCTCTAGACACAACTTCTGCGCCAGTCTCTTCGTGCAGAATGTTGCTGAACTGCCAGGATCAAGAAGAGCATAAGTCTGAATGATTTTGTTGCCTTTAACAGACTTAACTTGCACAGGAAGGATTGACAGTGCACATTTACTGTTCCCGGCCCCTGTATGACCACAAGCATTTGATGACACTTTGCTGATGTGTTTCTGTGACTGCTCTTCTAACCTTGAAGCATGACCTTTAGCCTCAAAATTGATATGAAGAACATTGGGATGTGCTTGATTGCAGATGTTACATATAAGACGTTTTTTGCAGTCTTTGCTCATGTGCCCTTTACACAAACAACCAAAGCAGAGTCCTTTTTTTTTTTAATGGTTTAACTTTTCCCTGTGTGTTTTCTTCTTGAAGTGAGAGCAGTTCTCCAGACAATGAGCGCCATCACAGCAGAGACATGACATTTTCACATCACACAGTGTTGTTACATTAGTTGCATAGGTAGACTTGGGCCTAAAAAGAGTCTTACTTACATTGGGCCTTTTATTCCTGCTTGCAACTGGTTCTTGTATATCTCCAAATATCGGGTTGGAACATATCTTGGCCTGTTCCTCAATGAACTGTACAAGGTCTTTAAATGTAATCCTGCTGCTGTTGTCCTCCAGTTTATTTTGAGCTTTAGTCCGCCATCTATCCCGCAGCTTGTAGGGTAATTTCATGACAATGGCTTTCAAGGTAGAGGCTACATTCAATTCCTCCATATAGTTCATCTTCACCATAGCATTACAGCATCCTTTGAGGTACAGGGAATACTCATTCAAGGCTTTAGAGTCTTCAGGATTTATATTTGGCCAATTCAGAACCTTTTCAATATAGGCGGTGGAAATTTGATACTCATTGCCAAACTGTTCAAGCAACAAGCGCTTTGCCCTGAGATAACCCTGATCTCCATCCATATGCTGGCAACTTCTTACTAGGTCTCTAGCTTGCCCTCTAGTAAATTGCTCAAGGTAAAACAACCTATCTTGTCCACTGTCTGTTTTCATCTCAATGTTGTGTTCAAAGGATGTCATAAATGACCTAAACTGTAAAATGTCCCCATCAAATATGATAACATTTTTAGGTGGCAATAATGACAATTGCTGCTGTTTGAGAAGCATAGATGTAATTTCATTTTGTCTGTTTAAGACAGCAATGAGACTATTGGAAGCTACACTGCCCTCTAACAGTCTGCGCTGCTCAAGCTCCCTTTTTGATAACATAGGATGTGCTATGTCTGCATGTGATTGAACAGGAACAGGAACATCAACCGCCAGCTGTCTATATTCTGTACTGAGCTCCACTCTGTCAGATCGCTCATGGAATTTTTCAACGACATCAGCACCCTCTCGAGCTATACTGTCTGCCTGCAGAGATTGTGCCTGCCCTTGTGCTACCCCTATATCATCCTGGGTCTCCTGGTATAACCAATGTTCTCTCTGGTCACCATTGGAATTTTCTTGTGGGTATGGTAGTCGATACAATGGCAGATGCCGTACCCCGTCCTTTGAGCGCACAGTCCTACGTTCATGCACATTGGTTGTTGGAGCCCCTGTTTGCAGAGTTTCCATGTTGGCGACTTCCAAGTTCCTCTCCTGAAAGTATGTGTTCATGCCATCGACTGGGGTGGAATAAACTCGTTCTTCCACGCTATCCAATACTGCGAGCTTTGCATTTGCAGCAGACAACTCAGCTGCAAAGTTCAGAGTCTCCTTTTGCCTTCTTATTTCCTCTCTTTCTTTAGATAAGCGCTCTTCTTTTTCTTCCAAAGCATGTCTTTCTTTCAAAGCAGCGGCCTTAGCTAAAAGCGCTGCCTTCTCAGCATGTGCCACCAGACGAGCTGATGCTGAGCTTGCATATGAACTTTTACGTGACACCTGACTTACCAAAGAGATACTGTCTTTAGGACTAATTTCATCTCCTCCTTCCGGCAGTGGTTGAACAAGACAGGATTGAATCCACTCGTCAACCCTACTCTTAAACTCATTGATGGTCATCAACTTTGGCTTATACCACTGTTCTGTGTCCACAGCACACTCATCCTTTGACAATAACTGTTGGTATTGTTTGTGCAGGTCGTTAAAGTCTTCTAAAATTTCAGTGTATTTCTGAACATTCTCTTTTACTTTCTCCAGATTGACTGGATCACACATAAGTTCAGTTGTTTTGTTCATTTTACGAGTCAACACAGCACACTTATTCTTTCTAGCAATTCTTGCATCTTTTTTCTTCTTTTCTAACTCAAACAATTCTTCCTCAACAGGTGCTTCATCCGTGTCAGTGACCTCCATATTGTTTGAAGCTCGTTGTTCCATGTGACAAACTCAAAAGTCCTTTTTTTCTTCCAAAAATTTAACTCAATATTCATCAAAATACATTCTTATAAATACAGAGAGCAAGATTGCTTTAAAAGTTCTTTGTTTCACATACCGATTCTTTTGGATTCGCTTGGATTCACTTTGGCCTTCAAAAAATCCAAGATGGCACTTGCACTTCTCAAACTTCCTTTTCTGGTATTCCTTTGTTCAAAGTATCCAATATTCCTTTGATCCAAGTATATCCATCCAGAGAAGTCTTTTGACTAAATGTAGTAGCTTTTTCCAGTTTAACCTTTGTTCCTTATGGCTACTACTGTTGGCTGAGCTGGATATAGCTTGACGCGTGCAGTGGTAAAGATGAGGAGTAGAAGTTGATACAGTCGGTCCAATAACCATTTATTATTGATGTAGATAGAATGTTACATAAACTTGAGGTAAATAAAACAAACAATTAAACTAAAGCAGTCTCTTATATGGTAGCAAACGGCTTGTCACGTCATGGAACCATACAGCACACCACCACACGGTCAAAAGACTGTTTGCCCTCTCAGCCACACCCAGAATCTGTGGCTTCCTGTCTTTAAGGCCTTTCCCCTTGGGCTCCACCTTCAGCCTCCCAACCGTCCTTTAGGTGGCGGTAGATAGACCTGTGGCCATATATATCTCACTCACTCATTCATACACACTATTCACAAGAAAGAAACATGAAATCAACTCAAAGCTCAATTTGGCTCCTACAACACCTATGAATAATGAAGCGACATCAGACCAACCCATTTTAGATTTGCGTCGGGCGCAAGAGTCATTTATCCCGCCGGTATAATAGCAAGAGCGCCCAGGATCCGCCCACAGAGTTACTTGCGTTTCACGTTTGATACTTGCGTTTCAGATCGTCAAAATAGGGCCCATTATGACTAACGCGCAACGCGCCACTGTCTTTAGACTAGGTTTTTCCTGGTCAGTGGCGAACTTGTTTTTTTAAAACTGCAAAATAGCACCAGGGAACGTTTGCGCCGGAACACGCCTCCTCTTTCCGCTGAACCGCCCCCACAAACGCAAGTTCATTCCCTAATTTACCAACGTGCGTCTGTGGAGGGAAAAGTCTGCTGTGCGCGGGTGCAAAATAGGCTTTGCAAGCAGTTTATACTGAAACTGACAATTAATGATCAAAGGTATTTGAAAATTCAACACATACAATTCTAGTTCTCCTTATTGGCTTTGGTATTTTCAAAAGTGCAAAATCAAAACTCTTATAACTCGTATCACACTCCAAACTGATAATACTAGTAACACGGATTGTTCCGTGTTCAATCAGATTGTGATTCTTTCAAAATATGATCTCATAATTATACATATTCCACATAATAATTGTTTCAAAATACACAATTTCACCAATCACCAAAACACAATTGCATCTTCTTTCAATTTAGTACTCTTAGCAATCATTTCCTTTTTTAATGTTAGCAACAAAATCAGTTTAGTATTACCAAAAGGTGTGATCAAGATCCCAGAAAAATTTCTGCATTTCTACATAAAAAAATAATAAAAAAAAAAAAATCACAATTTATAAGCTGTAAGGTGTATTTATAAGGCACCAAAAAATATCCCCTAAAGGACAAAAATGTCAGATATTTTAAATACATTTTGTCCCAATAACGTAAGGTTTACCATACACACGTTGGGGCTTTATGTTGTATTGGGTCTTTCCATAGACATAATCTTTATACTGTACAAACTGCATATTCTGTCCCCTAATCTTCTGTCCGACTTAGACCCGTATTTCCATTGAGGTCCCCGGGGTCAGGACCTCTGTATTTTTCCGAGGAGTACAGTAAAGGTTGTGAAATAATTGGCTAATATTAACTCTACTTTGGTGCTGCAAGGAAATTGCACAACGCCGATGACCGACCTTCTCATCTGAACTGCTCCAGTGCTCGACAATGTCAAAATGTTTAAGATGATCAATAAAATCAAAGTAGACCGGCTTTATGTTCACAGTAACTGCTGAGCGGGAGTTCTAGCACGACACTTAACGGTCATAAAGTATGAGATAAGATGCAACTAGACAAACACATTTTAATAGCTTTTTTACAGTAGAAACAGAAATAAGGAGGGATGCAAACTTTTAAACTTTTGTCTAATTGTGACATTTTTAACTGAAAATAGGCCTATATAATTTGTGATTCATGTAATGTTATTCGTAACTGTCAAGGGACAAGAAACACTAACACAGAAACATTCATATGCATCATATGTTTCAAACCATTCTTCCGTGTTCTTTTTAATAAATGATCCAGAATACGTTTTTCTTTCACTGAACTGTCAAATGTTACTTATGGAAACAAAACACTTCAGCAAGCACTCCATTAGACAGATTAATATGCAAATCATTTCCTGTTATTGTTTTAACGAAAATCATCAATGCCTAAGGTAACACATTATTCATGTGAACACAAATACTGTATATGCTTATTATATTTACAATAGAAATAGAAATTCAAGGTGGGAAAATCATTTACTTCTTTTGTCAAAACTGAGGTCTCATTTCTAAGTTAACAAATGTGTTTTCACACATGAGCACTATGTGTAGATCATCAGTGCATTTAAGTCACTTTTTCAAAACTCTTCATACAGTGAGCACAACAGCATCTGTGGGCAGTTTTGTAGACTTGGTCTGAAGATGGTTTCAATGAGTACCACTTTTATAGAAAGCAATTGTAAAAATAAATAAAATACAGAGTTTATCAACTGTGACAACAAAAATGGGAAATAGCAGTGAACCCTGTTGCAGGAGTTTTTTCAAGATTGCACAGCTGAAGCAGGAAAGTAACTTACGGTGACTATTCAGGTAAGTATACAGTTTTTTCAAACAGTCTTTTCAAAAAAGTTTAATTTGATTAATTTAATTTAAAATAAATCCTGTCGCAACCAAGCGCATTTGGAGGCCGCATTTGAACGAGCTTTCAAAATGGGACAACAGCCAATAAATACAACACAAATTATTTTGTATACTTTAACATTCACTGCAAAAAATATATTTAAATCATATTTTTGCTGCTACTAGATAACACATGTGCAAATAAAGGGGAGTGGCTACTTTTCCCACTTCAACTGCTGTCAAAGTAAATATGGGAAATATTGCAGAATATTAAACTGATCCTCCCACCAGCATGAACTCTCCACCCGTGTGTCTCAAATGAAAGGAATAAGCTGCCTATATAAAGACAGTGATCGTCCAACTAAAAGCACCAGAAAACGACTGGAAAGAAAGAGAGGAACATCTGACACTCAACACACATATGATCCAATGGAGTTTGTAATTAATTATGAAGGTAATTAACTTTGAACATTTCTTGACCAGGTAGGCTACATTAGTATTTTTAACATCATGGCGATTGATTGACATGTCAGCACTTGATGAACAGAAAGCAAAGCAACACTTAAGCTTAAAACTTGAGCTCTTGTTATTTTCTAATAAACTTTTTAACACATCGCTTAGGCCTACTTGTTTCTGTTTTTCTCTGTGTTCTTAAATATTATACTCATATTATAAATGAGTCATCACAAAAGTGCATGTTAGCCATATCAATTTAGTTTTAAAATGTTGGTATTATTATTCTATTTTAGACTGCTTTGAAAAGGCTCAAGAAATGTCTGAACAAAAATGTGTTCTCCTCGTCGCCGACTCAAAAGGCTGGGAAAATTACCAATACCAGGTTTGTCTTTGTTTTTCTCATTAGTTCCACAAGGTGTGCTGTACTACAGTTTGTATAAGATGACAGTAAGTGAACATGAATCATCTTTTTCATGTGTGTTTCAGGCCAATCTGTGCTGTTTATATCAGATCATTAAAAAAACAAGGAATTCCTAATGAGCAGATTGTGGTGATGATGTATGATGACAACGCTCACAATCCCAAGTGAGTAATTTCCTGAATCTTTTAAGTATGGTTGATCTCAATCTTCGGTGCTAAACATACTGCTAAATAGTATGCGGGAACAACCAGGTTCTCAGAAACAAAATAGGGGTGTCATAGAGGGGTGAACGGAAGACTATAGGCCTACAGTAAATATGATTTTTGCATTCCCATTTGCCACAATTGCATAAGGAAAAAAAGCAGCATTGATACAGCAGCATTTCCAAATAGAGAGATTAGTTATGGAAGTCAGAAGAGAGAAAGATGTCAAATTTACCGTCACTCCCTCAGCCATGCATTAGAAATTAAACAGTGTTAACTGTTTAACAGAAATTAAACCTCACAACAGTGTTAACTAGTTTTTTTTGTCATTTATTGTCAAGGTCATATAACATAGTATAGTGTTAAAATTTACATTTAGTGAAGTGTAGTAAAGTCGGCCTATAGGGTGATAGAATATAATAAAATTACAGAAATGAAATACGGTAGAGGCTAATAGTCAAATGAAAGACAGTACATTAGTCTAGCATCAAACTTCACTGTTATCTGCATGTATTTACATATAAAGAAAAGAATAAACAGCATTCAATAAGTCTCAATAGCTCTTAACCAGAAATGAAATGCTTTTGAGAACCCCCTGTTCTTAACATGACATTATATTTAAACATTCACGAACACTGGGCTTTTTGATAAGGTGAACAAAAATAAATGAACATTTATTACAACACATACCCAGTCTTTGCACGTGTCCCACGCGTGATCAACCCAGATCCAGCGCACACAAACTCATAGGCGTCCTTAAAAGCCGATCTATAAAACATTTCTCATTGAACACATATGTATGTAATATGTAAAGATAACATGCAAACATTCTGTTCACTGGTCTGAGAATGGATATTTACCTCACCAAACCTTAAATAGGTGTATTTGACCAAAACCAGGAGCTCTAGCGTGCAATCACTGCTCTCTCTTCACTCAAACTAGCGCATGCACACTACACGAGGCAATGCGTAAAGTGAGCGTCGCAACCATAGACATGTATAGAAAGGCTAGATGGCTTACCGGCGCTGAGAGCCAATGGGACCCGACGACGTCACACAGCGGCCATCTTAGGAAAGGACCGCTCGTCCAGTTATAACATTAAAGTCTATTGTGCATGTAGTGCTGAAATAACTATATTTTGCTCAATTTTCAACCGATTTTCAAACGGCTTGGTGTGTCATAAACGTCAGGGATGCGGCTATTTAACTGCATACTTGTGAAAAATTATAGCCACGGAGTTTATTAAACATCGGCATCAGCACAAATCATAGCCACGTTAATAAGGTTTGTAATAAACCAAACCGTTTGTAAATCCGTCAAGAATTCAGCAAGTTACGAGCGTTTTAGTTGGCGTATGTCACTCACCTTCCGTCCACAGCAGCAGGGAGCAGCAGCGCAGTCTCCTGACCTAAGATGGCAGCCAAGTGACGACACAGCTGACTCCGCCTTGAGCCATCTAGCCTTTCTATACATGTCTATGGTCGCAACACCAACTCTTAAAGGGACCACGACCCAATTTTTGTTTAGTGTCATACTTTGTACCGCTTATCCCACTTGGCTACATTCTCCCCTGCTAAATGTCATTGTCCTCGATGACTAATACATATTCTTTACTTCTTTGACAGCTTCTCTAAAAACACACTGCCTAAACTTGTTAACACCTGAGAAAAGACTTCGGGGCTAAGTGACACTGCATTACATACTGATCTCGGGTCATAAAAGGGGTTTGAGCATGGGCGTCGGAAGCAAAAGAAAAGTGGGTGGGTCCTCCCCCAGAAACCTGTTACTGGAGTAAATGCAATTTCATGTATTCTGGTGCCTTTTAATTAAACAAGTAAACTAAACTCTGCTTCACGTCGGGCAGTTTTTTGCCTCCACGTCGTGCATTAAATGCACAGCTATCCATGGATTAGCCCGCTGCTGATACCACACAGCATTGACAACTTAAATCTGTTATTGATGTTTGTAACGCAATATTTGACTAGAAGGGTACAGCGAGCGGTTATTTTCATCAGTTGCAGCTCGTTGAGAAATATAATGTAGCGATTTCAGCGGAAATGGAGTTTAATTCATTAGGGCGTTCCTCAAGCGGAATGGATTTGACTGACGGCGCTCTGAAAAGCGAACAGACATATGCGCTGAATGTAAAAGTGAGTGGGTCCAATATCATTGGTCTTAAAAAGTGGGTGGGTCTTGTCCCACCCATATACAATGGTTCCGATGCCCATGGGTTTGAGTGTAAACCAGCATTGGCCCTTTTTGTTCTCCTAGGTGTTGGTACAGGCAAACCGGTACAGGTGTACCGCTTATCCCACTTGGCTACAGATAGATAGATAGATAGATAGATAGATAGATAGATAGATAGATAGATAGATAGATAGATAGATAGATAGATAGATAGATAGATAGATAGATAGATAGATAGATAGATAGATAGATAGATCTAAGTCTTTATTGTCCCATAGGGATAATCATTTCCACACATCTTTTTTTCTTTTCCATAACACAGAAATATAACATATGAGGAACACATAGAACATGTAACACATATCCAAGTACATATACAAACACACACTCATTAAGACACCCACATAAACACGTCAGATGTGAAAACTACAAGGCAACTGAGGTGAGGGGTGGCAGTATTACAGTTTGTTCAGCACTGTGATGGTGGTGGGGACAAAACTTTTTTAAAAAATAGGCTTTAGTCCAGGTTAGTGCTCTGTATCTGCGACCGGATGGGAGTAGTGTGAAGAATGTATTCAGGGGGTGGTCTGTGTCAGCTGCTATTGCGCGTGCTAGGCGTGTGATGGCTGTGTTATTCATGTCCGATAGGCTGGGTGTGGGAAGATTGATGATCTTGGAGGCAATATGTGTGGTTTTAGTGAGTTTGTTTTTGCAGGTGGCGGTTAGCATTGTGTAGAAACAGGTTGAGCAGTACAGCAGGGTGGGTTGAATGATGCTTTTGTAAAGTAGGAGCAGGAGGTGAGGGGCAACAGAGAGGGCTTTCAGTTTGCGTATTACATGTAGTCTTTGTTGTGCACATCCTTGAAGTTGATTTTATTATCTATAATGAGTCCCAGGTATTTAAAGCTGCTTACCTGTTCGATTGGTTGACCGTGGATGTGGGTATGGTTCAGTCCAGGTGGTGATTTGGTTGATGTGTACATGACCAACTCTTTTGTTTTGTCTGTGTTCAGTTGGAGGTAATTGTTCTGACACCACTGTGAAAACTGAAATTGAGTCCTGATATGCTGTGATGGAGTTGTTGTTGTTGAGTAATCCAACTATGGCAATGTCATCAACGTATTTGTAGTAAGTTGTGACGGGTGATGGGCTATTGCAGTCGTTGGTGTACAGGGTGTAGAGAAAGGGACTGAGAACACAGCCCTGTGGGGCACCAGTGTTGGTGATGATGGTTGATGATGTTGTTGAGCCAATTCTAACGGTCTGCGGTCTGTTGCTGAGGAAGTTATGGATCCAGTGAATGAGAGGTGGGGGGATGTTGAGGTAATGTGATTTCTTGATGAGCTGGTGACGTTGGATTGTGTTGAAAGCGGAACTGAAATCAATGAAGAGGAAGTTTCCAGATGTCTGTAGGTGTTGAAGAATAGGATGGAGAAGGCATACCACTGCGTCCTCCGTACCTCGTCCGGGTCTATATGCAAATTGATGTGGGTCCAGGTGTTGTCTGAAGGTTGGCAAGATGAGGTGGAGGATTCATTTTTCCAAACATTTCATGATTATGGGTGTGAGTGCAATTGGTCGATAGTGGTTAGGCTCTGAGGGGCGGGGTTTCTTTGGGATAGGTGCAATGGTTGAGGTTTTCCAGAGGATGGGTATTGACGCTGTCCTATATGACTCACAGAAGATGGTGTGGAAAATGGGAGAGAGCTCCATGGCACAGAGCTTAAGCATCCTTGCTGGGATGTCGTCTGGCCCTGTTGCCTTGCTAGGTTTGCACCTGGCCAGCTGCTGTCGGACATCCTCCCCTGTGAAGGGGGGGTGTGTGGGTTCTTGGCGGGGGAGGGCGCTGAGCAAAAAAGTTATTTAGGGTGTTGGCAGAGGTTAACGGGTCTGGTGCTGTGATGTGCTGTGGTGCTGTGATGTCCAGTTAGTATTTTGACTCTTTGAAAAGCTTGTTTTGTGTTCATGTTACTGAATTCCTGCTCCATTTTATCTTTATATTTCATTTTGGCTTTGGTGATGTCGTTTTTTTGTCTGTCTATTGAGTAGTTTGAGAGTGGCCCAGTCCTCCTGCTTGAAAGCTTTTTGTTTTTGTTTGAGAGTGAGCTTGATATGGGTTGTGATCCAGGGCTTATAATTTGGGTATCTGGTGTTCGTTGTCAGAATAGTTGTGGTGATGCAGAACTTTATGTAGTCCGTTAGTGAAATCCGCTCATCCAAACTTCCCTGAAAACCGTCCCAGTCGGTGCATGAGAGAGAGCCCTGCTACTGTGTAATTGCGTCCTCCGACCATTGGGTGATGCTGTGCGTTTGTGGCTTGATGCGCTTCAGTTCCGGTTTGTATTGCGGCAGAAGGAACATGACATTGTGCTCAGAGAAGCCGAGTGGAGGTTGAGCCCGAGCGCTGAAGGCATCAGTTATATTACCATAACACAAGTCCAGAGTGTTCTCTTTTCTTGTGGGAACATCCACATACTGTTGGAAGGACGGAGGAACATCACCGAGGATGCATTTATTAAAGTCCCCTGATATAAACGCCTGATATATACCTGGCTAGCATGGAGTTAGCCACCTCGGCTAGTATCTCCGCGGCTACCTTGGTGTTAGCACTAGGAGGGATGTACATACAGGTGACAACCACAGCGGGGAATTCCCTCGGGAGGTAAAAGGGACGCAAGGTCAGGGTCAGCATCTCCACGTCTGGTGTGAGGCCACCTGTTGTTAATGTAGACACAGACCCCGCCACCTCTCCCCTTGCCTGACTGGCAAGTCATTGTAAGTCATTTATAAGTGGTTAGTTAATTATGAACTAATCATTTACAAAACATTCATAAATGATTAGCAAGTGATATACTAACATTTGATGTATGTTTTGTAAATTCCGTTACAAGTCATTTACAAGTGATTAGTAAATAATTCATTAATTATTTAACACGACAATGCGTTCATAAATGATTAATAAGTGATATGTTAATTATTGCATGTATGTTTTGTAGATTCAGTTATAAGTAATTTATAAAACATGAATATGCGTTTCTAAAATGTTTAATAAATTATGTTTTTTTTTTGTATGTATGTAGCAATTAGAGGGTGCAGAAAGTGTTGTAAATGCCTTGTATACACGTACAGATCATTTGTAACAGGTAAGTAACAGTGTTCAACACAATGATGTGCAAACGCATGAATAAATAATTTACAACTATTTCTGCATCCCCTAATCTAAAGTGTAAACTATTCATCACTTGTAAATGTGTTACACATCATTCGTAGATAACATTCCGTAGGTAACGGAATTTACAAAACATACATAAAATGTTAGTATATCACTTGCTAATCATTTATAAATGTTTTGTATTAATCATTAACTAACCACTTATAAATGACTAACAACTGAACGTTATGAAGTGTTACCAAATTAGGAATATTGAAGTGACTAGTTCCTTGTTCCAAAATGTATTTTTTGTCATTTTTTTATGAATGTTATGTGCTCACCTACTAGCATAAAAATATTAGCTTTTTAATTTGGATTTGCAGCATGTATAATGTAATAAATTAATATTTACCTAAGAGACCATGCAAAAAAAAAGCCATCAGAATCATTGTTGTTCAAATATGAAATAAGAGGAAAAATGAAATTTCATAATCTGTCTATTTTATAACGTGATATTGATATTTGTAATACCATCTGTGAAATTGTTTTATTTCAATAGTGATGATACTGATACGTATTTGCGTCAAATGTGTGTGGCAATGCAAGTTCCTTTGTAAAGGATCCGAAGAATGTTGCAGCACTGGTTGCAGTTTTCTTTCAGAAGGTTCAGTTAGGGTGAGGTTCAGTTATTGCTCTGATCACCAGATCATGATAAATGTTCACATAGGTGTGTCTGCGTACGAGCTGACTGACAGCTGGTACTCCCAGTCAAAGCTGTCAATATTCTTAGAATAGCTTGTAAGTAAAAAGAGGCAGCATTTTGCCACACACAAAAATACCACACATGCATGCACATCATAATGTTGCTGCTATTTATGTCACGGGCGAGGCCACAAAAGAGCAACAGGGCAGTGATCCACACATGATTCATAATTCCATATTCATTTGCTAGTAGCCTATAGTAATTGAAATTGACAACAATATCACAATGGGTCTTTAATTCATGTAACATGTTCCAGGCCTTTGTTCATCAAACAAAAATGATTACAGGGAGATTGAATCTGGGAATCTGATTTTACTCACAAACTATATGGCCAGTGGCGGCGTTTCACAAAAACCTAGAGTATGGCATTCTTTCTGGACATACATAGAACAACGACATTACCGAAAGATATACCTCACATTATACCAAACAAAATGCACAGGCTTATCAGGCTAATCAAAAAGTATGACAGGCTAATCAAAAAGACGCCCGATTAAGTGATGCAATAGACCCTTTTTGAGGCGTCACCATGTTTACTAACTGAAAAGGGGTCTATAGCTGCGCACTCTCACTCCACACATTTTTTTTTAAATAATAATACTTTTGCAATAATGTAAACATGTATAATACAGTTATGTGTTCATTTAAAATCTGCCATTGTTAAGATAATAAAAACACGTTGTTTTTTTTTCTGATCCAATCAGAGAAGGCGTTAAGATCATAAGAGCAGTGCAGCGCTCATCGTGATTGGTCACTTATCGCGTGTTTTGCCTTCGGATTTATTATCAAATGAATAATTATCATGAATAATTATCATGATCACTCATGAATAAATGAATAAAAAAAAATGTTTAGCAACTTTATTGCACCTAAGTATAAAGTATAGCAAGTGTAGGAAAAGTCACAAAGTCTCATGTCATTTGGATGTAAGGAATTTCATAATTAAATAAAAAAGGCCAGATTTTACAGTGGGAAACCGTGTTGAATTGCTCCAGCATCATATAATGTAAACTGCATTTATGACAAACAAAGAACTACACAGATGCATTTATATCAACGATATATCAATAAATGCACGCACGTTGGTTGTCATCTGCTTTTGTTCTGACGCTGAGGAGATATTAGCTGCTTCGAGGAGCCGGTTTCATATGACTTTTAAAGGTGACTGAGGCAATCATGAAACCCATTTTTTGGGGGGCTGGGTGGAAAATTAGGGGGTTAAAGGCCTCATAAAATCTTTAACGAGCATCATCATCAGCTGATGTTTTATCTAAACTCTGACTGCTAGGGTATGACAATGGCCATACTCTGCCATATGCAAACGCCGCCCCTGACTATGACCCTAACTGTAAGGAAGATGTAGGCTGAGTGGAATCCATAAGCGGGTCTTTATTAAAGGATCTGAGCATAAAATCCAAACAATAGTCACAACTCGTAGTCAGGTCACAGGCCTTGGTCGAAGCACAGGTAAAGCAATCCAATGGCAGACAAATCCAAAAAACAGCAATCCAAAAGCGTGAATCAAAACAATGGTCATAACAGTAATCATCAATAGAGAATGGTAGAATGCTTAGTAAGGCAGAGAACTGGCAATACTTTGCAATAAGGCAGTGATAGCACATGGCTTAAATACAGGGTGACAGGAAATGACAAGACAGGAACTGATGTGGCAGGAACAGGAAGTAACAGAGTTCAATATTCAGGTGATGCTCCCTCTGATGGACTGGTGGCTCATCAAACATTACACTAACACTGAACAGCATGATTTAAATTCAAAGCAATTTGTCATTATGGTTTTATAATGTCATGAAAAGTTGTTTCTCAACTGATTTTACACAAATTCTCTAAACTAAGTTTAATGATCTCAAAACATTGAATGCAGAAACATATACAGCAAAAAGTAGTTCAGGTTCACTGCATAATGTAGTAAATGTAAGCCTACCATTCTTATCAATAACACATTTAATAAAACAAAAGTCTAAAATGTATAAAATCAGGTGTTGTATATGATGACCTCAAGACCACACATGCCAGACTGTGATTTGAGATCCTCTGATCGCTGATTCATAAGTTAGATGAACTCGTTTGAACTCTCTCTATCTCTTCTCTCCAATTCTTACAACACATTATCTTTCTCTTACAACCCCCTCCAGTCTTATTCTCTCTTCTTCCTCTCCTTCTTATACATCTTCTCCTTTTTTTTCTTCCATCATCTCTTTCTTCCTTATCAACCCTTTCTTCTCCTCTTGTTCTGCCAATGGCACTTCTTCCTCTTCTTATTCTTCTGGTAACTTATTTATATGTACTTGTACTTCTTGCTCAGCTACTGTTTGGACGCTCTTGCATACTGCTCCGTCTATCGCTTTTATATTTTTATATTTTATCTCCTTTTATCACCTAATTTTAACTTCAGCAAATCAGCACAGTGCTCATACGCTTGGATTACTACAAAAAAGCAGAATTATTTTATTCGACCAGCCTCACACTGAAAGCTTACATTCCGGGGAAGAGAAAACACATCTGCCTACATTCATAAGGATAAGAGAAAACACAACTGCATAAGGATAAGATAAAATGCCTCTTCTGGAATCTATGTGCTGCAGTAACTGCCACAGACTTTTACAGAGGATTGCAGTTCTTCAAACAAAGTTATTTGCGGGACCACCAAAGCAGACGGAACACAACAGAGCTCCGTCATGGACGCCCTCAGCATACAGCCGGTGAGCCCCATGAATCTAGTGCTCCTCAACAGGCCATACTGAGTGTAGAGAAACAAGCCGATCGACTTACAAATCGATGGCACAAACAGGGAGCGAGACCCAAAGGCACGCGAGACATCAGATTGTCACGAGTATCACATATTGCCGCAGTAGCATCCTCTATCCCAGATACGGCCCTAAAAGGATTGCACACACTGGTCTCCTACCACCGCCTATACATCTTGAGAACAGATTTGAAGTATTGATGAATGAGGAATCCCCAAATTTGATGAATGTGATCGAACACAGACTGAATAAGCCAGTAGCTAACACTGATGCTAACTCGCGCTCAAGGTCGAGCAGAAAGCGGCACTCAGCTCAGAGCGCAGCCGAGCCCAGGACTTATAGTGGGTGACTCCATAATCAGAAACACTAGTAGCAGGGATACAACTACATGCTGCCTTCCAGAAGCAACATCTTGCTTGCTGATGTAAACAGGGACCTTGAGAGCATTCTGATGAAACATAAGACTGCAAATCGACTCATCGTTCATGTGGGGAAGAATGATATTAATAAAGAGCAGTCAGAATGCCTTAAAGGGCATCTTGAAGGTTTTTTTCTTCTTCAAAATTAATATATAACCTTGTATGAAAATACCATATGAAAAGTAAATGCAGGATTAAAAATCGTTTTGCAAGGCATAAGGGCACAAATTTAGTAGAAAACGGGACTGTTTTCTTGACCGTGTTGAAAAAACGCTTTTTTTCACCATCGCGTCATATTACGTCACGACAGGGAGTCGTTTGCCGCCGGGCTCTGCGTTTGCTCAGTGCAGAGTAGGTTGGTATTCAGTTGGAGCGGTCGTGATTCAGTGTGTTTTCGGTGGTTATTGTATTTCAATTAATCATCGTTGTGGTAAATTATTGTGAATTATGGCCTGTCAGGACATCAAGTCTACAGGTTTCAGAAGAATCCGAGCTAGAAAAAGGACGGTGCTATCTCCCGTGTGTGTTTTGTGCAGGGTAAGAGACGGGACTTCACTTCTGCATCTGCTTTGAAAAACGAGGCAGTGTGTAGCGTTCACTAAAGACCGGATTATTATAATCTCGGCGACATGGAGTTATATGATGACGGCGATATGTGCACACTGTCCCGGCTCCTTCATCGGGTCGCCCGGTCCGCCGTCAGATTGTGTTTCGGCCGCCGGCGGGAAACATGACGGTCGCGGATCCGTCAGAGATCACTTATTATACATCTATTTTACAAAATGCATACATGTACCTGTCTTAATGTGCCTTGTCTTAATTTAATTAACATATCCTACATAAACTTGTAATGTAATGCATTTATGTGTTTGTTATTAGTCTGCAGCCGACACTTATTATAAATATAATATATTAAGTTAATTTCCAATATGTACTCCGAATTTTAATGTTTGTGTTGGCTGTTTCTACATATAAAGTTTGTATACAGTAAGACAGTTGTGATTGTGATTATTTTTGTATTCATTGTCACCAAATGGGACTATTCAAAGCCTTTATAATGTCCCTCTTCCTCTTGAAACTGTCTCCTAATGGCTGACATACACAACACATGCAGGTAAGGGTCTAAATAATAGTTTTACTTTTGCCTGATACATGATAATAATCTGTACAATATTGTGATCTGAGCATAGTGTTATACATATCGTCGGCTAATGTGAATAAATCTATAAGCTAACACTGTTCTCTCATCAAGACCCCTGCCCTGTTCTCCTCACACCACAGCTCAATGCGTCTCCTCTGACCGTTGTTCTGTCTAATCCTGGCCTGTCTGCTCTCTTGGCTTCATATGAGGCACATAATTATATGGCTGAGGTCCGTCATACAAGTAAATATTTAGGCTACAATTTCCTCAGCGTCCGAAATGTCATTCCGATCCATTGCTTTCCTATTTTTTACTTTGACCGCTCTCCCTCCCGTTACGTCACTTCCGGTTTGGCGGTTTTCAAATGCGGAATAACATTTTCTCACAAAAACGACTCCAGAAGCCTAAATAGCGTTTTATAAGTATATGTTTATATTTAAATATAGTTCCTACATTATTTTTCTATATATTGGCTCACTGGGTACTCTAACCTGCAACATAGCCTTTAAGAAGAATTTCAATGAACTTTTTGAAACACTTAAAATAATAATAATTCATTACATTTATATAGCACTTTTCTCTGCACTCAAAGCGCTTTACATAGAAGGGGGAATCTCCTCAACCACCACCAATGTGCAGCATTCACCTGGATGATGTCACAGCAGCCATATTCGTGCACCGAACCGCGACGCCCCTACCGATTCGGTTCGATACGAATACATGTACCGTTCCACTTCCACCCCTATCACACACACAATTTGCAGGCATATTTTCTCTTTTTATTCGCAATGGTCTCTTCTTTCTTCCTTTTCCCCTTCTTCTTCTGCTACTTTTTTCCGTTCTGATTGCCGCGCTTGACTTCGAGGTGTAACCTTTATTATTGTTCGGTCTGAAATGGCGCCCAGTGACGGATGGTGTAGCAATATTGTTGTCCAGGTTGAAATCGGGAGAAATTCGGGAGAAAGGTCGGTCCGGGAGATTTTCGGGAGGGGCTTTGAAATTCGGGAGTCTCCCGGGAAAAAAAAAAGCGATGGGTTGGCATGTATGGTACATGGACCCTCACACAATCGTGGACACACTCTAGATTTACTTATCAGTAAGGGTCTAAACATTTCATCGATTGTTATTAAGGATGTAGCACTGTCTGATAATTTCTGCATTTTCTTTGATATATTGATCTCTCCTGCCATTGAAGCTAGATCTGTGACTGTCAAGAAGATATGCTTAAATGATTTATCAAGGCTATGTCTTTAACACCAAGCATATCTGCCGACTCTGTTGATTTTCTCCTTGATTCTTTTAACTTAAAAGTTAAAAGTGTAATTGATGATATGTGGAAGTCAAATTACAGTGCCTGACATCGTACTTGCAAGTTCACACACCTCTTTAATGTTAATTTTAGTGATCTCCGACTGGCGGAGTCGAACATCATTAGTGCCGACATGAATAATAATCTTAGAGAATTTACGTTTAGCATTAGCCAGCACTTTTAAATTTGCTTTGATGTGACTATGGTGGCTGGTGTCTCTATTTTCCCGTTCCGTGTAATAGAATCGCCAATAAATGAAAGCTTTAGCGTAAGTTCTGCCAGGAAGACTCAATCAGCGTGCCACGTAATACTTCACTTCTAACCAATCATGTGCTAACACTCACAGTATAAAAGTTCGGTACTTACATTCGTCTGAGTTCGCAGATGCTGACGCTGCCAATAACCTCCATCCTCCCCAACCACCACCAAGATGGTACCTTCCCCTTCATCCTCCCCACCACCACCAGGATGGTCCCTTCCTTAACCTCCAGGGGGGTCGGCTGCGCCCCTGCCTTCGTCTTCAAGCAGGATATGCAGATTCCGCTACCCTCGCATTGCTCTCTAAGGACGGGGCCTACGCCAAAGAACTTTATAAATTCATGCTTGCTGGGCTGTTAATAAATATATACGCTGTTATATCAATTTATCTCCCGAGTCTTTCTGGTAGAACTAGGGCACATTCAACATGATTCTCAGTGCGTGTTTTACTGAGTGGGGAGAACCTGTTTAATGTAGTAATCGGAACAGAAGAGCAGTGTTTTGTCCCGCAACTAGCGTCGTACCGTCACCCAATTGCCCTGCTGCACGGGCTCTACTTCAGCCGGAACCGAACAATGTACAGTGTTCACTAAACTAGTCGCATCCAAAGCAGTATCTAAAGCCCTTGCACTATTACTATCCTCAATTAAAGTTTGGATGCATGTCTCTAGTTCTGAAATCTTCTCCGTCAGCCTGACTATCTCCCTGCATTTATCACATGTAAATCCTGTGCTGACAGAGAAAGCTATGCTATACATGTTACATGAAGTGCAAGTGACAATGAGAGAAGTCATGACTTACCGTGTTTGTTGACTGGCGCGAGAGTGCGAGCAAATTAAATAAATAAAGAGCACACGGATGGCACGCTAACAGGCTAGCAAAATACTAGCGTTTTGTGCTAGGAATGAATTAGATTAAAGCTAGCTATCGCAGGTTGATATGTGAAGTTGAGTAAGTTATTTTTAGCTTAACCCTCTGGGTTAACCCTTTGCTGTTTTTTTTTCCCTCATAGCAGCAACATAGACTTAAAATACTCCGTCATTTATGGTCATACAGACTTAAGAAATATGAAAAAAGAATCTGTGAGATGTCTACTTTTGTATGTGTCCACTTACAATCAAGACAAAACGTTGTGCGTTTGTAAAATAAAGAAAATAAACAGGGTGTGCTTTCTGCCTCCGTCTCGTGAACTTTTTTTTCTTGAGCACGTCTCTAAACGTAAACAAAACTCAGCGAATACTTGTCACACATTTGTGAGCTCTATATATTTATAAACATTTGAGTGTCTAGTTTTAAATGACCTGATTCAAAACGAACACAAATATTCTCTGTTTAAGTAATTTGTATAAAACCAACAAGATGTCCAGTTTCTCAAACCCTTGCTCATTAGTGTTAATGTGACCACAATCACATGCGCAAAATATATTGACATGCAAATCATCCATGCGTCACGCAAACGCGCTCATGACCTTAAAAACAATGCACCAAACTTCATTAATCCTCTGCTGTTGTCAAGTTTGGAAGACACGCTGTGAGCTTACATTGGATTTACATCAGAAGAAGAAGAACGTGATTTGAAGACAAGGAAGATTTTAAAGTAAGAAATAATTCTGAATTATATTAGTTAGTGTTATTGTTGCATAAACTTCACATTGCAGTTGAACTTACATTTACATTTATTCATTTAGCAGACGCTTTTATCCAAAGCGACTTACAAATGAGAAACAATAGAAGCAATTAAACTAGCAGTAGGACAACAGTACGTAAGTGCTATGACCCTTCACAGTACAATCCAACGCAATTTTTTTTTTTTTGAATAGATAAGAAAGTGTTAGTAGTACTGGATCAAGTGCTCAAGTGCTGCCGAAAAAGATACGTATTAAGCAGTTTCTTAAAGATGGCTACAGACTCAGCAGCTCTGGCTGAGTTAGGCAGATCATTCCACCAGCAGGGAACAGTCATGGTGAAGGTCCGAGAGAGAGATTTCGTGCCTCTTTGAGATGGCACCACCAGACGCCGCTCACTTGCAGAGCGCAAGTTTCTGGATGGCACATAAGTCTGAAGTAATGAGTTCAGGTACAGGGGAGCAGTGCCAGTGGTTGTTCTGTAGGCAAACGTCAGTGACTTGAATTTGATGTGAGCGGCAACCAGCAACCAGTGCAATTTCGTGAGGAGAGGAGTGACGTGTGCTCTCTTCGGCTCGTTGAAGACTGCAGCATTCTGGATCAGTTGCAGAGGTTTGACAGTGCAAGCTGGGAGACCAGCCAGGAGAGCATTACAATAGACCAGTCTGGATAGAACAAGCGCCTGAACAAGGAGTTGTGTAGCATGCTCTGATAGGAAGGGCCTGATCCTTCTTATGTTGTACAAGGCAAATCTGCATGACCGGGCAGTGCTAGCGATGTGGTCTGTGAAATTCAATTGGTCATCAATTACAACTCCCAGGTTCCTGGCTGATCTTGATGGAGTTATGGATGACGAGCCTAACTGGATGGTGAAGTTGTGATTAAGTGCTGGGTTAGCCGGGATTACAAGTAGCTCTGTCTTCGCAAGGTTTAGTTGAAGGTGGTGGTCCTTCATCCAGCCAGGAATGTCTGTTAGGCAGGCTGAGATGCGAGCGGCTACCGTCGGATCATCAGGCTGGAATGAGAGGTAGAGTTGTGTGTCATCAGCGTAGCAGTGGTAGGAAAAGCCATGTTTCTGAATCACAGATCCTAGTGATGTCATGTAGATTGAGAAGAGAAGTGGTCCAAGCACTGAGCCCTGAGGCACACCAGTGGCTAGATGTTGGGTCTTAGACACCTCACCCCTCCACGACACCCTAAAGGACCTACACGAGAGATATGACTTGAACCACTGGAGTGCAGTTCCCGAGATCCCCTTCATCTTTAGGATTGACAGGAGGATCTGATGGTTAACTGTGTCAAAGGCAGCAGACAGATCCAGCAGGATGAGAACTGAGGACTTTTAAGCTGCCCTTGCCAATCTCAGAGCTTCAATTACTGAGAGCAGAGCAGTCTCAGTTGAGTGTCCGCTTTTGAAGCCAGACTGATTGTTGTCCAAGAGGTTGTTCTGCGTAAGAAAGGAGGAGATATGGTTGAAAACAACTCGTTCAAGTGTTTTTGCGACGAATGGAAGAAGGAATACCGGTCTGTAATTCTCCAGATGTGCTGGATTTAGAGTGGGTTTCTTAAGCAGTGGGGTTACCCGAGCCTGCTTGAATGCTGTGGGAAATGTACCAGTGTGAAGAGATGTGTTTATGATGTGTGTGAGTGTGGGTATAACAGAGGAAGAAATAGCTTGAAGTAGGTTAGTGGGAATAGGATCAACCGGACAGGTAGTAGGGCGATTGGAAAGGAGGAGTTTGGAGACTTCGGTCTCTGAAAGCAAGGAGAAAGAGGGTAGAATGTGTGTGTTAGCTGGTAAAATGTGTGTGTTAATTTGTGGATTAGTAAATTGGCTGCTGATGGTGGTAGTTTTGTTTATGAAGAATGTGGCAAAATCATCATCTGTTTGGGTTGATGAAGGAGGAGGAGGGTTAAGAAGGGAGGAGAAGGTTTTGAAAAGCATGCGAGAGTCAGAAGAATTGTTAATTTTGTTGTGATAGTCAATTTAGCAGTAGATATGTTAGCAGAGAAGGAAGAGAGGAGGGATTGATAAAGACCAAGGTCAGTATGATCTTTGGATTTGCGCCACTTCCTCTCTGCACCCCTGAGTTTAGCACGATGTTCACGGAGAACATCAGATAACCAGGGGGTGCGGGCTGGCCTGGAGGAAAGGGGGCAGAAGTTGTCCAAGCAGGATGTTAGAGTGGAGAAAAGAGTATCAGTTGCACTGTTAGTATCTAGTGCTGAGAGCTGGTCTGGTGGAGGAAGTGTGGACGAGACCAAAGAGGATAGACAAGAGGGTGAGAGTGAGCGTAGGTTACGCCGAAAGGTGACCTGTGGAGGAGTGCGTGTTGTGTTCTTAGGCAGATTGAGGTTGAGAGTGAGGAGGAAGTGATCTGAGGTGTGCAGTGGAGTGACAAGAGTATGGTCAGTGGAGCAGTAGCGTGTGTAAATAAGGTCCAGTTTGTTACCCGATTTGTGAGTAGCCGCAGTCGATACTCGTTTGAGATCGAATGAGGCAAGCAGAGTGTGGAAATCAGCAGCTTGAGGTTTTTCAAGGTGGATGTTGAAGTCTCCAAGAACTATGAGAGGAGTGCCATCCTCTGGGAAGGATGAGAGTAGCACATCAAGCTCCTCTAAGAAACTGCCAAGCTGACCTGGGGGACGATATATAACTGCACAATGAATTTTAATAGGACTAGTGATGGTAATAGAATGTGATTCAAATGAGTTGTTGTTACACAGAGGTGGTAAATTATTACATTTCCAATCGTTTGAGATGAGCAGACCAGTACCTCCACCCCTTCCAGTCAGGCGAGGGGTGTGTGAGAAAGTGAAGTTAGAGGAGAGCGGTGTGGCAGTGTCCTCTGGTCTGATCCAGGTCTCAGTCAGGGCCAGAAGGCTGAGACCTGAATGACTAGAAATAGATGTAATGAAATCA
Source organism: Phoxinus phoxinus (assembly GCF_949152265.1). Lineage (NCBI taxonomy): Eukaryota > Metazoa > Chordata > Actinopteri > Cypriniformes > Leuciscidae > Phoxinus > Phoxinus phoxinus. The sequence continues at coordinate 2,779,750 of NC_136896.1, forward strand.
GCTTTGTTAACTGCGGACTGGCAATTCCAGAGACCAATAGGAAAAGAGAAGATGGGAAGGGTACGCAGGTTGTTAGAATTGTGCCGCCTCCGACGTGTGACATTGGATTTACGAATGTTAGTAATAGTAGGGATTATAAAACACATGGTGTAAGAGCTCACAAACAGAAAGATCAGTTGACAGTTGAGTAGAAAAGAGAGGAAATGACAATAAGATAAAACAGAGATAGAAATTAATACTCAATTGCCTTGTCGGTGTCCTTGCTCGGTGGAGTCGCACAGGTAGAGTCGTTGGTCTTTACACTCTTCGGTCTTCACACGATGAGGGCTTCACACCACAGCTGCCGCGACCGCTGCCGCGGTGCACAAACCTGTTGCGCGATGCTTCAATAAATGTTCTCTGCACGCGCTGTTAGTGAGTCAGTCGCGCTGTGCGTTTGAAAAGCAAAACGCACCAAACATTAGGCTTCACGTTTTTACTCCAATCTCATTTCATAACGTCATTTCGATTGTAAACTTTTGAAGTAACATATGATAATCAATATATTTTTCTCTAGTGTAGTGTTCCTGAAGTCTTCCTTTTTAACGATGCCTGCTATACTATTGTTATTATTATTTTACGCAGCCCTGCACGTATATGCCTACAAGGCACAACAAACCTTGTGTTTATTATATATATGTGTGTGTATTTTGTACATTTTAAAAAGCTATTTTAACCAGAACAAATCTAAAATATATTCCTCAAAACGTGCAGCCCTAGTAGTTTCTCTTGATATCAGCATGTTCACAGCTGTTTGTTTTTTTCAGGGACCAGATGCCCAACTGATGAGTCCTGCTGACTTTTCAACATTCACATTAGCATTGGTAAAGTGAAAAATCAAACACCTTGGAAATGACAGGTATGTACTATGTTTTTTTAAGGAATGGCAAAAAGGTGTGTGACTGTTTAACACCCCCAGGGGCCATTTTAATATCTGGTTATAACGTTCGGGCTGTCCAGTTCGGGCTGTTTTCTTCTTCTCTCCAGGAACACGTTCAGCACGTCAGACGAGTGCTTCAAGGTGGACACATTTGTCAAGGTGGAGAAATTCGCTTTTCATGCACAGTCTGTTCCTTTCCTAGGTTACATCATCTCCTCTGAGGGAGTGCGTATGGATCCTGACAAGGTTAAGGCTGTGATAGATTGGCCAACTCCAGATTCCCGCAAGGCCCTACAGAGGTTTCTGGGGTTCGCCAATTTCTATCAACGATTCATTCTCAACTTCAGCCAACTAACCGCTCCTCTGACTGCCTTGACCTCCCCCAGAACGACGTTCAGGTAGTCCGATACAGCGGAAGCTGCATTCACCAACCTAAAGCACTGATTTGTTTCTGCCCCCATTTTGATTGGCCCTGCCCCTGGTAGGTGCAGTTCTCTCCCAACGCTCTTCCGTTGACAAGATGACAAGGTGCACCCTTGCGCGTTTTTGTCCCACCGTTTATCACCTGCCGAACATAACTATGACATTGGTAACAGAGTTGTTGGCAGTCAAGTTAGCGTTGGAAGAGTGGCGTCATTGGTTAGAAGGTTTGGGGTTACCTTTTATCGTTTGGACCGATTACAAGAACCTGGAATATGATCTGCCAAAAGACTCAACTCCAGGCAAGCTCGTTGGGCACTTTTTTCCGGCCATTTTGATTTTTCCCTCTCGTACCGCCCGGGTTCCAAAAACATAAAACCCGATTCATTATCTCGTGTTTTTGATCTATACAAACGCCCGTCTGCTCCCGAGTGCGTTTAACCCGAGACACTAGTTATCTCCACATTCACATGGGAGGTCGAATCGAAGGTCAAGACGGCCTTAGAAGGGGTAACGCCTCCGCCCGGTTGTCCAAAGAGTCCATTGTTTGTGCCGGAGGGGTTATGGTCTGACGTTATTCGATGGGGTCATTGTTCCAACGTGGCTTGTCATCCAGGAGTAAACCGCACCAATCTTTTGGTAAAGCAACAATGGTGGCCATTAATGGCTCGTGACACTTGCAGTTTTGTTTTGGCTTGCGCCACTGGTAAGACGCCTAATCGACCCCCAGATGGGGTACTCCAACTACTGTCTGTCCCTTTGAGACCCTGGTCTCACATAGCGCTATATTTTGCTGCAGCTCGTCAGCAGCGCCTACTTAGGCTCACAGTTTCGTCTTGTCTTTGTTGCATGTTTCCCGGTGCAGTGTCTGGTCTTCTTCGTGTCTTCGTGTTCTACCTGTTTCGCTCTGGATTTACTCACCTGTTCTGTCCAGCTGCCTTTTCCCGGAGGACTCATATCTTCAAGCCCCGGAGATTCTGGGTTACTGGATTCCTGTTGGCTCCATTACCTTCCTCAGAAGATCGGGTTGTCCACCTGCATTCCTGCGCTACCACAGAGACTGTTCTGGTTACTTTACTCATCTGACAACTTTCCTGTTGTGCTTCCAATGAACCTCCTTTACTCGCACTTGCATCTTCTGTTCATTTCAAGCGTCAAATCATTGTGTATGAAATGTGCTATATAAATAAACTCGCCTTTCCTATATAAAGGGAAATCATAATTGTTTTCTGAATAGTTTAATAAAATGTACTTTGTGGACGTATGGCTTAATTGTAGTTGCCTGTGTTAACAATTGAAACTTGGATAGGATAAATTTGTGTAAATTGTTTTTTATTTTTTTAAATGATGTAGGCTATGTAATTTGTATTAAACCATCAAATATTTACAATAATATTTAGGAAAATTACAAACATTTCAAGTGGCTCTGTTAACTGTTTTGAGAAGATTGAATTTAGTTTGACTAAATGTGTAAAAACAAACTGTAAAACAGGCTGAGAGACTGTAAAGATTTTGGGAACGATTATAATTCAGATTAATTTGATAGTCAATTCTATCTACGTTCATCTATTTAAAGACTAAAAATAAATGTTTCTGAGTAGCAGGTCTACAAAGAAACATTTGAACACCTGCTAAACGACTGGCGTCTTATAACATGGGGAAAGAAATGTTGTTGTTGGAGGTGGGGTATTGTTAGAGTTGACAACCCATCTAGAAAAGGTCCACCCACACTTAATACAGTCAAAAGATTGTGAGGCTTGTAGTTCATTCTTCATTCTGCAACTGGATTAACTAAGCTTCGCTGTGTTTTGGAGTTTGTGAAGCAACATTTTGTATCAGGTAATGTCACTGAGTTTATTTGATCACTTTGAGCTGTAATTACTCTTTCAGTAATCTGCTTTTGGTAAATCTGAATTATTTTGTAATATTGGTTTTGGTAACACTTTATAATAACAAGTTGTTTTCCCAAGTGTTGACAACAATAAATGTAATATAATAAATATAGAAACACATATTTCACATGTTTATGTTCATGTGTGCAGATGCAGGAGGTGTTGTTTATTACAATGAGTTTTCCATTCTCATTGTGTGTTTCAATATTGCTGTTTGGTGAGTGTTTTTACATCTTTTAAGTTAATTTGGCTGGAATGATGTTACAGTATATTCAAATAAGTGATTGACTGTATCATCTTTCAAAATAAAATCATTGTTCTTACATTTTTTATTTGTTTGTTTTAAAGGTAAAATAATTGATGGACAATCAGGTAATTCTTTTCATTCATCTTCTACTTCATCTTCACCAGTTTTAATACTGCTTCCCCTTTCTATCTCTAGCTTTCTATTAGACAAACAAAGCATGTGGGGAAAAAAGATCTTCATTATGGAACTTTATGATAAACATGTTATTTCAATAGTACAGAGACTTTAAGCTGAAAAGTCGGCACTTTATGTACATTTTGCATTAAAAATTGTTGGCTAAAGTAAGAGTCCGATTGGATCAATGAATTAATAGTTTTAAAGAGTAAGGACCTTAGTATGGAGAAATGCAAAAAAAAGATTGAGGAAAAACTGTAAATGGAATCAGAAGTTCCCCACTATAGTTTATTAAAAAGTGCAATAATTTAAGTCTCAGATAAATGCACGGATCATGAAAAAAAATTGTGCTGTGTTGCAATTTGCCCTAAAACTATGGTCTAAAAGTATGTACTGTTTGTCACAAGAAAGTATATTTTTGAGAATCACAATACGGTGTATACGTATCTAAAGGGTTGTATACTGCGTCATAGGATTTCATCTTGAAAACCACATAGTGTAGGTGTGAAACCACAAACCGGCCTGTCAATCATTCTGTCACTGTTGATATATTGAGGTATCTGTTGATAACATTCCACATTTCAATACTTTAAAACATTAGGCAACCAACACATTACAATACTTATCAATACTTAAATGTTAGGCTGTATACCTTTGTCACAGCTAAAAGAAAAGAGATGCTCATTCTTGATCTAATTTTAAATAGTATGTGTAATAATGGTATGTAGCATTGAAATATGAATTTACAAATATTTACAAACATTATTTTAATGTTTCCATAACAGTTGACCCCTGCAACAGCTACAATGCTCTGGATGATTCATGGAGAGCCACCAACAACCAATATCGCTCTGAAATAATGTGTGACTGTGAGGTCAGCTGGAACGGCTGGTACCGACTCTTTTTTGATGGTCAGAGCGTTCAGATGCCAGACTCATGTGTGGATGAGTATAGTTGTGGCACTCACGCTCCACTGTGGCTGAACGGAGGACATCCAACAGTTGAGGATGGAGAGGTCACTCGAGATGTCTGCGGTCACTATGACAATGACTGCTGCGCTTTCCAATCCAATCCCATTAGAGTCAAAGCCTGTCCAGAAGATTATTATGTCTATGAGTTTGTGAAACCATCTTTCTGCTATTTAGCGTACTGTGCAGGTAAATATATTTCCATTTTTCTTTCTCTTTTTTTACATAATTAAGTCAAAATAGCATTTTTGTTGATTTCATTTTGATCTTATCTCTTTACTTTTGTCAGATATAAGGAACATCAATATCACCTATACCATCTCAACCCCAGCTATAGAAATGACATCCATGGCTATTACGACTGGTAATGTGATGTTTCTGAAGTATTTTTGTTCAGATCAGATCCAATTTGTTGACCTGTAAAGTATGTGTGTGTAATGTGCAGCTGTGATTTTGATTAAGGTTTGCATCATCACTATTAGTGAGTCGTTTGCAGATCATGGGCCCTATTTTAACGATCTGAAACGCAAGTGTCAAAGCGCAAAGCGCAAGTAACTTTGTGGGCGGATCCGGGCGCTGTTGCTATTTTCCCGGCGGGATAAACGACTCTTGCGCCCGGCACAAATCTAAAAGGGGTTGGTCTGAAGTAGCTTCATTATTCATAGGTGTGGTTTGGGCGTAACGTGAAATAAACCAATCAGAGCGTCCTCTCACATTCCCTTTAAGAGCCGGCGCGCTAGTTCCATGGCGGATTGCTATTATAACGGGGGGGTTGCCAGGCGCACGCCAGGAGCGGTTCACAGCCGAGGAGGCCGACGTTCTCGTCAGGACCGTAAAACACAGAGAAGTGACATTGGGGATGATGGGAGAAACTCACTCAAATTAGCTACGGTTAAACAGGCGTATAATTTGGGTAAATGTGTAGCCTAATCTAGATTTTTTTTTTTTTAAATCTAGATCTTTTTCACATCTTCACTTTCCCTCGTGTGTTAATATTTTTCCTTGTAATAATGTATGATTTGCAAAAATGAAAACTGCTGCGTCTGTTTATATTAGAGAATCAAAGTGGATGCGCGTTAACACGCTACATTATGGCAAAGCACGCGCCCTTAAAATACCAGTAACGCGCAACGCGCCACTGTCTTTAGACAGTTTTTTTCCTGGTCAGTGGCGCAATTGCTTTCTAAAACTGGAAAATAGCACCAGGGAACTTTTGCGCCGGAACACGCCTCCTCTTTGCGCCGACCCGCCCCTGCGAGGGCAAGTTCATTCCCTAATTTACCGACGTGCATCTGTGGAGGGAAAAGTCCGCTGTGCGCGGGTGCAAAATAGGAATGATACATGCGTTGGTGTTCAAAGTCAATTGCGCTGGGTGCAAGATAGGTCCTATAAGTGCAGCTGCATTGTTTTCAATCACAAAAGTAAAAAGGGTCTGGGGAAATGAATTGGAGCAAAGTAGAAATGTTCCAAAAATTAGCTTGGGTACATTTAAAATCCTAAAATCTCAAATTCAAACTAATTGATTTCTTAAGTATTCACCCCCTGTAATGTGACAAATAATAAATAGTACACATAATAGAACACTTGTGTGTAGTCAGGGAGTTTCAATTGATTTTAGCTGGTGAGTCAGTAATTTGGCATAATTTACATCATGAAGAAAAAAAATAACTTTTGGTAGCTTTGCTATCCATGGCATGGATACAAGAACGTTTTCAAATCACTGGAATCATTTAGTATACAGTTTTATCAATAATTAAGAAACGGATATTCTCTGCAATGGGAAGGTTAGTTTTCCATTAAGACAATGACCCTAAATGTCAAGCCAAAATCTACACAGAAATGGCTGAAAAACACCAACAATAATAATGTCATTGAGTGACCAAGTCAGAGTTCAGATCTCAATTGATTTACAGGCCTTGAAAAAATTCTGTCAAATCCCAATCTCCATCCATGCAATCTGACAGACCTTGAATGGTTCTGCATAGGGGGAAGATTACAGTAACTGTTGCCAGATGTGAAATATCTATATAGATAGAGAACACAGACTCAAGACTGTAATGTTGTTAAAGGTGCATCTACTAAATACTGACGTAAATGGAATGAGAGCAGTCAATTATTTGTGTTTAATACTTACCATATATTTTTGAAATGTATACAATTATACTAGTAAAAAAAAAAAAAAAAAAGTAGTTTGGTTTTGGAAAATAATTTAAAAAGTAACACTTCGAAGAGTTTTGATTGGTTTAAAAATAACTCATAATTTTAAGGCAACCAGGTTAAACAAATAATTCATTGTTACAGTGTGATTGTGTTAAATTATTTATGTGCATGACTGCATGTTAATCTAATGCCACACATCCACAATAATCCATTTTAATTTAAATATAAAATTTTCAACTAAAGTATGTGTTAATGGGTCTGAAGCACTCCATTTTCACTGGAGGAAGACAACTGTAGTGTGATGAGAGGTGAACACAATGATAACATTTTTACAGTGGATGGGAACCCATCATTTATGGCTCTGGCATCACATTATGTAAACTGCATTTATGACAAAGAACTGCACAGATGCATATTTCATAACAATCTATCAATAAATGCACACACCTTGTCCTCTGCTTCTGGTGTTGGCCACCACTGCGGATTAAAGAACACGCAAGATAATGCAGACTAAAAGACATGGAGGAGCTGAAGCATGCTGCCATTTTCATATGAGTTTGAAAGGGGACTAAGGCGATCACAGAGCTAATCACACATTTTTAGGGGAGCACGGTAGAAATTGGCGCCCCTGAGTCTAGATATGCACTTTAAGATTGGTTAAAATTTTTTAAAAAGCAACCATTATAACTAAGTGAGTTATAGTAAAAAGGCAAAGTATAGAGTGAGAGAAAGCATTCTTAAGTCAAACTGCTAGTAATAAGTTCAGTACAATGGGACTTAAGGTCTACTGCTCATTTCCTTTTGACAATGTTAAATGATGTAAACGAGATGCTCATACACAAAAACTGGTTTAAGATTTTATAACTAATCCAATAGTAAAAAACTATAGGTATATAGTAGAAATTGACTTAATCTGAATTTCCCCCCCCCACAACAGCTCCCCCTGTTGACCCCTGTTACAACTACACTGTCTTGGATAATTCATGGAGAGCCACCAACAATCAAATTTCCTCTGAAATAATGTGTGACTGTGAGGTCAGCTGGAACGGCTGGTACCGTCTCTTCATTCAGAGTCAGAGCGTTCAGATGCCAGACACATGTGTTGATGAGTATAGTTGTGGCACTCACGCTCCACTGTGGCTGAACGGAGGACATCCAACAGTTGAGGATGGAGTGGTCACTCGAGGCGTCTGCGGTCACTGGAGCAATAACTGCTGCTATTTCCAATCCAATCCCATTAAAGTCAAAGCCTGCTCTGGCAATTATTATGTTTATGAGTTTATAAAGCCAGATTTCTGCTCTTTGGCGTACTGTGCAGGTAAATACATTTACACCTTCCCTTGTTTACATAAGTTATAATTGTAGCTTTGTTGGTTTACAGTGCATCAATATTTTTCAGATGTAAGGAACACAAACACTACCTATACTACTGTCACTCCGGAGACGATGTTAACCACAGAAACTACAACCATGGACATGGCAACAGGTAATGGAAGTGTGTGGGTGGGTGTGTGTGTGTATGTGTGTGTGTGATTAATTGTATATTGTTTAAGTATTTATCAAATTTGTTTTGATTTTTTCCCCCAGATATTGGGCACAACACGACTTTCTATACTACTATTATGATGGAGACCACTTCAACCATAACAACTACATTTATAGATACTACAACAATGGACACTGGTAATTTAAAATGCAATGTGAAAATTATGTGTTTTAGTTTTGAATTACGAGATCAGATGTTATGAGTTCCATTTATATAAGTTAAAAAGTTTGTGAAACATGGAATTCCCAATTTTGATTTGAATTTGATTTGTGAAATAACAGATCAAATTATAAATTAATACAAACATATTAAAACATATTTAAGTAAAAATATATAAATATATTTACTGCCCCTTACAGAAACAGTGGATACAACAATGACAATGGAAACCACAAAAACAGAAAGTAAGCCTATGGAGACGACAACTCCAGACAGTACCACAACCGAGAACACAACAGCAGAAAGCACCACGGTTAAGACAACAGTAGATAGCATCTTAACTGAGACCGCAACATCGGGCACCACAAACAAAGAAAGAACAACAGCTGTGACCACATCAGCAGAAATCACCACAACTGTGGGTACCACAACAACAGAAATTAACAACAACGAGACCACAACAACACAAAGCACAACAACTGAGACCACAACACCGGGCACCACAACAACAGAAAGTACAACAGCGGAAAGCACCACACCTAAGACAACAACTGTCAGTACCACAACTCCAGAAAGCACCACGACTGAGACCACAACACCTAGGACCAGAACAACAGAAAGTACAACAACAGCAGAAAGCACCAAATCTGAGAAGAATACAGAAAGCACCACAACTGAGACCTCAACAGCAGAAACTACCACCCCTGAGACCACAACTGTGGTGGCTACAGCAACAGAAAGCACAGCAAAAGAAAGTACCACTACAGGCACAACACCTTCAGAAAGTACCACACCTGAGACCACAGCTGATGTTACTACAACAACAACAACAGAAAGCACCAAAGCAAAAGAAAGTACCACAACCGAGACCACAACAGCAGAGAGCAACACAACTGTGGGTGCCACAAGCAAGATCACAACAGCAGAAAGCTCCACCCCTGAGACCACAGCAACACACAGCACTACGAAAACAGAAAGTACAATCACAGGCACTACAACTCCAGCAAACACAATAACTGTGGGTACCACAGCAACAGAAATTACCTCAAGCGAGACCACAGCAGCAGATAGCACCACAACAACAGAAACTACGACAACAGGCACAACAACTCCTGAAAGTATCACAACAGCGGAAAAAAACACTACCGAGATATCAACAGAGGAAAGCACCATACCTGGGGCCACAACTGTGGCTACTAGAACAACAGAAAGCATCACAGCAACAGAAAGTGCAACAGCAGAAAGCACCACAACTAAGACCACAACAATGGGTACTATAGCAACAGAAAGCACAACAACAGAAAGTACCACTACAGGCAAAAAACCTTTAGAAAGTACGACCCCAGGCACAACAACTCCAGAAAGTAAAACAGCCGAGACTACAACAGCAGACAGCACTACAACAACAGAAAGTACGACGACAGGCACAACAACTCCTGAAAGTATCACAACTAAGACCACAACAGTAGAAAGCACCACAACTGAGACCACAACAGTAGAAAGCACCACACCTGAGACCACAACTATGGCAACTAGAACAACAGAAAGCACCACAGCAACAGAAAGTACAACAGCAGAAAGCACCACAACTGAGACTACAACTGTGGCCTCTACAGAAACAGAAAGCACAACAACAGAAAGTACCACTACAGGCAAAATACCTTTAAAAAGTACCACAACTGAGACCACAACAGCAGAAAGTACCACACCTGAGACCACAACTGATGGTACTAAAACAAAAGAAAGTGCCACAGCAACAGAAAGTACCACAAGTGAGACCACAAAGGCAGAAAGTACAACCACAGGAACGACAACTCCAGAAAGTACAACAACCGAGACCACAAAAGTAGAGAGCACCACCCCTGAGACCACAACAGCAGAAAGCACTACGACAACAGAAAGTAAAACCACAGGCACTACAACTCCAGAAAGCACAACAGCCGAGACCCCAACAGCAGAGAGCAACACCCCTGAGACCAATACAGCAGAAAGCACTACGACAACAGAAAGAACAACCACAGGCACCACAACTACAGAAAGCACAACATCCGAGACTACAACCGCAGAAAGCACCACAACTGCGGACAGCACCACAACTGTGGGTTCCACAGCTACAGAAAGTACCACAAGTGAGACCACAACGGCAGAAAGTATGACTACAGGAAAAACAACTTCAGAAGTTATAACAACCGAGACCACAACAGAAGAGAACACCACCCCTGAGACCACAACAGCTGAAAGCACTACGACAACAGAAAGAACAACCACAGGCACTACAACTCCAGAAAGCACAACATCCGAGACTACAACCGCAGAAAGCACCACAACAGCGGAAAGCACCACAACTGTGGGTACCACAGCAACAGAAAGTACCACAAGTGAGACCACAACGGCAGAAAGTACAACCACAGGAACAACAACTCCAGAAGGTACAACAACCGAGACCACAAAAGCAGAGAGCACCACCCCTGAGACCACAACAGCAGAAAGCACTACGACAACAGAAAGTACAACCACAGGCACTACAACTCCAGAAAGCACAACAGCCGAGACCACAACAGCAGAAAGTACAACCACAGTCACAACAACTCCTGAAAGTACCACAACTGAGAAAACAACAGTAGAAAGCACCACATCTGAGACCACAGCTGTGGGTACTACAACAACCGCAGAAAGCACCACAACAGCGGAAAGCACCACAACTGTGGGCACTACAGCAACAGAAAGTACCACAAGTGAGACCACAACTGCAGAAAGTACAACTACAGGAACAACAACTTCAGAAGGTATAACAACCAAGACCACAACAGCAGAGAGGACCACCCCTGAGACCACAACAGCTGAAAGCACTACGACAACAGAAAGAACAACCACAGGCACTAAAACTCCAGAAAGCACAACATCCGAGACAACAACCGCAGAAAGCACCACAACAGCAGAAAGCACCACAATTGTGGGTACCACAGCAACAGAAAGTACCACAAGTGAGACCACAACGGCAGAAAGTACTACCACAGGAACAACAACTCCAGAAGGTACAACAACCGAGACCACAACAGCAGAGAGCACCACCCTTGAGACCAAAACAGCAGAAAGCACTACGACAACAGAAAGTACAACCACAGGCACTACAACTCCAGAAAGCACAACAGCTGAGACCACAATAGCAGAAAGCACCACAACTACGGGTACCACAGCAACAGAAAGTACCACAATTGAGACCAAAACAATAGAAATTAAAACACCTGTGACCACAGCTGTGGGTACTACAACAACAGAAAGCACCATAGCAACAGAAAGTACCACAAGTGACACTACAACGGCAAAAAGTACAACCACAGGAATGACAACCCCAGAAAGTACAACAATTGAGACAACAACAGTAGAAAGCACCACACCTGAGACCACAGCTGTGGGAACTATAACAACAGAAAGCACTACAACAGAAAGTAAGACTATAGACACAACATCCCCAGAAAGTTCCACAACTGAAACCACAACAACAGAAAGCACCACACCTGAGACCACAACTGTGGGTACTACAACAACAGAAAGTACAACAGCAGAGAGCATCACAACTGAGACCACAACTGTGTTGGCTACTACAACAACAGACAGCACCACAGCAACAGAAAGTGCCACAACAACAGAAAGTACAACTACAGGAAGTACAACTCCAGAAAGTACAACAACCGAGACTACAACAGCAGAAAGCACAACAGCCAAAACCACAACAGCAGAAAGAACCACATCTGCGGGTACCACAGCAACAGAAAGTACCACAACTGAGACCACAACAATAGAAAGCACCACACCAGACACCACAACAATAGAAAGCATCACACCTGAGACAACAACTGTGGGTACTACAACAACAACAGAAAGTACAACAGCAGAGAGCACCACAACTGAGACCACAACTGTGGCTACTACAACAACAGACAGCACAACAACACCGGGCACCACAACAACAGAAAGTACAACCACCGCCACAACAATTCCTGAAAGTACAACAACCGAGACTACAACAGCAGAGAGCACCACCCCTGAGACCACAACAGCAGAAAGCACTACGGCAACAGAAAGAACAACCACAGGAACAAAAACTCCAGAAAGCACAACAGCAGAGACTACAACCACAGAAAGCACCACAACTGTGGAAAGCACCACAGCAACAGAAAGTACCACAAGTGAGACCACAACGGCCGAAAGTACAACCACAGGAACAACAACTCCAGAAGGTACAACAACCGAGACCACAACAGCAGAGAGCAACACCCCTGAGACAACAAAAGCTGAAAGCACTACGACAACAGAAAGTGCAACCACAGGCACTACAACTCCAGAAAGCACAACAGCCGAGACCACAACAGCAGAAAGAACCACAACTGCGGTTACCACAGCAACAGAAAGTACCACAACTGAGACCACAACAATAGAAAGCACCACACCTGAGACCACAACTGTGGGTACCACAGCAACAGAAAGCACCACAACTGAGACAACAACTGTGGGTACTACAACAACAGAAAGTACCACAAGTGAAACAACAACAGCAGAAAGTACAACCACAGCCACAACAACTCCTGAAAGTACCAAAACTGAGACCACAACTGTGGTGGCTACTACAACAACAGACAGCACCACAGCAACAGAAAGTACCAAAAGCGAAACAACAACAGCAGAAAGTACCACAACACCGGGCACCACAACAACAGAAAGTACAACCACAGCCACAACAACTCCTGAAAGTACCACAACTGAGACAACAACAGCAGAGAGCACCACCCCTGAGACCACAACAGCAGGAAGCACTGCGACAACAGAAAGTACAACCACAGGCACTACATCTCCAGAAAGCACAACAGCCGAGACCACGACAGCAGAAAGCACCACAACTGCGGGTACCACTGCAACAGAAAGTACCACAACTGAGACCACAACAATAGAAAGTACCACACCTGTGACCACAGCTGTGGGTACTACAACAACAGAAAGCACCACAGCAACAGAAAGTACCACAAGTGAGACTACAAAGGCAGGAAGTACAACCACAGGAAAGAACACTCCAGAAAGTACAACAACTGAGACCACAACAACAGAAAATACCACACCTGTGACCACAGCTGTGGGTACTACAACAACAGAAAACACCACAACACCGGGCACCACAACAAAAGAAAGTACAACCACAGTCTTAACAACTCCTGAAAGTACCACAACTGAGAAAACAACAGTAGAAAGCACCACACCTGAGACCACAGCTGTGGGTACTACAACAACAACAGAAAGCACCACAGCAACAGAAAGCACCACTGCACCAGAAAGTACAACAGCAGAGAGCACCACAACTGAGACCACAACTATGGTGGCAACTACAACAACAGAAAGCACTAAAACAGAAAGTACGACTATAGGCACTACATCTCCAGAAAGAACCACAACTGAGACCACAACAACAGAAAGCACCACACCTGAGACCAAAACTGTGGGTACTACAACAGCAGAAAGTACAACAGCAGAGTGTATCACAACTGAGACCACGACTGTGGTGGCTACTACAACAACAGACAGCACCACAGCAACAGAAAGTAGTACAACAACAGAAAGAACAACCACAGGCACTACAACTCCAGAAAGCACCACAGCTGTGGGTACTATAACAACAGAAAGCACTACAACACAAGGCACAACAACAACAGAAAGTACAACCACAGTCACAACAACTCCTGAAAGTACCACAACTGAGAAAACAACAGTAGAAAGCACCACACCTGAGACCACAGCTGTGGGTACTACAACAACAACAGAAAGCACCACAGCAACAGAAAGCACCACAACTGAGACCACAACAATAGAAAGCACCACACCTGAGACAACAACTGTGGGTACTACAACAACAGAAAGTACAACAGCAAAAGAAAGTACCACAAGCGAAACAACAACAGCAGAAAGTACCACAACACCGGGCACCACAACAACAGAAAGTACAACCACAGCCACAACAACTCCTGAAAGTACCACAACTGTGGTGGCTACTACAACAACAGACAGCACCACAGCAACAGAAAGTACCACAAGCGAAACACCAACAGCAGAAAGTACCACAACACCGGGCACCACAACAACAGAAAGTACAACCACAGCCACAACAACTCCTGAAAGTACCACAACTGAGACAACAACAACAGAGAGCACCACCCCTGAGACCACAACAGCAGGAAGCACTGCGACAACAGAAAGTACAACCACAGGCACTACAACTCCAGAAAGCACTACAGCCGAGACCACAACAGCAGAAAGCACCACAACTGCTGGTACCACTGCAACAGAAAGTACCACAACTGAGACCACAACAATAGAAAGTACCACACCTGTGACCACAGCTGTGGGTACTACAACAACAGAAAGTACCACAAGTGAGACTACAACGGCAGAAAGTACAACCACAGGAAAGACAACTCCAGAAAGTACAACAACTGAGACCACAACAATAGAAAATACCACACCTGTGACCACAGCTGTGGGTACTACAACAACAGAAAGTATAACCACAGTCACAACAACTCCTGAAAGTACCACAACTGAGAAAACAACAGCAGAAAGCACCACACCTGAGACCACAGCTGTGGGTACTACAACAACAACAGAAAGCACCACAGTAACAGAGAGCACCACAACTGAGACCACAACAATAGAAAGCACCACACCTGAGACAACAACTGTGGGTACTACAACAACAGAAAGTACAACAGCAAAAGAAAGTACCACAAGCGAAACAACAACAGCAGAAAGTACCACAACACCGGGCACCACAACAACAGAAAGTACAACCACAGCCACAACAACTCCTGAAAGTACCACAACTGTGGTGGCTACTAAAACAACAGACAGCACCACAGCAACAGAAAGTACCACAAGTGAGACTACAATGGCAGAAAGTACAACCACAGGAAAGACAACTCCAGAAAGTACAACAACTGAGACCACAACAACAGAAAATACCACACCTGTGACCACAGCTGTGGGTACTACAAGAACAGAAAGCACCACAACACCGGGCACCACAACAACAGAAAGTACAACCACAGTCACAACAACTCCTGAAAGTACCACAACTGAGAAAACAACCGTAGAAAGCACCACACCTGAGACCACAGCTGTGGGTACTACAACAACAACAGAAAGCACCACAGCAACAGAAAGCACCACAACTGAGACCACAACAATAGAAAGCACCAAACCTGAGACAACAACTGTGGGTACTACAACAACAGAAAGTACAACAGCAAAAGAAAGTACCACAAGCGAAACAACAACAGCAGAAAGTACCACAACAACGGGCACCACAACAACAGAAAGTACAACCACAGCCACAACAACTCCTGAAAGTACCATAACTGAGACAACAACAGCAGAGAGCACCACAGCAACAGAGACTACCACAAGTGAGACTACAACGGCAGAAAGTACAACCACAGGAAAGACAACTCCAGAAAGTACAACAACTGAGACCACAACAACAGAAAATACCACACCTGTGACCACAGCTGTGGGTACTACAACAACAGAAAGCACCACAACACCGGGCACCACAACAACAGAAAGTACAACCACAGTCACAACAACTCCTGAAAATACCACAACTGAGAAAACAACAGTAGAAAGCACCACACCTGAGACCACAGCTGTGGGTACTACAACAACAGAAAGTACAACAGCAAAAAAAAGTACCACAAGCGAAACAACAACAGCAGAAAGTACCACAACACCGGGCACCACAACAACAGAAAGTACAACCACAGCCACAACAACTCCTGAAAGTACCACAACTGTGGTCGCTACTACAACAACAGACAGCACCACAGCAACAGAAAGTACCACAAGCGAAACAACAACAGCAGAAAGTACCACAACACCGGGCACCACAACAACAGAAACAACAACCACAGCCACAACAACTCCTGAAAGTACCACAACTGTGGTGGCTTCTACAACAACAGACAGCACCACAGCAACAGAAAGTACCACAAGCGAAACAACAACAGCAGAAAGTACCACAACACCGGGCACCACAACAACAGAAAGTTCAACCACAGCCACAACAACTCCTGAAAGTACCACAACTGAGACAACAACAACAGAGAGCACCACCCCTGAGGCCACAACAGCAGGAAGCACTGCGACAACAGAAAGTACAACCACAGGCACTACAACTCCAGAAAGCACAACAGCCGAGACCACAACAGCAGAAAGCACCACAACTGCTGGTACCACTGCAACAGAAAGTACCACAACTGAGACCACAACAATAGAAAGTACCACACCTGTGACCATAGCTGTGGGTACTACAACAACAGAAAGCACCACAGCAACAGAAAGTACCACAAGTGAGACTACAACAGCAGAAAGTACAACCACAGGAAAGACAACTCCAGAAAGTACAACAACTGAGACCACAACAACAGAAAATACCACACCTGTGACCACAGCTGTGGGTACTACAACAACAGAAAGCACCACAACACCGGGCACCACAACAACAGAAAGTACAACCACAGTCACAACAACTCCTGAAAGTACCACAACTGAGAAAACAACAGTAGAAAGCACCACACCTGAGACCACAGCTGTGGGTAGTACAACAACAACAGAAAGCACCACAGCAACAGAAAGCACCACAACTGAGACCACAACAATAGAAAGCACAACACCTGAGACAACAACTGTGGGTACTACAACAACAGAAAGTACAAAAGCAAAAGAAAGTACCACAAGCGAAACAACAACAGCAGAAAGTACCACAACACCGGGCACCACAACAACAGAAAGTACAACCACAGCCACAACAACTCCTGAAAGTACCACAACTGTGGTGGCTACTACAACAACAGACAGCACCACAGCAACAGAAAGTACCACAAGCGAAACAACAACAGCAGAAAGTACCACAACACCGGGCACCACAACAACAGAAAGTACAACCACAGCCACAACAACTCCTGAAAGTACCACAACTGAGACAACAACAGCAGAGAGCACCACCCCTGAGACCACAACAGCAGGAAGCACTGCGACAACAGAAAGTACAATCACAGGCACTACAACTCCAGAAAGCACAACAGCCGAGACCACAACAGCAGAAAGCACCACAACTGCTGGTACCACTGCAACAGAAAGTACCACAACTGAGACCACAACAATAGAAAGTGCCACACCTGTGACCACAGCTGTGGGTACTACAACAACAGAAAGCACCACAGCAACAGAAAGTACCACAAGTGAGACTACAACGGCTGAAAGTACAACCACACGAAAGACAACTCCAGAAAGTACAACAACTGAGACCACAACAACAGAAAATACCACACCTGTGACCACAGCTGTGGGTAATACAACAACAGAAAGCACCACAACACCGGGCACCACAACAACAGAAAGTACAACCACAGTCACAACAACTCCTGAAAGTACCACAACTGAGAAAACAACAGTAGAAAGCACCACACCTGAGACCACAGCTGTGGGTACTACAACAACAACAGAAAGCACCACAGCAACAGAAAGCACCACAACTGAGACCACAACAATAGAAAGCACCACACCTGAGACAACAACTGTGGGTACTACAACAACAGAAAGTACAACAGCAAAAGAAAGTACCACAAGCGAAACAACAACAGCAGAAAGTACCACAACACCGGGCACCACAACAACAGAAAGTACAACCACAGCCACAACAACTCCTGAAAGTACCACAACTGTGGTGGCTACTACAACAACAGACAGCACCACAGCAACAGAAAGTACCACAAGCGAAACAACAACAGCAGAAAGTACCACAACGCCGGGCACCACAACAACAGAAAGTACAACCACAGTAGAAAGCACCACACCTGAGACCACAGCTGTGGGTACTACAACAACAACAGAAAGCACCACAGCAACAGAAAGCACCCCAACTGAGACCACAACAATAGAAAGCCCCACACCTGAGACAACAACTGTGGGTACTACAACAACAGAAAGTACAACAGCAAAAGAAAGTACCACAAGCGAAACAACAACAGCAGAAAGTACCACAACACCGGGCACCACAACAACAGAAAGTACAACCACAGCCACAACAACTCCTGAAAGTACCACAACTGTGGTGGCTACTACAACAACAGACAGCACCACAGCAACAGAAAGTACCACAAGCGAAACAACAACAGCAGAAAGTACCACAACGCCGGGCACCACAACAACAGAAAGTACAACCACAGCCACAACAACTCCTGAAAGTACCACAACTGAGACAACAACAGCAGAGAGCACCACCCCTGAGACCACAACAGCAGCAAGCACTGCAACAACAGAAAGTACAACCACAGGCACTACAACTCCAGAAAGCACAACAGCCGAGACCACGACAGCAGAAAGCACCACATCTGAGACAACAACTGTGGGTACTACAACAACAGAAAGTACAACAGCAAAAGAAAGTACCACAAGCGAAACAACAACAGCAGAAAGTACCACAACACCGGGCACCACAACAACAGAAAGTACAACCACAGCCACAACAACTCCTGAAAGTACCACAACTGAGACAACAACAGCAGAGAGCACCACCCCTGAGACCACAACAGCAGGAAGCACTGCGACAACAGAAAGTACAACCACAGGCACTACAACTCCAGAAAGCACAACAGCTGAGGCCACAACAGCAGAAAGCACCACAACTGCTGGTACCACTGCAACAGAAAGTACCACAACTGAAACAACAACAATAGAAAGTACCACACCTGTGACCACAGCTGTGGGTACTACAACAACTGAAAGTACAACAGCAAAAGAAAGTACCACAAGCGAAACAACAACAGCAGAAAGTACCACAACACCGGGCACCACAACAACAGAAAGTACAACCACAGTCACAACAACTCCTGAAAGTACCACAACTGAGAAAACAACAGTAGAAAGCACCACACCTGAGACCACAGCTGTGGGTACTATAACAACAACAGAAAGCACCACAGCAACAGAAAGCACCACACCTGAGACCACAGCTGTGGGTACTATAACAACAACAGAAAGCACCACAGCAACAGAAAGCACCACAACTGAGACCACAACAATAGAAAGCACCACACCTGAGACAACAACTGTGGGTACTACAACAACAGAAAGTACAACAGCAAAAGAAAGTACCACAAGCGAAACAACAACAGCAGAAAGTACCACAACACCGGGCACCACAACAACAGAAAGTACAACCACAGCAACAACAACTCCTGAAAGTACCACAACTGTGGTGGCTACTACAACAACAGACAGCACCACAGCAACAGAAAGTACCACAAGCGAAACAACAACAGCAGAAAGTACCACAACACCGGGCACCACAACAACAGAAAGTACAACCACAGCCACAACAACTCCTGAAAGTACCACAACTGAGACAACAACAGCAGAGAGCACCACCCCTGAGACCACAACAGCAGGAAGCACTGCGACAACAGAAAGTACAACCACAGGCACTACAACTCCAGAAAGCACAACAGCCGAGACCACAACAGCAGAAAGCACCACAACTGCTGGTACCACTGCAACAGAAAGTACCACAACTGAGACCACAACAATAGAAAGTACCACACCTGTGACCACAGCTGTGGGTACTACAACAACAGAAAGTACCACAAGTGAGACTACAACGGCAGAAAGTACAACCACAGGAAAGACAACTCCAGAAATTACAACAACTGAGACCACAACAATAGAAAATACCACACCTGTGACCACAGCTGTGGGTACTACAACAACAGAAAGTATAACCACAGTCACAACAACTCCTGAAAGTACCACAACTGAGAAAACAACAGTAGAAAGCACCACACCTGAGACCACAGCTGTGGGTACTACAACAACAACAGAAAGCACCACAGCAACAGAGAGCACCACAACTGAGACCACAACAATAAAAAGCACCACACCTGAGACAACAACTGTGGGTACTACAACAACAGAAAGTACAACAGCAAAAGAAAGTACCACAAGCGAAACAACAACAGCAGAAAGTACCACAACACCGGGCACCACAACAACAGAAAGTACAACCACAGCCACAACAACTCCTGAAAGTACCACAACTGTGGTGGCTACTAAAACAACAGACAGCACCACAGCAACAGAAAGTACCACAAGTGAGACTACAACGGCAGAAAGTACAACCACAGGAAAGACAACTCCAGAAAGTACAACAACTGAGACCACAACAACAGAAAATACCACAGCTGTGACCACAGCTGTGGGTACTACAAGAACAGAAAGCACCACAACACCGGGCACCACAACAACAGAAAGTACAACCACAGTCACAACAACTCCTGAAAGTACCACAACTGAGAAAACAACAGTAGAAAGCACCACACCTGAGACCACAGCTGTGGGTACTACAACAACAACAGAAAGCACCACAGCAACAGAAAGCACCACAACTGAGACCACAACAATAGAAAGCACCAAACCTGAGACAACAACTGTGGGTACTACAACAACAGAAAGTACAACAGCAAAAGAAAGTACCACAAGCGAAACAACAACAGCAGAAAGTACCACAACAACGGGCACCACAACAACAGAAAGTACAACCACAGCCACAACAACTCCTGAAAGTACCATAACTGAGACAACAACAGAAGAGAGCACCACAGCAACAGAAACTACCACAAGTGAGACTACAACGGCAGAAAGTACAACCACAGGAAAGACAACTCCAGAAAGTACAACAACTGAGACCACAACAACAGAAAATACCACACCTGTGACCACAGCTGTGGGTACTACAACAACAGAAAGCACCACAACACCGGGCACCACAACAACAGAAAGTACAACCACAGCCACAACAACTCCTGAAAGTACCACAACTGTGGTGGCTACTACAACAACAGACAGCACCACAGCAACAGAAAGTACCACAAGCGAAACAACAACAGCAGAAAGTACCACAACACCGGGCACCACAACAACAGAAACAACAACCACAGCCACAACAACTCCTGAAAGTACCACAACTGTGGTGGCTACTACAACAACAGACAGCACCACAGCAACAGAAAGTACCACAAGCGAAACAACAACAGCAGAAAGTACCACAACACCGGGCACCACAACAACAGAAAGTACAACCACAGCCACAACAACTCCTGAAAGTACCACAACTGAGACAACAACAACAGAGAGCACCGCCCCTGAGGCCACAACAGCAGGAAGCACTGCGACAACAGAAAGTACAACCACAGGCACTACAACTCCAGAAAGCACAACAGCCGAGACCACAACAGCAGAAAGCACCACAACTGCTGGTACCACTGCAACAGAAAGTACCACACCTGTGACCACAGCTGTGGGTACTACAACAACAGAAAGCACCACAGCAACAGAAAGTACCACAAGTGAGACTACAACGGCAGAAAGTACAACCACACGAAAGACAACTCCAGAAAGTACAACAACTGAGACCACAACAACAGAAAATACCACACCTGTGACCACAGCTGTGGGTACTACAACAACAGAAAGCACCACAACACCGGGCACCACAACAACAGAAAGTACAACCACAGTCACAACAACTCCTGAAAGTACCACAACTGAGAAAACAACAGTAGAAAGCACCACACCTGAGACCACAGCTGTGGGTACTACAACAACAACAGAAAGCACCACAGCAACAGAAAGCACCACAACTGAGACCACAACAATAGAAAGCACCACACCTGAGACAACAACTGTGGGTACTACAACAACAGAAAGTACAACAGCAAAAGAACGTACCACAAGCGAAACAACAACAGCAGAAAGTACCACAACACCGGGCACCACAACAACAGAAAGTACAACCACAGCCACAACAACTCCTGAAAGTACCACAACTGTGGTGGCTACTACAACAACAGACAGCACCACAGCAACAGAAAGTACCACAAGCGAAACAACAACAGCAGAAAGTACCACAACGCCGGGCACCACAACAACAGAAAGTACAACCACAGTAGAAAGCACCACACCTGAGACCACAGCTGTGGGTACTACAACAACAACAGAAAGCACCACAGCAACAGAAAGCACCACAACTGAGACCACAACAATAGAAAGCACCACACCTGAGACAACAACTGTGGGTACTACAACAACAGAAAGTACAACAGCAAAAGAAAGTACCACAAGCGAAACAACAACAGCAAAAAGTACCAGAACACCGGGCACCACAACAACAGAAAGTACAACCACAGCCACAACAACTCCTGAAAGTACCACAACTGTGGTGGCTACTACAACAACAGACAGCACCACAGCAACAGAAAGTACCACAAGCGAAACAACAACAGCAGAAAGTACCACAACACCAGGCACCACAACAACAGAAAGTACAACCACAGCCACAACAACTCCTGAAAGTACCACAACTGAGACAACAACAGCAGAGAGCACCACCCCTGAGACCACAACAGCAGCAAGCACTGCGACAACAGAAAGTACAACCACAGGCACTACAACTCCAGAAAGCACAACAGCCGAGACCACAACAGCAGAAAGCACCACACCTGAGACAACAACTGTGGGTACTACAACAACAGAAAGTACAACAGCAAAAGAAAGTACCACAAGCGAAACAACAACAGCAGAAAGTACCACAACACCGGGCACCACAACAACAGAAAGTACAACCACAGCCACAACAACTCCTGAAAGTACCACAACTGAGACAACAACAGCAGAGAGCACCACCCCTGAGACCACAACAGCAGGAAGCACTGCGACAACAGAAAGTACAACCACAGGCACTACAACTCCAGAAAGCACAACAGCCGAGACCACAACAGCAGAGAGCACCACAACTGCTGGTACCACTGCAACAGAAAGTACCACAACTGAAACAACAACAATAGAAAGTACCACACCTGTGACCACAGCTGTGGGTACTACAACAACAGAAAGCACCACAGCAACAGAAAGTACCACAAGTGAGACTACAACGGCAGAAAGTACAACCACGGGAAAGACAACTCCAGAAAGTACAACAACTGAGACCACAACAACAGAAAATACCACACCTGTGACCACAGCTGTGGGTACTACAACAACAGAAAGCACCACAACACCGGGCACCACAACAACAGAAAGTACAACCACAGTCACAACAACTCCTGAAAGTACCACAACTGAGAAAACAACAGTAGAAAGCACCACACCTGAGACCACAGCTGTGGGTACTACAACAACAACAGAAAGCACCACAGCAACAGAAAGCACCACAACTGAGACCACAACAATAGAAAGCACCACACCTGAGACAACAACTGTGGGTACTACAACAACTGAAAGTACAACAGCAAAAGAAAGTACCACAAGCGAAACAACAACAGCAGAAAGTACCACAACACCGGGCACCACAACAACAGAAAGTACAACCACAGTCACAACAACTCCTGAAAGTACCACAACTGAGAAAACAACAGTAGAAAGCACCACACCTGAGACCACAGCTGTGGGTACTATAACAACAACAGAAAGCACCACAGCAACAGAAAGCACCACACCTGAGACCACAGCTGTGGGTACTATAACAACAACAGAAAGCACCACAGCAACAGAAAGCACCACAACTGAGACCACAACAATAGAAAGCACCACACCTGAGACAACAACTGTGGGTACTACAACAACAGAAAGTACAACAGCAAAAGAAAGTACCACAAGCGAAACAACAACAGCAGAAAGTACCACAACACCGGGCACCACAACAACAGAAAGTACAACCACAGCCACAACAACTCCTGAAAGTACCACAACTGTGGTGGCTACTACAACAACAGACAGCACCACAGCAACAGAAAGTACCACAAGCGAAACAACAACAGCAGAAAGTACCACAACA
Organism: Phoxinus phoxinus; assembly: GCF_949152265.1. Classification (NCBI taxonomy): domain Eukaryota; kingdom Metazoa; phylum Chordata; class Actinopteri; order Cypriniformes; family Leuciscidae; genus Phoxinus; species Phoxinus phoxinus. The sequence goes on from NC_136896.1 coordinate 2,804,163, forward strand.
CCGGGCACCACAACAACAGAAAGTACAACCACAGCCACAACAACTCCTGAAAGTACCACAACTGAGACAACAACAGCAGAGAGCACAACCCCTGAGACCACAACAGCAGGAAGCACTGCGACAACAGAAAGTACAACCACAGGCACTACAACTCCAGAAAGCACAACAGCCGAGACCACAACAGCAGAAAGCACCACAACTGCTGGTACCACTGCAACAGAAAGTACCACAACAATAGAAAGTACCACACCTGTGACCACAGCTGTGGGTACTACAACAACAGAAAGCACCACAGCAACAGAAAGTACCACAAGCGAAACAACAACAGCAGAAAGTACTACAACACCGGGCACCACAACAACAGAAAGTACAACCACAGCCACAACAACTCCTGAAAGTACCACAACTGTGGTGGCTACTACAACAACAGACAGCACCACAGCAACAGAAAGTACCACAAGCGAAACAACAACAGCAAAAAGTACCACAACGCCGGGCACCACAACAACAGAAAGTACAACCACAGTAGAAAGCACCACACCTGTGACCACAGCTGTGGGTACTACAACAACAGAAAGCACCACAGCAACAGAAAGTACCACAAGCGAAACAACAACAGCAGAAAGTACTACAACACCGGGCACCACAACAACAGAAAGTACAACCACAGCCACAACAACTCCTGAAAGTACCACAACTGTGGTGGCTACTACAACAACAGACAGCACCACAGCAACAGAAAGTACCACAAGCGAAACAACAACAGCAGAAAGTACCACAACGCCGGGCACCACAACAACAGAAAGTACAACCACAGTAGAAAGCACCACACCTGAGACCACAGCTGTGGGTACTACAACAACAACAGAAAGCACCACAGCAACAGAAAGCACCACAACTGAGACCACAACAATAGAAAGCACCACACCTGAGACAACAACTGTGGGTACTACAACAACAGAAAGTACAACAGCAAAAGAAAGTACCACAAGCGAAACAACAACAGCAAAAAGTACCACAACACCGGGCACCACAACAACAGAAAGTACAACCACAGCCACAACAACTCCTGAAAGTACCACAACTGTGGTGGCTACTACAACAACAGACAGCACCACAGCAACAGAAAGTACCACAAGCGAAACAACAACAGCAGAAAGTACCACAACACCAGGCACCACAACAACAGAAAGTACAACCACAGCCACAACAACTCCTGAAAGTACCACAACTGAGACAACAACAGCAGAGAGCATCACCCCTGAGACCACAACAGCAGCAAGCACTGCGACAACAGAAAGTACAACCACAGGCACTACAACTCCAGAAAGCACAACAGCCGAGACCACAACAGCGGAAAGCACCACACCTGAGACAACAACTGTGGGTACTACAACAACAGAAAGTACAACAGCAAAAGAAAGTACCACAAGCGAAACAACAACAGCAGAAAGTACCACAACACCGGGCACCACAACAACAGAAAGTACAACCACAGCCACAACAACTCCTGAAAGTACCACAACTGAGACAACAACAGCAGAGAGCACCACCCCTGAGACCACAACAGCAGGAAGCACTGCGACAACAGAAAGTACAACCACAGGCACTGCAACTCCAGAAAGCACAACAGCAGAGAGCACCACAACTGCTGGTACCACTGGAACAGAAAGTACCACAACTGAAACAACAACAATAGAAAGTACCACACCTGTGACCACAGCTGTGGGTACTACAACAACAGAAAGCACCACAGCAACAGAAAGTACCACAAGTGAGACTACAACGGCAGAAAGTACAACCACGGGAAAGACAACTCCAGAAAGTACAACAACTGAGACCAGAACAACAGAAAATACCACACCTGTGACCACAGCTGTGGGTACTACAACAACAGAAAGCACCACAACACCGGGCACCACAACAACAGAAAGTACAACCACAGTCACAACAACTCCTGAAAGTACCACAACTGAGAAAACAACAGTAGAAAGCACCACACCTGAGACCACAGCTGTGGGTACTACAACAACAACAGAAAGCACTACAGCAACAGAAAGCACCACAACTGAGACAACAACAATAGAAAGCACCACACCTGAGACAACAACTGTGGGTACTACAACAACAGAAAGTACAACAGCAAAAGAAAGTACCACAAGCGAAACAACAACAGCAGAAAGTACTACAACACCGGGCACCACAACAACAGAAAGTACAACCACAGCCACAACAACTCCTGAAAGTACCACAACTGTGGTGGCTACTACAACAACAGACAGCACCACAGCAACAGAAAGTACCACAAGCGAAACAACAACAGCAGAAAGTACCACAACGCCGGGCACCACAACAACAGAAAGTACAACCACAGTAGAAAGCACCACACCTGAGACCACAGCTGTCGGTACTACAACAACAACAGAAAGCACCACAGCAACAGAAAGCACCACAGCAACAGAAAGCACCACAACTGAGACCACAACAATAGAAAGCACCACACCTGAGACAACAACTGTGGGTACTACAACAACAGAAAGTACAACAGCAAAAGAAAGTACCACAAGCGAAACAACAACAGGAGAAAGTACCACAACACCGGGCACCACAACAACAGAAAGTACAACCACAGCCACAACAACTCCTGAAAGTACCACAACTGTGGTGGCTACTACAACAACAGACAGCACCACAGCAACAGAAAGTACCACAAGCGAAACAACAACAGCAGAAAGTACCACAACACCAGGCACCACAACAACAGAAAGTACAACAACAGCCACAACAACTCCTGAAAGTACCACAACCGAGACAACAACAGCAGAGAGCACCACCCCTGAGACCACAACAGCAGCAAGCACTGCGACAACAGAAAGTACAACCACAGGCACTACAACTCCAGAAAGCACAACAGCCGAGACCACAACAGCAGAAAGCACCACAACTGAGACAACAACTGTGGGTACTACAACAACAGAAAGTACAACAGCAAAAGAAAGTACCACAAGCGAAACAACAACAGCAGAAAGTACCACAACACCGGGCACCACAACAACAGAAAGTACAACCACAGCCACAACAACTCCTGAAAGTACCACAACTGAGACAACAACAGCAGAGAGCACCACCCCTGAGACCACAACAGCAGGAAGCACTGCGACAACAGAAAGTACAACCACAGGCACTACAACTCCAGAAAGCACAACAGCCGAGAGCACCACAACTGCTGGTACCACTGCAACAGAAAGTACCACAACTGAAACAACAACAATAGAAAGTACCACACCTGTGACCACAGCTGTGGGTACTACAACAACAGAAGGCACCACAGCAACAGAAAGTACCACAAGTGAGACTACAACGGCAGAAAGTACAACCACGGGAAAGACAACTCCAGAAAGTACAACAACTGAGACCACAACAACAGAAAATACCACACCTGTGACCACAGCTGTGGGTACTACAACAACAGAAAGCACCACAACACCGGGCACCACAACAACAGAAAGTACAACCACAGTCACAACAACTCCTGAAAGTACCACAACTGAGAAAACAACAGTAGAAAGCACCACACCTGAGACCACAGCTGTGGGTACTACAACAACAACAGAAAGCACCACAGCAACAGAAAGCACCACAACTGAGACCACAACAATAGAAAGCACCACACCTGAGACAACAACTGTGGGTACTACAACAACTGAAAGTACAACAGCAAAAGAAAGTACCACAAGCGAAACAACAACAGCAGAAAGTACCACAACACCGGGCACCACAACAACAGAAAGTACAACCACAGTCACAACAACTCCTGAAAGTACCACAACTGAGAAAACAACAGTAGAAAGCACCACACCTGAGACCACAGCTGTGGGTACTATAACAACAACAGAAAGCACCACAGCAACAGAAAGCACCACACCTGAGACCACAGCTGTGGGTACTATAACAACAACAGAAAGCACCACAGCAACAGAAAGCACCACAACTGAGAGCACAACAATAGAAAGCACCACACCTGAGACAACAACTGTGGGTACTACAACAACAGAAAGTACAACAGCAAAAGAAAGTACCACAAGCGAAAAAACAACAGCAGAAAGTACCACAACACCGGGCACCACAACAACAGAAAGTACAACCACAGCCACAACAACTCCTGAAAGTACCACAACTGTGGTGGCTACTACAACAACAGACAGCACCACAGCAACAGAAAGTACCACAAGCGAAACAACAACAGCAGAAAGTACCACAACACCGGGCACCACAACAACAGAAAGTACAACCACAGCCACAACAACTCCTGAAAGTACCACAACTGTGGTGGCTACTACAACAACAGACAGCACCACAGCAACAGAAAGTACCACAAGCGAAACAACAACAGCAGAAAGTACCACAACACCGGGCACCACAACAACAGAAAGTACAACCACAGCCACAACAACTCCTGAAAGTACCACAACTGAGACAACAACAGCAGAGAGCACAACCCCTGAGACCACAACAGCAGGAAGCACTGCGACAACAGAAAGTACAACCACAGGCACTACAACTCCAGAAAGCACAACAGCCGAGACCACAACAGCAGAAAGCACCACAACTGCTGGTACCACTGCAACAGAAAGTACCACAACAATAGAAAGTACCACACCTGTGACCACAGCTGTGGGTACTACAACAACAGAAAGCACCACAGCAACAGAAAGTACCACAAGTGAGACTACAACGGCAGAAAGTACAACCACACGAAAGACAACTCCAGAAAGTACAACAACTGAGACCACAACAACAGAAAATACCACACCTGTGACCACAGCTGTGGGTACTACAACAACAGAAAGCACCACAACACCGGGCACCACAACAACAGAAAGTACAACCACAGTCACAACAACTCCTGAAAGTACCACAACTGAGAAAACAACAGTAGAAAGCACCACACCTGAGACCACAGCTGTGGGTACTACAACAACAACAGAAAGCACTACAGCAACAGAAAGCACCACAACTGAGACAACAACAATAGAAAGCACCACACCTGAGACAACAACTGTGGGTACTACAACAACAGAAAGTACAACAGCAAAAGAAAGTACCACAAGCGAAACAACAACAGCAGAAAGTACTACAACACCGGGCACCACAACAACAGAAAGTACAACCACAGCCACAACAACTCCTGAAAGTACCACAACTGTGGTGGCTACTACAACAACAGACAGCACCACAGCAACAGAAAGTACCACAAGCGAAACAACAACAGCAGAAAGTACCACAACGCCGGGCACCACAACAACAGAAAGTACAACCACAGTAGAAAGCACCACACCTGAGACCACAGCTGTGGGTACTACAACAACAACAGAAAGCACCACAGCAACAGAAAGCACCACAACTGAGACCACAACAATAGAAAGCACCACACCTGAGACAACAACTGTGGGTACTACAACAACAGAAAGTACAACAGCAAAAGAAAGTACCACAAGCGAAACAACAACAGCAGAAAGTACTACAACACCGGGCACCACAACAACAGAAAGTACAACCACAGCCACAACAACTCCTGAAAGTACCACAACTGTGGTGGCTACTACAACAACAGACAGCACCACAGCAACAGAAAGTACCACAAGCGAAACAACAACAGCAGAAAGTACCACAACACCAGGCACCACAACAACAGAAAGTACAACCACAGCCACAACAACTCCTGAAAGTACCACAACTGAGACAACAACAGCAGAGAGCACCACCCCTGAGACCACAACAGCAGCAAGCACTGCGACAACAGAAAGTACAACCACAGGCACTACAACTCCAGAAAGCACAACAGCATTGACCACAACAGCAGAAAGCACCACACCTGAGACAACAACTGTGGGTACTACAACAACAGAAAGTACAACAGCAAAAGAAAGTACCACAAGTGAAACAACAACAGCAGAAAGTACCACAACACCGGGCACCACAACAACAGAAAGTACAACCACAGCCACAACAACTCCTGAAAGTACCACAACTGAGACAACAACAGCAGAGAGCACCACCCCTGAGACCACAACAGCAGGAAGCACTGCGACAACAGAAAGTACAACCACAGGCACTACAACTCCAGAAAGCACAACAGCCGAGACCACAACAGCAGAGAGCACCACAACTGCTGGTACCACTGCAACAGAAAGTACCACAACTGAAACAACAACAATAGAAAGTACCACACCTGTGACCACAGCTGTGGGTACTACAACAACAGAAAGCACCACAGCAACAGAAAGTACCACAAGTGAGACTACAACGGCAGAAAGTACAACCACGGGAAAGACAACTCCAGAAAGTACAACAACTGAGACCACAACAACAGAAAATACCACACCTGTGACCACAGCTGTGGGTACTACAACAACAGAAAGCACCACAACACCGGGCACCACAACAACAGAAAGTACAACCACAGTCACAACAACTCCTGAAAGTACCACAACTGAGAAAACAACAGTAGAAAGCACCACACCTGAGACCAAAGCTGTGGGTACTACAACAACAACAGAAAGCACCACAGCAACAGAAAGTACAACCACAGTCACAACAACTCCTGAAAGTACCACAACTGAGAAAACAACAGTAGAAAGCACCACACCTGAGACAACAACTGTGGGTACTACAACAACTGAAAGTACAACAGCAAAAGAAAGTACCACAAGCGAAACAACAACAGCAGAAAGTACCACAACACCGGGCACCACAACAACAGAAAGTACAACCACAGTCACAACAACTCCTGAAAGTACCACAACTGAGAAAACAACAGTAGAAAGCACCACACCTGAGACCACAGCTGTGGGTACTATAACAACTACAGAAAGCACCACAGCAACAGAAAGCACCACACCTGAGACCACAGCTGTGGGTACTATAATAACAACAGAAAGCACCACAGCAACAGAAAGCACCACAACTGAGACCACAACAATAGAAAGCACCACACCTGAGACAACAACTGTGGGTACTACAACAACAGAAAGTACAACAGCAAAAGAAAGTACCACAACACCGGGCACCACAACAACAGAAAGTACAACCACAGCCACAACAACTCCTAAAAGTACCACAACTGTGGTGGCTACTACAACAACAGACAGCACCACAGCAACAGAAAGTACCACAAGCGAAACAACAACAGCAGAAAGTACCACAACACCGGGCACCACAACAACAGAAAGTACAACCACAGCCACAACAACTCCTGAAAGTACCACAACTGAGACAACAACAGCAGAGAGCACAACCCCTGAGACCACAACAGCAGGAAGCACTGCGACAACAGAAAGTACAACCACAGGCACTACAACTCCAGAAAGCACAACAGCCGAGACCACAACAGCAGAAAGCACCACAACTGCTGGTACCACTGCAACAGAAAGTACCACAACAATAGAAAGTACCACACCTGTGACCACAGCTGTGGGTACTACAACAACAGAGAGCACCACAGCAACAGAAAGTACCACAAGTGAGACTACAACGGCAGAAAGTACAACCACACGAAAGACAACTCCAGAAAGTACAACAACTGAGACCACAACAACAGAAAATACCACACCTGTGACCACAGCTGTGGGTACTACAACAACAGAAAGCACCACAACACCGGGCACCACAACAACAGAAAGTACAACCACAGTCACAACAACTCCTGAAAGTACCACAACTGAGAAAACAACAGTAGAAAGCACCACACCTGAGACCACAGCTGTGGGTACTACAACAACAACAGAAAGCACTACAGCAACAGAAAGCACCACAACTGAGACAACAACAATAGAAAGCACCACACCTGAGACAACAACTGTGGGTACTACAACAACAGAAAGTACAACAGCAAAAGAAAGTACCACAAGCGAAACAACAACAGCAGAAAGTACTACAACACCGGGCACCACAACAACAGAAAGTACAACCACAGCCACAACAACTCCTGAAAGTACCACAACTGTGGTGGCTACTACAACAACAGACAGCACCACAGCAACAGAAAGTACCACAAGCGAAACAACAACAGCAGAAAGTACCACAACGCCGGGCACCACAACAACAGAAAGTACAACCACAGTAGAAAGCACCACACCTGAGACCACAGCTGTCGGTACTACAACAACAACAGAAAGCACCACAGCAACAGAAAGCACCACAGCAACAGAAAGCACCACAACTGAGACCACAACAATAGAAAGCACCACACCTGAGACAACAACTGTGGGTACTACAACAACAGAAAGTACAACAGCAAAAGAAAGTACCACAAGCGAAACAACAACAGGAGAAAGTACCACAACACCGGGCACCACAACAACAGAAAGTTCAACCACAGCCACAACAACTCCTGAAAGTACCACAACTGTGGTGGCTACTACAACAACAGACAGCACCACAGCAACAGAAAGTACCACAAGCGAAACAACAACAGCAGAAAGTACCACAACACCAGGCACCACAACAACAGAAAGTACAACAACAGCCACAACAACTCCTGAAAGTACCACAACCGAGACAACAACAGCAGAGAGCACCACCCCTGAGACCACAACAGCAGCAAGCACTGCGACAACAGAAAGTACAACCACAGGCACTACAACTCCAGAAAGCACAACAGCCGAGACCACAACAGCAGAAAGCACCACAACTGAGACAACAACTGTGGGTACTACAACAACAGAAAGTACAACAGCAAAAGAAAGTACCACAAGCGAAACAACAACAGCAGAAAGTACCACAACACCGGGCACCACAACAACAGAAAGTACAACCACAGCCACAACAACTCCTGAAAGTACCACAACTGAGACAACAACAGCAGAGAGCACCACCCCTGAGACCACAACAGCAGGAAGCACTGCGACAACAGAAAGTACAACCACAGGCACTACAACTCCAGAAAGCACAACAGCCGAGACCACAACAGCAGAGAGCACCACAACTGCTGGTACCACTGCAACAGAAAGTACCACAACTGAAACAACAACAATAGAAAGTACCACACCTGTGACCACAGCTGTGGGTACTACAACAACAGAAAGCACCACAGCAACAGAAAGTACCACAAGTGAGACTACAACGGCAGAAAGTACAACCACAGGAAAGACAACTCCAGAAAGTACAACAACTGAGACCACAACAACAGAAAATACCACACCTGTGACCACAGCTGTGGGTACTACAACAACAGAAAGCACCACAACACCGGGCACCACAACAACAGAAAGTACAACCACAGTCACAACAACTCCTGAAAGTACCACAACTGAGAAAACAACAGTAGAAAGCACCACACCTGAGACCACAGCTGTGGGTACTACAACAACAACAGAAAGCACCACAGCAACAGAAAGCACCACAACTGAGACCACAACAATAGAAAGCACCACACCTGAGACAACAACTGTGGGTACTACAACAACAGAAAGTACAACAGCAAAAGAAAGTACCACAAGCGAAACAACAACAGCAGAAAGTACCACAACACCGGGCACCACAACAACAGAAAGTACAACCACAGTCACAACAACTCCTGAAAGTACCACAACTGAGAAAACAACAGCGGAAAGCACCACACCTGAGACCACAGCTGTGGGTACTACAACAACAACAGAAAGCACCACAGCAACAGAAAGCACCACAACTGAGACCACAACAATAGAAAGCACCACACCTGAGACAACAACTGTGGGTACTACAACAACTGAAAGTACAACAGCAAAAGAAAGTACCACAAGCGAAACAACAACAGCAGAAAGTACCACAACATCGGGCACCACAACAACAGAAAGTACAACCACAGCCACAACAACTCCTGAAAGTACCACAACTGTGGTGGCTACTACAACAACAGACAGCACCACAGCAACAGAAAGTACCACAAGCGAAACAACAACAGCAGAAAGTACCACAACGCCGGGCACCACAACAACAGAAAGTACAACCACAGTAGAAAGCACCACACCTGAGACCACAGCTGTGGGTACTACAACAACAACAGAAAGCACCACAGCAACAGAAAGCACCACAACTGAGACCACAACAATAGAAAGCACCACACCTGAGACAACAACTGTGGGTACTACAACAACAGAAAGTACAACAGCAAAAGAAAGTACCACAAGCGAAACAACAACAGCAGAAAGTACCACAACACCGGGAACCACAACAACAGAAAGTACAACCACAGCCACTACAACTCCTGAAAGTACCACAACTGTGGTGGGTACTACAACAACAGAAAGTACAACAGCAAAAGAAAGTACCACAAGCGAAACAACAACAGCAGAAAGTACCACAACACCGGGCACCACAACAACAGAAAGTACAACCACATCCACAACAACTCCTGAAAGTACCACAACTGAGACAACAACAGCAGAGAGCACCACCCCTGAGACCACAACAGCAGGAAGCACTGCGACAACAGAAAGTACAACCACAGGCACTACAACTCCAGAAAGCACAACAGCCGAGACCACAACAGCAGAGAGCACCACAACTGCTGGTACCACTGCAACAGAAAGTACCACAACTGAAACCACAACAATAGAAAGTACCACACCTGTGACCACAGCTGTGGGTACTACAACAACAGAAAGCACCACAGCAACAGAAAGTACCACAAGTGAGACTACAACGGCAGAAAGTACAACCACAGGAAAGACAACTCCAGAAAGTACAACAATTGAGACCACAACATCAGAAAATACCACACCTGTGACCACAGCTGTGGGTACTACAACAACAGAAAGCACCACAACACCGGGCACCACAACAACAGAAAGTACAACCACAGTCACAACAACTCCTGAAAGTACCACAACTGAGAAAACAACAGTAGAAAGCACCACCCCTGAGACCACAGCTGTGGGTACAACAACAACAACAACAGAAAGCACCACAGCAACAGAAAGCACCACAACTGAGACCACAACAATAGAAAGCACCACACCTGAGACAACAACTGTGGGTACTACAACAACAGAAAGTACAACAGCAAAAGAAAGTACCACAAGCGAAACAACAACAGCAGAAAGTACCACAACACCGGGCACCACAACAACAGAAAGTACAACCACAGCCACAACAACTCCTGAAAGTACCACAACTGTGGTGGCTACTACAACAACAGACAGCACCACAGCAACAGAAATGACCACAAGCGAAACAACAACAGCAGAAAGTACAACCACAGCCACAACAACTCCTGAAAGTACCACAACTGAGACAACAACAGCAGAGAGCACCACCCCTGAGACCACAACAGCAGGAAGCACTGCGACAACAGAAAGTACAACCACAGGCACTACAACTCCAGAAAGCACAACAGCCGAGACCACAACAGCGGAAAGTACCACAAACGAGACCACAACTTTAGGCACTACAACAACAGAAAGTACGACCACAGGCACAACAACTCCTGAAACTACCGAAAGTACCACAACTGTGGCTACTACACCAACAGAAAGCACCACAACTGAGACCACAACACCTGGCACCACATCACAATAAAGAAAGACAACAGGCAAAACAATCCCAGGTACCACAACAACAATATAATACAAGGAAAACTTTCAAATTACGAAAAAGCTAATATTTTACATACAAAGGTAATTTAGCCAAATTGTGTTAAGTATAATACCGACAAATTGTTTTACGTAAATCATTGTAATGCAGGTTTATTATTTTAAGCTCATAAATTGTTACTTTTGTTAGATTTGCAAAAACTTTGGTTAATTGACATCTAAATAAGCGAATACTTATCAATAAATATGTGTGATCATTCATTCATTAATCAATTTGATTATCCATTTTATTTCAAGAATAATAACAGCGCTTCCATATCAATGAAGAGAGCTCAGGTAAACAAACATTTAATACATGTATACTTATTTCTTTTTCACTTATGGCAGATTATGTAAATGTTCTACATATTCATTTTATGCTTTTCATCATTATACTATTATACTATATAATATTCTTTCTTCTACTTGCAGAAAAAATAAAGAACCAAGTCCAGGGCCTCGGATCTGCGCTGTAATGTTGCTTATTTCACTCCTGAGAGCTAACCATCTTCTATTTCCACAAACAATTACCTCTAGTTTAAATTATTTAGAAATGTTTTTTTTTTGTTGGTAATATTTATTGTCCACAATACACTAAAACAAAGGAGAAGGAATTAAACTGTTTAACTATTTAATTATTTTTATGTGTGAAGGAACTTATTTGCTGTATCTAGCAATAATGGCTTTTTTATGGTCATAATCTTGACTTGATTATTATTTGAGTAATTTAAAGAATTGATTGTAAAAAAAAAAAGCTTTATTTTTGTAAAATTACTTCTGTTATTGGGTAATACATTATTTTTCACAGAAATGTTATAATTCCTTGCACTGATCACAGATTTTGAGATTTTACCTGTATGAGGTCTGAAAATTATTTAATAAAAGTAATATCTAATTCCAAGTAAAATTAATTATTGTCAGAAAAATTAACTAGTTTGTTATAGAAAGTATAAAAGTTAAATGGTAAAATAAATAAAAACAGTGATGATGAAATGAAAGCTTCTTTGATGAATCTGCTCAACATTAAAGGTTAAAAAAGTATTAAAAATGTGGTCAAATTCTTGCTGACAATATAATTCATGAAAACAATCTGAAACAACAAACATTGAAACAACTTCAATGTTTACATTTTTCCAATCGTGCAACACAACTACTGTGTATTTCTCCATAGTTTACTTATTCATCAGTGTTTGTAGACAGATGTGGACAGTAACATACTTTCATTTATAATACAAAAAATGATTAAATTGAGGTACTGTGAAGTCAACAAGAGCCAAGTTAACTGTGAGCTGTCAATCATTCCAGACTGAGTCATGGCATTCCCTGTGAATTAATAGACTCATCAATAGATCATTACACTGAGTTCCAAAAAATGAAAACGAAAATCCCTCCTATGCTCTCACATGATTGGTTGCATGAATAATGCTGTGCGTATCCCACTGATAATTGCATGATTTTACGGGTTGCAATTACAGTTGATGAAATATTTTTGAACTAATAAGAGATTTTAAGTGTTTAAAATGTATAGGGAGTGTTTGTGTTTTCTTGTCAACAGAATTATCAAAAAAAACAAAACATCAAACAAATATTTTTTCACTTAAAAAACAAAATAAAAACCAACCCCGAGGGGCTGGTTCCCTTAGTAGAATTTCTGTCAGAGTGAAAGATCCTGCCAAATATTTCTCAATGGGTCCTGCATATAGTAGAGAAAGGATATAGAATTCAGTTCGGTTCTCGTCCTTCTCGCTGCAACGGGGTGTTGCTCACGTTAGTGCGTCCCGAGCAGGCTCTGGTGATGGAGCAAGAGGTGAAAGCTCTGTTAGCCAGGGAGGCTATAGAGCAGGTGTATCCACCCGACAGGGAATCAGGTTTTTACAGCCGCTATTTCATTGTTCCGAAAAGGATGGGGGGTTGCGTCCCATTTTAGATTTGTGACTCAAATCAGATCCGAGGACTGGTTTGTTACAATAGATCTGAAAGACGTTTACTTCCGTATCTCCATCCTCCCTCAGCACAGGAAGTTCCTGAGGTTTTCTTTCGGGGGCAAAGAATACCAGTATCGGGTACTTCCGTTCGGTCTAGCACTATCATCCCGCAAGTTCACGAAATGCGTAGATGCAGCTCTGGCCCCGCCATGCTGCAGGGTACGTATTCTGAACTACATAGACGACTGGCTGATTCTAGCGGAATCAGAGCAGTTAGCGGTTCGGCACCGAGATGTTGTTCTCGCTTATATGCGGTGGGGTTGGGGCTCAAACGCCAAGAAGAGTGTGCTGTCTCCATTTCAGAGGACCACTTTTATGGGATTCAGTCACGATGCGGACCGTTCTATCACCCGCTTGTGTAGCTGCTATCCTTACAGCCACGAAAGAGCTAAAGCTAGGCCAGTCACGCACTGTAAAACAGTTCGAGAGACTGTTGGGCCTCATGGCAGCGGCGTCCAATGTGATACCCTTTGGCCTGCTGTACATGAGACCTTTTGCAGTGGTGGCCCAGGACCAGAGGGTTCTCCCCGAGGGGAAACCCACTTCGGGTAATCAAGATCACGCGGCGGTGCTCCGCGCCTTGGTTATGTGGAGGAAACATTGGTTCCTGTCCCGGGGCCGGTGTTGGGAGCTCTTTGCATCGAGTTGCGATCTCGACAGATGCTTCCCTCACTGGCTGGGGAGCGGTAATGGAAGGCCGCTCAGCTCAGGGTCTGTGGAGGAGTCATCATCTCTCTTGGCACATAAATTGCCTGGAGATGATGGTCGTTTTCAATGCGTTGAGGCACTTCCTCCCAGACCTGAGGACCTTGTGCTTGCCGGAATTACGCTCTCTGAGGGCAGTGTATATTCCGGGGGTACATAATTTCGGTGCAGACGTCCTGTCGAGGCAGGAGCTGAGGCCAGGGGATTGAAGTCTCCACCCTGAGGCGGTGGAGAAGATATGGGAGTTTTATGGCCAGGCTCAAGTGGACCTGTTTGCGTCTCATCACACGACGCACTGTCCACTTTGGTTCTCCCTTACTCACTCAGCCCCACTGGGGATGGATGCTATGGTACAGACGTGGCCGAGGCTATGGCTGTACGCCTTTCCCCCTGTTGCTCTGCTCCCAGGAGTTCTGGAGGAATCTGGTTTGCGGACCTGATTCATCTCCAAGACGGTTCTCCCTTGGAGATTCCGATCAGGAGAGACCTTCTGTCTCAGGCCGGGGGCACAATATTTCACCCCCGACCAGAGATTTGGAAACTATGGGTTTGGCCTCTGAGGGGGCCCAATTCGTAGAGAGTGGTCTCTCAACCGAGGTTGTTGAGACCATTCTAAGCTCCAGAGCTCCCGCTACAAGGAAGTTGTACACTTTAAAGTGGAGATTTTTCACTTCTTGGTGTCACCAGCGTCAATGGGATCCGGTTTCCTGTTCAGTAAACACAGTACTGGAGTTCCTGCAGGAGCGCTTTGCGTCAGGTTTATGTCCGTCCACCTTGAAGGTTTTGTGGCGGCTATTGCGGCTTTCCACACCCCGGTGGGTGGTACATCTTTGGGTCGAGACCCCCTGATTACTCATTTCCTTCGTGGCACCCTGAGGCTAAGGCCTGCAACTTGCACTAGGATGCCGGCTTGGGATTTGGCTTTGGTTTTAGAAGGCCTATCTGGGGCTCCGTTGAGCCCCTAGATTCAGTCTCAGAAAAATTTCTTACTTTAAGACTATTTTCCTCCTAGCCATATCGTCCCTTAAGAGAGTCGGAGATCTTCAGTGCCCCTTGTTGGTCAGGGCTCATTCTACTAGAAGTATGGCGGCCTCTAAAGCCTTAATTTCTGGAGTTTCTCTCCAAGACGTTTGTGATGCGGCGGGCTTTCCTCTCCGCTTACATTCGTCAGATCTTATGGCCTGGACCTGGATGCTGCCACAGGGTCCCATGTTCTTAGTGCTTAGTGTTTTCTGGATGACAGTATTACACTCAGGCATTTGGAACTATGGCGGTTTGGGTATTCTCGTTCCCAAAGCGTCATCGACGCATCGCGAGTTCCCTCGAAAGGGAACGTCTCAGGTTACGTATGTAACCATAGTTCCCTGAGAAAGGGAACAAGACGATGCGTCGCCCTGCCATACTTCCTGCATTCCTGTGATTGTCTTGCATCGGCAATTTTATGCTGAAGTGCCGGTTTCACCGGATTCGCTTTTGTATCTTCCTGGTCATGACGTCACCCGCACGTGGCGCTCATTCATTCATTCCTTTGGACTAAGTTGACACAGCTGCTTCAGATACGTTCACGCTGTAGGCGTTCCCAAAGTGTCATCGACGCATCGTCTCGTTCCCTTTCTCAGGGAACCATGGTTACATACGTAACCTGAGACGTTTTATGTGCAGAATGAGGCCTGGCGTTGTCTTTCTTCCCAGGAAAAATGTCATCTTGATGGTAGTTTATGTCTATGTATGATTCAAATAAATGCCTCCATGTCAGTGGCACCTTCACACAAATGCAAGTTGAAGTTACCCATGCCGTTAGCACTGATGCCCCCCAATACCATGACAGATGTTTGCTTTTGCACCTGTCACTGAGGAAAGTCTGGTTGGTCCCTTTCGTCTTTGGGACTGAGAACTCAATGTCTGTTTTTCCCTAAAACAAGCCAAAACATGGACTCGTCTGACCACTGCACACATTTCCAGTGTCTTCTAGACCGTCTGAGATGAGCTCGGGCCCAGAGAACTGATGTATAGCTTTCTCCTTGAGTAACAGAGATTCAAGTGACATTTCTTGATGCAGAGTCAGACTGTGTTAAGTGAAAACAGTTTTCCAAAGTATGTATTTATGTAAGTATGTCTGTATTTATCAGAGTAGCATGACGGATTATCATGCAGTGCCATCCGAGGGGTCGAAGGTCACGCTCATTCAACAGAGGTTCTCCTGCCTTACCCAACACAGACTGAGATTTCTCTGGATTCCCTGAATCTTTTCACAATAATATGTATTGGCACTTGTATCATGTTCAGCAGCGGATCTTCTAACTTCAGACGCCGCCGTGCGTTTTACTCATAGCCGAGATATGCTGTGACTGACTCCATAACCGGTCCATAAACAATCAGTGTACAGTTCTGAGAACATATTCTAACATTATACGTATTTATATTCTGTCTCTTCGCGAAAAGATTGACGCGACACTTGTTTAGGTGATTCATATCGCACCCATGTATGTTGCTTTGAATCAAATTAAACGATATACATGTAGGCCTACAGCACAATAACGAATTTATAGATAACATAAAATGTACATAAACCTGTAGCCTGTAGGCCTATTTTACTAAAGACACACACCAATTTGACGGAGATGCACATGCTCTCTCCTGAAGAGGTCGCAAAAAGCCTGCAATAAATACCTCTTTCCCTGGGTTGTTATATCTGAGTGTTGTGTGTGAATTTCTCTCTTTGCTTTTGGTGTAAAACTCTTACAAATGAAAGTTGACAGGCAGTCAAGTGCTGAAATGTAGCACTAAATGGCTTCTACGCTGAGACTTTCACCTTGTGCAGTATACTGAAGTCACTTTGATTTGTGTAACAAACAATGAGAAGTGTTTGGAAGTACATTAAAATGTTACAGAAAAGTACTTGTTCGCCATATTTAATGAGGAGAAAAGCACTTTTTTAAATGTTGAACTTATTTAGTGTGTGTATATCTTCCCATTATGCATATGATATTGAAATATTTGTAAGACTGGAAACATTTTAAGAACTGGAAGAGAGGGCAACTAACACAAGGAAATCAACATTTGAACTCTCTCTTGTGAAATTAGCATCACCATTCAAGACGCAAGTCTCACCTCAGAATTATCCTAATCTACGTGTCTTTGCCTTGACCCCCCATTCCCCCGTTCCTTCTCTCTCTCATGCTGAGATCACCGGAAATTCACTCAAAAAATCTATATGTTTTAATGTGAATAGTTATCATACAGTATTATACATGTTTGGTATAATTTGAAATGTCTCAGGGTGACTGGTACAAATATCTCATTCCCAAAGAACTAAACAAAAGGTAATAAAGTTCTTAAGAGTTTAGAGAATCTTGCACAGTGTGTTCCAGGCAAATGGTATCCTGCCCAAAAGATGTAAACTCTGAATGCAAATTCCCATTGATAGCTAATGTTTCCGTGAACGAACTTTCTGTATAAAGAAATGCATCAAGAGGCTCAGGGCGATTCAAATTAGCCCGTGATGTGGAGTGTGGGCCAGACACTCAGCATCATGTATTTCTTTTACTCTTTATCTCTGAGCATTTCATGGTATTGTATTGATTATCTTTGAACTAATTATGAAATTGGCATGATACATTTACCTGACATAATAAATTGTTACATTTGATTTTATTCTGACTTGCTCTGAAATAGTTTTCCCAAGTAGATTAAACAGATTTGTATGTTACCGCAAAATGTGCATCAGGTTAGTGACGACTAATATTTGGCACTAATTCAAGGGTACTTGGTTTTGTAAAGACAAGAAGTGAATTTCTGTTTAGGACAGCAAAATGCTGCTTGACCAACCTAAATTTGGGTGTGTCTAACCTCTGTTTTAATTTAATGGTACTTTAGATGTACGTGGGAAACCACGGCATGGCCAATACAAAGCTATATAAGAGAAGTAATGTTGGTCGACTTATATCTAGTGGCCATACCTCTGCCTGAAGTAAACGTTACTTTAAATTCAAGTGTATACAAAACCAAGGGGGCTACATAAAAGTATCTTTGATTCTGTAAGCGCGAATGCGACCATCTCAGGTATATAGCCAATTACCTCTGTTTAGTGACCGAAGATGGCGAGCTTGGCATAGCTTCCTATGAACAGGTAAAATATAGTATAATATAAAAGTAAAGAGTTGAAAAGAATATTCAGATGTGCTGCTAAACTATTATATAAATGACCATTTACCAATTGCCATTCTAACCTAAATTTGAGGTCGTGATAAAATGGAGTCATATAACTTTAATTGGAACTAAATTACTTTGCCATGCGGAAAAGACAGTAACGCGCAGAGACCTTCACTCGTTCTATCGGATACTGCCATTGGACCGATTTAGACAGCCTTACATGTTCAATAAGCACATGTGTGGTGTTTAGGTGCAATCTGATCCAGAAATGTGAAGTGAAAAGTATCACTGTGACATGGTGATTGATTACCTGTAAGTCCACCTGACACAGGAATAGGAGTTTTTTAAATGACGGGCTGCTTTTTTCTGGGTGTGAAATTCAAATGCTCCTCCAGAGTGTCTAAGAGTCGTCACACACACTGTGAGGCTGGACGGCTCCAGAACAGGCACTCTGTCTCGGTCACAGAACAGTGCTCTGATCCCATCTCACCTCGCTCAGGTTTCTGCATCAAACATCAGAGAATTACACTATACTCATGATGTTCCAGAACTGTTACACCCAAAGCTTAGAACTGGTCGAGTTGCTGGATTGAGAAGTTTGGAGCAGTTTTTTGAAAAAAGACATCTGTGGGTTTATGATGAGAAATTGCTTTTAAGATATTTGAGACGGGGACAGTACTTAAAATTCTTGAGAAATTATCAAAAAAATCATAGTAAAATGGTTAACACTTTAAAATAAGGTCTCATTTGTTAACTTCAGTTAATGCATTAGTTTATATGAACTAGTTACATTACATTACATTTTACTGCATTTATTAACCTTGTTAACAAATGGAACCTGATTTTAAAGATTTACCGTCAAATTTGGTTCTTCTAATAGTGACACAATGTAGAGATGATATAGAGTAGGTATTTTATGTATTTATTTATGTACAGTTTTTCAGTTTGACACTAGAGGGTGCTTTGACTTTTTGAATTTTCCAACAATGCAGTTTTGAATATTTGCTGGATTTAGTACAATCTCATAACATTATACTGTAGGGACTGATGGCAAATCTTTATTGGAAAATTAAAGATTCAGAACAGAACTGTGACCCATTTTCCAACCCATCTGTTGAGAGCATTACAGTATGAGACATTAAAGTTCAGAGTTTCTACATCACTAAATGCAGAAGCAATGCTGGTTTCTTGTGTTCAGATAAAGCAATGCTGCCTCCTTGTGTTCAGATCAAGCAATGCTGCCTCCTTGTGTTCAGATCAAGCAATGCTGCCTCCTTGTGTTCAGATCAAGCAATGCTGCCTCCTTGTGTTCAGATCAAGCAATGCTGCCTCCTTGTGTTCAGATCAAGCAATGCTGCCTCCTTGTGTTCAGATCAAGCAATGCTGCCTCCTTCTGTTCAGATCAAGCAATGCTGCCTCCTTGTGTTCAGATCAAGCAATGCTGCCTCCTTCTGTTCAGATCAAGCAATGCTGCCTCCTTCTGTTCAGATCAAGCAATGCTGCCTCCTTGTGTTCAGATCAAGCAATGCTGCCTCCTTGTGTTCAGATCAAGCAATGCTGCCTCCTTGTGTTCAGATCAAGCAATGCTGCCTCCTTGTGTTCAGATCAAGCAATGCTGCCTCCTTGTGTTCAGATCAAGCAATGCTGCCTCCTTCTGTTCAGATCAAGCAATGCTGCCTCCTTGTGTTCAGATCAAGCAATGCTGACTCCTTCTGTTCAGATCAAGCAATGCTGCCTCCTTGTGTTCAGATCAAGCAATGCTGCCTCCTTGTGTTCAGATCAAGCCATGCTGACTCCTTCTGTTCAGATCAAGCAATGCTGCCTCCTTCTGTTCAGATCAAGCAATGCTGCCTCCTTGTGTTCAGATCAAGCAATGCTGCCTCCTTGTGTTCAGATCAAGCAATGCTGCCTCCTTGTGTTCAGATCAAGTAATGCTGCCTCCTTGTGTTCAGATCAAGCAATGCTGCCTCCTTGTGTTCAGATCAAGCAATGCTGCCTTCTTGTGTTCAGATCAAGCAATGCTGGTTTCTTGTGTTCAGTTTTGTCTACGTTTCTCTCACTTCGTCTCACCATGTATACACATGTGAATTTGCATACATACAAAATACATACATTTATATGTTATGGTTTTTATGCTCTTTTTGTTGCCAGCGCAGTGTATCATCTGTATGCATTATGTGTTTTAAAATAGGTTTAATGCTTGGGTTGTGAAAAATCCAGTGAAGAAATCGTTATCTTATAAAAACCTCAGTATACAATGAAAAAAAAAACATTTTGAAGTGGAAAGAAAATACATTTCTTGTGAAACATACTCCAATAATAGTAATATATAATAATAATAATAGTGATTATTGTTATGAGTTTACAATTATTAATATTATTGACCAGACTTTATGCACACAGCAAGCAAGATAAGAAAGTTGATCTAGAACCCATCAATCTTCCTCCAGTATAAACACTATATTGTGTATACTCACTGACAGAGCATAACCAAATTAAACTAACCAATAAAGTGAAAGAAAATGAAGGAACTCACTCACTCACACATGACTGAGTGTATAAATAGTGTTATGCTTAAAGTGATGCTGCCAATTGTGTGAGGCGTATTGAAGTGATGCAAATCAGAGAAATAGATGATCAATTTTAGCAATAGTCAAATATAAGACAGTAAAATACAGTAAGTAGCTGACAGTTGTAAGTATTGTTGCTCTTTCAAATCACTGTTTTAGACTCCTGACCCACTCAATAGAGAGACACTGAGCCTTCTAGTAGTTCAGGTGATGAACAACTAATCCTAGTCTGAACAGCTTCTTTTTTTGTATTTTGTATTTTTTTTTAAACTTTGGTCTGATTTTCTAAAATGGTAATAAATAAAAAAAAGACAATGTAGTTCCAGAAGAAGGGCAATTGTTATATCAATCCTGAGTGAACCTTTAACATTATAAAAAATGCATTATTTTATTAAACTCATCCATAATTTGTACATTTTGCCATTTTTAATTCCATTTTTATCTCATGGGAGAAACTTTTTGTGTGTGTGTGAATACAGCTTCTGTGATAGACTACTTGAAGGAAGATTCACCTGTAGCGAAGATAAACCATCTACACGAGTTCTGTTTTATATGTGCAGTTTTCAGTCTGACACTAGAGGATGCTGTGACTCTTTCCATTTTCCAACAAACTTCATTTATGTTTGGGAGATTTCCTGGAGATACTCGGACATTACTGTCGCTGCTGTAGTCAGTATTTCAGTCAACTCTCAAACCTCAAGGTAAGTTCACAACAGAACTGTGACCCAGTTTGGGGTTTTAAGCCACCAGCTGAAAACCACTGCTGTGATTATTACAGTACTAGATTGATTTTCAGAGTTTCTACATAGTTTCTACATAACTAAACAATGCTGCCTACTTGTGTTCGGTTCTGCTGTTGACTCGTACACTGCATCTCAGTGTTATGTTAACTAACAATACTCAAAATTAAAATTGAATGCTAATTCAAATTTGTTATAATTTAAATAATACTATGTAAATAATACTAAAATAACACTGTTTCTCTCTTTCTCCATATACTTAGGCCAGATGTGAACGTGTTAATATGAAACATAATTTGTATTGTTTATGCGTTGTTGTTTTTTGTGCAGTTATTACTGATGACATCATTCTGTGTTTTAAATGAAGTTAAAAGAAATCAGTATCTAACAAAAAAAAATCAGTATTCAACATTTATTCTCTTTGAGCATTTAATTATTTAGATATTATGGGATAAAACAATGTGTATAAAAGTATGAGAGGAAGCTAGAAGCTAGAGGAAACAAAATTTATATAATTAGAAATCTCATAGTTACAGAGATACTGTGACAAATTCCCTGTGTGACAACTTCCCCCGGTCACCACTGTAGGGCAAGTTACAGAAACACTAACCCACTATAGATGTAGTTTGAATTATTATTATCCAACAAACTGGACAATGTTTTTTTTTTTTTTTTAAACCATCACAGTAGGAATTTCCACAGCTAATATACACACACTCTCCCAGAGAGAGTCACAGGCGGCTGGAGTCAGACACACGCTTCAGTGCATTTAGATTTATAAACCCGAGTGTGTGTGACACTGATGAATGCAGCTGTGTAGAAGACAAAACGCTTAATGCATCGCTCGACTTTACAAAATCTCTGCGCCTCTTCTCCTCCAAATTATACATGAATGCACTAAATAGCGGGGGGGTTTCTCCCATTGTTCCCACTTCTTCTCTGGAAGTAAAAAGTGTGAGGTTACAGTTTATTTTCACACATTCAGTATTGTTTTAATCTCTCTGAATGTTCTAGGTTTGTTCTCTGAAAAACCTCTGTGGAACAGAAAGGCAGGGAATGAGAAAAAAAATAAACTGTCATTCAGGCGCCTGCTTTCACTTGGAAATGTTGTCTTTGCATCCGCTTTAATATCCTATATCCTTGTTCCTGGAGGAAAACATGATTATTTTGTGTGGAAAGCAAATTGCTGCGTTTCACTTTGACATTTTGCCATCACCTCACAAGACCAATGGGGCAAAACTGAAATGTGGGCCAAATCAGCCACTGTACATGTTCAGGTACAATGCACCAATTATGTGTGTGTGTGTGTGTGTGTGTGTGTGTGTGTCTGTGTGTGTGTGTGTGTGTGTCTGTGTGTGTGTGTGTGTGTGTGTGTGTGTGTGTGTGTGTGTGTGTGTGTGTGTGTGTGTGTGTGTGTGTGTGTGTGTGTGTGTGTGTGAGTGTGTGTGTGTGAGAGAGAGAGAGAGAGAGAGAGAGAGAGAGAGAGAGAGAGAGAGAGAGAGAGAGAGAGAGAGAGAGAGAGAGAGAGAGTCATCAGAATAAGCTAAAGCAGAGCTCATCTTGGAATTAAATCATATACTTTATTATAAAAAATAAATGAATAATGGGATTATGGAGTGACACAAATTTGTGCAGAATTTACTGTGATAACCAAATAAAAACAATAATTATTCCTCATCGCCACCAAACCAACCCTCTATCATTTCAATTTAATGAACATTTTAATTAAAACTTAAAAACATACAGAAAACTAATTCCTTTAAAAGAGCAAATACAATTTTAAGAAAGAATTCCCTGGTCACTAAACTCCATCACTCATAACAACACTACATCTATTTCCCTTCTAGAATAAGACATGCTTTTATTTTCTTATTTTTTATGAGAGTCAGCTGAAGGTAAACACAGAAAACTCAGTCTGACAGCTTCTGATTTTATCGTGGGAGTTTACGGACCTCATTCCGGAAAGAAAGCTGCTTGTATACTATTAAATAAAGATTGTCCATCAACAGATAAAATCCCAGAAGTGAGTAATTAATTTGAATTTGTCACTCAGAAGGAAGTTCATGCTAATGAAATACCAATCAAAAGTCGGAACAAGTCAAATTTATAGTCATTTCGAAGGATTTCATAGGTATTAAAGCATCTCGTAACAAGCCAGTATTACAAGAAAAATGTTACATGTTTGTTTTGCCTCTGTGGTTCATAGCTTTTATGATAATAAACACAGTTTAATAAGATTTGAGAGAACACAAGGAGGCTGATGCCAGAATCCATTAAAATGTCTATGATACACAAGCCCTGCAAGTGTGCGGCGTCTTTAAATACGCTGTATATTGACACATAATGTCTTGCTAACAGTGATTGTGTTGTTTAGATCCTGCTAACCATTAGAACAACTATACAACCCCATTACACTGCTTTAAACTACTTGATGGAATAATGTGTTTTTTTACACCACAAAGCAGAACTCATAACAGATATATACTGTATGTACATGTATTATATACATAAATCCTTGAAATGAGTTAGACAAATATCTTTTAAGAGCAGACAGTCATGTATCCAGGCCGGTGACGTTAAAGAAGCTTTAATATATTAACTTTTTTTTTTTTCTCAACTAAACTACAGGTCTAAAATGTAGAAAATAATATAAAAATACTATACTGTCCACGTTTGATTCTTACCGTGTTGATATTTCTCAAACATTCAGATTTGTGTTAAATAATTAAATAATTCAGCCCAAACCACTGAACACACAGACTCTCTTCAAGCGTAGCGTCAGTTCTGGCAGATCACGTTAGTCAAGCTCGCATCAGTGACTCTCAGCTGATCCACAGGAATACAACGCCTATCACTGTATACATATACAGTATATAATCTCCTTCAGTATTATCAGCAGCTATAGCGTTTCTCAGGAGCAAATTACCCTCCTCCCTCCCCAGCTCCACCTCTCGCCAGTCAGGATTTGGCCTTCTGATTCCCCTCGAATCAGAATAAATTATGTTGTACTTTTAAAATCTTGAATTAATGATATCTGCAATACATTCATGTTGGTTCTGTTGGTTCCCGTAAGGGGGTTATTACTGGTCTCCTGCTCTTATTGCAGTTTTTTACAGTCGCTAGGACACATTTCTCAATACTTAGGTCACTTTTTCTTCACTCTTCACACAGTGAGCACAACAGAAGTGTGTGTGGGCTAAACTGTGGATAATTTATCATTGCTTTGGCAGAAAATGCATTCAATGACGACATCTTTCAAATGACATTAACTCTTTTCTCACTTTGACACAACAACCGCCAAAGCTCTGTGTATCTACAGCCCGATCTGCACATGCTTACATGCTGTTATTAAACTGTTAAACTTAATTTCAAAACAATAACATAATACAAAACTGTATACGACAGCATTTTGCCACATTTCTACAGTAATATTGTAATGAAATATATTTTGAATCTAAAAATTAAATGGTATAAAAACAATTGGACCAACCACAGCTGTTGTATCTGTATCGGTGGATGGTGTGTAGACAAATGTTTGTACTTTGGAATTACTCAGTCCAAAAAAATATATATATTTATAATATATAAAGTATTGAAGCATCTGCATCATGTCTGATTCATTCTAGTAACATATATTGCAGTGAATTCTATACAGTAGAGATGTGTCCTTGTTTTACAGAAGAAAACATTGTATAATGCTCCTGTTGTTAGTGTTTTTTAGGTCATTGTTTTGTGGGTGATAAAGTGTGTTTATTGGCTGTCAACCTTCTCTAGTGTTTTGAAGAATGTGTTGATTTGAGACATGTATGAAGTGATTTGGTAGTTTAGTGCATTTTGAATGTGAACTGAACCGCTGTGCCGAGCTGAAAGTTGGTTAGGAGAACTGTGTGAAGAGTTGAAAAAGTGTCTTAAGTATTGAGAAATGTGTCCTAGCGACTGTAAAAAACTGTAATGCTCGGCTTCATGGATGCGCAGGGAGTTCTCGCCCAGAACAGAACCATACCGCCAATCCTAACTGTATGCTAATTGTCAATCATATTTGATGATAGTGGCCCTGACAGAATCTAAGTTAAAAATGGCAATATCCAAAAACCTTGACCTTGTAGAGACATTATTTGGTCCCCATGAGGAAAACAACTTATTAATGTGTGTGTGTGTGTGTGTGTGTGTGTGTGTGTGTGTGTGTGTGTGTGTGTGTGTGTGTGTGTGTGTGTGTGTGTGTGTGTGTGTGTGAGTGTGAGTGTGAGTGTGTGAGTGTGAGTGTGAGTGTGTGTGTGTGTGTGTGTGTGTGTGTGTGTGTGTGTGTGTGTGTGTGTGTGTGTGTGTGTGTGAGTGTGTGTGTGTGTGTGTGTGTGTGTGTGTGGCAGAACGGTTGTGCTGTGATGTGTTTGGAGCATCTGTGCAGGCATCAGTGTGTTCTGCAGAATGAGGCTAATTAAAGGTTCCATGTGGCCGATCAGTGTTTTAATGTCCCTCCCTACCAAACATCCGTCTCAGGTAATGGGGTGTGGCTACAACACACACACACACACACACACACACACACACACACACACACACACACACACACACACACACACACACCCTTAAGGTTTTACACTTCCTTTAGACTGTATGCTTGACTGGAGAAGCGCAATTCGTGCAAAGGACATCACAAGTGCATTGTGGGATAGCTGTGCCATCACCGGCACCTAATTGATGTTGCAACAGGAGCTGATGATGTCTGATGACAGTGTGTGATGTATCGAAGGCCCGTTTCAACAGTTTGACCTTTTTAAGGAAAGACAAAGAAGAATAACCATCAATGAAATATGAATCATTCGCTATAAGTTATAGTGGGCTTGTATAAATCATTTGCATTGGAAATCATTTGTTATAAACCAGTTTGAACATCTTTTGTGCTCTACTTGAGGAACTCTTAAAGGTTGTAATGATAGATGAGTGACATGGATCATCTGTTCACGTTCAAATGTTTTATAAACATTGAAATATGTTCAAAACAGGGTTATTATATCTTAACTTAAACTGATAATTAAAAATGAATGAAACTACACAGACATGTTTAAAAAATAATAATAATATAAATTACAAAACACAATAACATTACTAAAACATAATAATAAAATATAAACAAATTATTTACACCGAAAAATAATAAAAACCACAATAGAAAAGTAATGATATAAAATAAAATAAATGTTCTAAATATATGACAGTAGTTGAAATATTTTTTTGAAATATAAACCTACGGTGTTCTGAATAGACACCAATGCTGCCCCTGCTGGTAGATGATGTAACTACATTCATCAATCTTTCTCCACTGACAAGCATTAAAAAGTCTGGAAAAACTCAAACAAATAATCCGTTTGTTTAGGAGTCGCAGTGGACATCGAGATGATCGAGCGGACAGCTCTCTGCACGTTACACACATCCTTGATAAACACACTCCTCACTGTTTCACTGCTTTGGTGTAACATCACACATGACAGGTGAATTCTGACAGTACAGCAAACCTTGCCTGGGTCATTAGTGCTAATATCACATTTCTTTGCCAATCCCTCATCGTTTTTGTGCTTCATTGACTATTTCTCTTCAAAAGATATTAAGTATTCAAACCTCATTTGCGTCCTTATTTTTCAATTTGCTGCCGCAGTAGTTTAATTTATTCCATATAATTTCTTTTTTCCGAGAGGGACATTAATCATTGCCTGTTCCTTTTAGTGCCTGTGGGATTCTTCTTCCTTCTGTTTTTAATCAATAACACAAGGGCCCTCCTTCGCTGAGTAAGATAAAACCGTTAGCTGAAGGATATCTACTCTCTTACTCTGCAGTGATCATGCTGGATCTTACCTGCTCGTTCTGCACATACAGGCGAAAGACCCAGAAGAAATCAAGTTCTGTGGCTTCATGCAAATCATGGCTCATGGCTGTGACAAACCAAAGGCTTTTGACTACTTCAGTTTTTAGCAATTATGGAACTGTTATGATGTCAAATGAGATAAATGCTTTATTGCAACAGTGGGGTTCCGGAAGTAAAAACTGAAATTGATTTTGAAAGATAACGTATAAACTGTGAGCTACAAGGTTGTTGTTGGTATTTGAAGATCATTTTGTTTTTAAATAACTATATTTAACAGTGGAATTCTTGGTGAAAATTATTACCTATTATATATAAATAATTATATTAATAATAATTATAAAAAAATTATTACCCATGATGCTGTACAGAAAATTACACCAATCAGAGAGTTGAAAAACTCTAGCACTTTAGCTCCGCCCACTTCCATGAAGCACAGCGAATGACATTATTGACTCGATCTTTCTATCAAAATGTTTGTACTTTATATATGCATATTTTGCAATAAACTTTATATATATAGTAGTTTTAGATTTCTCCATCATTTGTTTCTCCATCTGTTCATGAGATTGTAGTTCTTTCCCTCACGAAAAGTACACAGTCTTGTACCTTTTGTTCGATTTTCAACTCTTTTTTCTTAACTTCAAATCAAAGTTTGTAATGTTGTCATTCACCTCGTAGCTGATTGGCTCAGTTCATGGTATATAACTCTTTAACAAAGATTTCCCTATGGGAAAAAAATTAATGGGAAAAATATTTCCGGAACCAGCGCTGCTTAAAATGGTGCAGGCACTGTTGCACACAATAAATTTGATGGCATATTTAACTAGCATCATTTGATAAATCCACGTATGAATTCAATATTCTATATACATCAAATGGTTCATAAAATATATACATTCCTATTGTTGTTAATGACAATTTAAGAAGAAACATTATAAAAATGCCAAACTTTATGTGTGCAAATGTGCATGTTTAATCCGTTTTTGTATTCTGCTTAATTAATTTATCTCAAGACTCGCATCAACCTGATCAAGAAGTTCCCTTGAAGGCAATCTGTTCATTAAGATAATATGTTAATTTATGGGAAGTGCTATTAAGATGTTCTCCAAAAAGAGTGCCGGTCAGCATTTTTCCAAACTTGGCCTTCTTAATTACATCATTCTTTTGCTGTCATTAAGGATATTAAAAATTCATTAAGGGGACAAGTACTGCTGAGCTGCAACAAATCAGACGAGAAGTCCCTGGATGTTCTTCTTAAGGCCATAACTGTCATTAAGACACTGCTAAAGCCCACAAAGTCTTTTACTTTAAGTGAATTAACAGACTTATTTACATGATATGCCATATGATATTTGCTCAGAAAAAAAGCCAAATTAAATGATTTTTTGATCCAACTATATTCCAGTAATACTCATTTTAGAGGTATCAGCATTGCGGCTGTTCTGGGATATTTTCACTACACAAGACTGTGTCAGAAAGGCTTTAGGAGCTAAACGCAATTCTGTCGACTCATGTTTGTTGGCTGAAATGCTTCTCTAATGCGCTTGTGCCTAATATCGGACTGTATTTAACATTTACACCCCATTTTGTCGGTCATGGCCCAATGATTTTGCACAATTTGATTTGAGCGGAGGGCTGGAGCGCAGTGTTGTGTCTGTGTACACAGCTCAGTGGGTGTATACTGTAGAGTTTTATTGATATTGCTATAAGATAGCTTTGCTCTGGGCCTCCCTGTTTGCCCCGCCGCCGAGGAGTCAGCGCCGTAGGTGACCCGACAGATCAATTTATCTGAGCGAGAGCAGCAATCCGTGAGAGGCATCTTTACCCAAGAATGAATTAAATGAACGTGTTGGCGACAGACGAGTTTCTGTGATGGCCTGCAGTCAAATACACTCTCGATCCTCTCTGCGATACCAAAAATCATATATTATTCTCGTTTTAGAAGTGAAATTAATGTACTGTACAGAAAATGGATTCTTAAAGTGTTAAAATAAAGCAAGAAGCCATCAACCTTATTGCCTTTCTAAAATGTCATCAACAGCGATATGACAAAAGAAAACACTCAATAAGAAGTTGAAGAGCATCCTGACGCAGCAACATCGGCTCGACCGACAGCAATCGCCAGCATGAGAGATGAGCAGGAACTGAGAAATGCAGAAAAATAAGATGTATGTGTTGATCAGCAATGATTCGAAGCACATTCATACTTTGGGGGTCCGGGACTCCCTCTAATACACCCTCAATTTGAACTGCATTGCAGTAATCATATTTCCAAAAATGATGGCAAGCTACACTTTAACAAACAGTCATATCACTAATCTTTTGATCTTCCTTCTTCGAAACTAAAAGCGTCTCATGCACCCCCCCGCCCAAAATCACATCACCGACATTAAGACGCGTCTTCAACGGAACGCATGCAAGATAATGTCGAGTTAAAACATCTACAACCCCACAGGAAGCTAGCGGACAACGGTATAAACGTAGGGTAAACGCGGGGGTAATAACGCTGATGAGATCCTAGCGGGAGTGATTTCATTCAGATGTGAATTAGAGCCAAAAACCGGACTCATGCTGAGATTGTACTTAGGCCAATCTCTGTCACTTACACTCACTTACTGTTAATGTGGCCCCCTCCAGGAACCACACGATTAACTAGCCCAAACTCCACGACTTATTTCTGGATTATTATTATTACCGCTATCCCGAAACAGCGAGAGTGCGTGTTGGTTAATGGTTATCTCAATGGGCCTGTGCAAAAGGCGGTGAAGATCCCTATAGCTTTATTTCTGTTGACAGACAGAAAAGTTTCACTCAAATAAGAGGACATTAAAGTGCGAACGAGTCACAGCTGGAGCCGTGCGGTTATTGGGGTTCAAATGGAAAAGTTAGTTTTGGTGCATTCACGGGGTGTGTTTACTTGAAATGGTTTTACAGATCAGCGCCTTAGCTACGATTACCACGATGTAAACAACAGAATCAGAGGAACGTACTGATAGTTGAGTCAGGTGAGATATCGTCAACATCTATCACAGTTAAAGGCCATCAGACACAAAGCAGAGCAGAGTGAATATATTTAAAATACAGCACTGCCAGTTTGCTTTTATGAAATGATGATTACACAAATATTAAATGTTATTTTATTTAATTCTAAATGCCATCTTTTAAATATTATACTATACCCGATATGTAAACTAAAGTAATTAGAATACGTGTTTAGATATTTTTTTAATGGTTATTAGAATTTGTTGATTTTTTTTTCTTTTTTTATTAGAAATTGCAATGAAGTCACAAGACAATAAAAAACAATTAAAGAGCATATAAATGAAAAAAAAAAAAAATTCCCAAAAATGTATCTTTTTTGTAACGTAAAATAAAAATGTATCACTTAATAACGTAAAATAAATGTATCACTTAATAATTAAAATAAATGTATCACAGGAAGGAAGGAAGGAAGGAAGGAAGGAAGGAAGGGAAGGAAGGAAGGGAGGAAGGGAAGGAAGGAAGGAAGGAAGGAAGGAAGGAA
The DNA here is from genome assembly GCF_949152265.1 of Phoxinus phoxinus. Taxonomy (NCBI): domain Eukaryota; kingdom Metazoa; phylum Chordata; class Actinopteri; order Cypriniformes; family Leuciscidae; genus Phoxinus; species Phoxinus phoxinus. The sequence goes on from NC_136896.1 coordinate 2,835,310, forward strand.
GGAAGGAAGGAAGGAAGGAAGGAAGGAAGGAAGGAAGGAAGGAAGGAAGGAAGGAAGGGAAGGAAGGAAGGGAGGAAGGGAAGGAAGGAAGGAAGGAAGGAAGGAAGGAAGGAAGGAAGGAAGGAAGGAAGGAAGGAAGGGAGGAAGGAAGGAAGGAAGGAAGGAAGGAAGGAAGGAAGGAAGGAAGGAAGGAAGGAAGGGAAGGAAGGAAGGAAGGAAGGAAGGAATGAAGGGGAAGGAAGGGGAAGGAAGGAAGGAAGGAAGGAAGGAAGGAAGGAAGTAAGGAAGGAAGGAAGGAAGGAAGGAAGGAAGGAAGGAAGGAAGGAAGGAAGGAAGGAAGGAAGGTGCTGGATCTGTAAGTGATTTATCAGAATTTGCAGAGTGTGAGTGAAATTTGCATGTTAAAAGACCTTTTCACATCTTAGATTAATATGCAAAGTTAACTATAATTCATTGAAAAGTGTAAAACTGTGACTAAGATGCTTTTTGTGCAGTAAAAAGTACAGCAAAACACTGCACAGAATACTGCGCAGAATACCGTTTCCCATAATGCAATGCGCATGACTTAACTTTCCATTTCCAATGGGTAATTTGCATAAACTTGAATAATACAATCAAATCAAATGCATGTTTGTTGAATCTGAATTTGCCCAGGAGAGTTGCAGGGATATTTGTGCTTGTTATATCTGAATGAGTCGAACGGAGGGAAAATGTCCCTGTAGACTTGAAGCCTCCAGCTGCTTCTGTTCCGCTTATTTCATGAGGAATCTGTCAGCCGGCGGTCCTTCAATCTGAGTCATCTGGACCGTTTGCTTAAGCACTAGATCTGATCTCGACATGATCTCGCTGCAGACACTCCTGCGTGCGTGCGTGCGTGTGTGTGTGTGTGTGTGTGTGTGTGTGTGTGTGTGTGTGTGTGTGTGTGTGTGTGTGTGTGTGTGTGTGTGTGTGTGTGTGTGTGTGTGTGTGTGTGTGTGTGTGTGTGTGTGTGTGTGTTTTCTCATGGCCTGAGGCCCTGCATTAGAAAAGGTCTGGTTTCAGTATGGAAGACACATTTTCCACGTTGCAGTGGATAAAAAATGGTAATAACTTGCTGTGTGTATGTGTCTAGTATTTTAATATGCAAAGTCATATTTGTGAAATATTACCACATACAACAATAACTACTAAGTGTTAAGTTAGTGATAAATTAAAATGTGTTGCATTTTAATTCAGTTTTGTATAAAACATTTTATTAATCAAATTCAGGTGTCATCTTTCTGACAGAAGATACAGTCTTTTTAATTCGATTTTTAGTACTTTAAGGTTAATAGATTTTTTTTTTGTGGCATAATATGAAGCATGTGCGAAGCATATTTGTGCAATATTACCACACACAACAAAACACTTTTAGTGTTAAATCAAAATGTATTGCATTTTAATTCTGTTTTGTGTGAAACATTATTTTATAATTTTTTTAATGACGTAACAACACAACATGCATTTATTGTATTATTCAGGTTTGTGCAAATTTTTCATTCCTCACTCTGGAAAAGGAAGGTATTCTGTTCAGTGTGGTTTGCTTCATGCTGCACATTTTTATTGCATTAAAATTATCACAATCTTACACTTTCCAGGTTAGTCAACCTAATAATGGCACACTTATTATAGTTGATTCTGCAAATTGAGCTGACAAGAGAAAGCATTTAAAGTATTACAGAAGAAAAATACATACTTAAGAGCCCCTTTTCAAGCACATGCTCTCTTCTGTGCCTTTCTGTCTCTTTTCACTCTCTCTGAATACATCAGGGTAATCAAACACCCCCTGTCGAGTATTTTAAAAGACCATATAGATCTGTGGCAACAGACCCGCCGAGAACAGCACAAAAGCTCAAGCGTATCTCTAGGGCAAACATGATAGCATTACAAAACGAGCAGCTTGTAAAGTGTCTGTGCATTGATGGAATAACATTTAATGACAGTCCAGGGGGAATGAAGGGCTTTTGAGAGGGTTTAAACCCCACTGACTGCCCTTCTCACCCTGAAAACACACCAGGTTACTTTAAATCCCTTCCTAAAAGAGGGTAATGTCTGAGTTTATGCAGATGATTTTATATATATCAGAAAAAAAGAGCAGGTAGGAACAGTGTTCTACACCTCGCATAAATCAGTTTACACATTTACCCTATTTCCAGGGCTAATTTTGCAGGTTTATTTCCTAAAATGAAACCTCTTCATCAAGCTCATTGATCCTTGCAAATCTGGAGCAATATGATTGTTTGTATAATAAATTAACTTATGATTCATCTGATGTTTGGGGCTGGAGAGAGGGAGGGCTGCGTTTAGCTCGGGCTGCACAAGTTTCTGTGGTTAATTTAAAACATTAAAGCACGGGAACGAGCTTCTCCATCAAATGTCCGACTTCCATTTACATTTCTTGCATACAAGTCAATTTGCGTCTGGACCAGGCCATAAATCACTGCCAGGCCGGGCCACAGAGCCCGGAGATCCACAAATTAGCTGTGCACGCTTCTTAAACAGAAAAAAGGGCTCCAATTTAAAAAGCCATTTACACACAGAACCAGCACTTAGCGGTTCAGTCTCTGCCCTCTCAGCGAAAACAGAAAAGCCTGTGCTGCTTTACACACTTCCACAGTAAGACGCTCGTGTTTGCCTCCAGATTACATGAACATGACCAGAACAATCACAGATGAGAATTGCTTCACTTAGACAGTAAGGAGATTAAATCAAATGTTCTCAATATGTTTCTCCTGAGAAGAAGGCCCAAGTTATTTTAGGCTTCTCCTCTAGTTTCAGAAGATTTCTCCGCACTTTGCCATAAAACCACATTTTGTGATCAAACCAGAGATCCTAATGTGAACTCAAACACTCTCTCAAGATCACATTGCTAATCAATCAATACTAACTGCAAATGAAACATAACTGAGAGTTCATATTGCACACGTCTCGAATGTGAATGGTCTGAAAGTCTGAGAGCACTTGTGCAAATGTGTTTAGTTTTCATTAATGGAATACATTTTGCATTTCAATGTACACATTTACATTCTTATCAGTTCTTGCTTTCCCTGGGAATCGAACCCATGACCTTGGTGTTGAAAGCGCCAACGCTCTACTGTTTGAGCTATAGGAAAACTACACAAATCTGTGTATCCTGTACATGTACATCTCAAAGCTATTGCATTATAACGTTCCTTTGTTTTAAATCTTTGTTAATTTCTAGTTTATAAGTTAAAAACAATGTCAAAGTTTTTGACCCTATACTAAACCATCAAATAATCAAATTGAATGCTTTATCATGACATACTGACGGCCAAATTTGAAAGAGGTGGATGGAAAAAGATGCAGCCTTAAGAGAAGCAAAGGAGGAAAAAAAGCAATGGATGAAAGCATGCACCTGTGAATACCTGACCTCCGTCCGCCTCTTTCCCCCGCTCCTTCAATAAGGTACGGCTCTCAGAGTCACTGATCTCCCCTGCAGAAACTCTGCGCTCTGTAAAACAGCGACTGCACTCCGACACGTCGCAGGAAATAATTGATGACCCCCTTCACGGGATCCTCAGACGGCACGTTGGGAAATCATTTTCAATCTTTGACTTAGCAGATGAAACAAATGCTCCCGGCTTACTTTGTCAATTCTCACTCCTTAGGGTCAAACAAAGTGGTTTTCCAGGGCCGGCCATGAGGCGAGTGCGCGAGCAGCCAAGCTGAAAATGTCTCTTGTCCTCCACAAAATGGTGCAATGTAGCATTTCATTTAGCCCCCCTTTGTTATTTGTCTTTGACAGAGTTGTAATAGGAAGCACCTTCATATTCATTGAGCAGGTGACCCCTGAGCGCTGCGGGGCCCCTGAGCACTACGGGCCCTCAGTGTACAGTGAGCCGGCTCAAAACTATTTATTCTGCACACTGCACGCCGAACGGAGAAGTCGGGAAAAGTCAGCAAGGAGAGAGAAAACTATGAAATAAAGAAAGACAGGACGAAAGAACAAAAGAGAGCTGTGGTTTGATTATCAATTACTTTTATAAAGGCACATCAATTATGAAGATGAACAGGATGTACACTTCAAAAAAAAAAGTAAATAAAACATGATTATTGGATTACATTTTAGCAAGAAAATACTATTTTAATCTTTCTGAAGTAACTACTTTTCAGTGTGTCAACATATACAAACGTATATACAGATATATAGATATTTCTATAGATGTTTATGGATCAATAAACTACTGAACTTTTCAGCATTTTAAAATGTTATCTTTGTAGATGTTATTATTAAAAATTGGTTCCAGAAATATTATCATTCATTTTCTCCACAGATAGTTGAATTTTTTTTCCCCAATAGCATGAAACAAGCCAACCAACTCTGAAATAATTTACATTACAAACTTTCATTCGAAACAAAAACAAAAACATTTTAAAATCATAAGAAAATACATTATTTAATGAGGCGATAAATACATGAAGCATTACAAATGCGTAATAAAATCAAACATTGCGGGCCAATTCTGCACTATTTTAAGCTGTTTTGTAGTAGCAATATGCGAGTATTGTGTTCACATTGAAATTTCCAAAAAAGAAAAAGTGCACTTTAAATACCACTTATAAAAAATCACACTTATAAAAAAAAAAAATCACACTTATAAAAAAAATAATGTTTTGATACACTAAACCGAAAAAAAAACAAGAAAAAAAACATGTGGAATGGTGAAATCGATTCCAATTCTGGAAATGGATTTTTGCGAAAAAATAAAAATTTTGTTTACAATCATCGATTCCTGTGTGAGCATTTTATTGTGATTTCAAATAATATTGAAGAGCAAGAAGTGAAAGAGAGCTCAATTTGGCACTCGCTCTTTTCTTTGCGCACATATCCAAAGCGTGCACACAGAGAGCCGCCTCTCATATTATTATGAGTGATACTGATAAACTTAAATGCACAAATACACACAAAACTATGTCAAAATATCCGGTTTTGTCTTAAGTGAATGTAAACATTTGAGAAAGAAAATGCATGTGTAACTGTATATTGGATCCTGCATCCGGTCTTAAAGTGACAGCAGCCTAATATCCCTGTCTGTCATTAACATTAATCAAAGAACAAAAGAAAAAGACAATCACTCACTGATCTTGACTGAATAACTTTTGTATAATGTATTCTGCTGATTTGTGTTCATGAAAAAGCAGCTGCAACAAAACATTTAGAAAAAGACACTGAATAAATATGTTTGATAAAACGTTTGACTGAATATGTTTACCTTACTGCAATTATAACTGGGAATCTAAAAGAATTGGAATCGATAAGCAGAATCGGAATCACTTAAATTAATACTCAACCCCATCTACTATTATTAAATATTTTCCAACTATCAACAGGGGCTAATGTGGCCTAGCTAACCGGTCAAACCCTGACAACCAGCCGATTATGTCATTTGCAAAGATTAATGAAAGTAGGATATTCATGCAATACTTTTTGTTTAGGTTAAAATCATCACACTTACGGCTTCTACAGAATACCACATCATCAATTAACCTCATGGTAGCTCTTTTCATAAGACTTTTACTACCAGAACCCAACCACACTCTTACAAATAAAAGTTCCAGCAAGGGGTTCTTTAAAAATCTAAAGAAACTTTCACAATAAAGAAACTTGTGTGCAATGCAAAGGTGCTATGAATGTTAAACATAGATGTCAGTAAATAACATTTATTTTAAGAGTGTATTGCACTATGTTGTGAACTGAAAAGGCTCAAGATCTTGTAAATGAGTGTCAGTGTTAGTGCTATGTGTGCATGTTATTAACCTGGCGAACTGTGTGTGTGTGTGTGTGTGTGTGTGTGTGTGTGTGTGTCTTTATTCTGTAGCTGCGGGCCAGAAGTGTGCAGCATTATCAACACAATACAGCCATATGGAGAACAGACGGCTCTCGCTCTCTCCGTAAGCATTCAGACAGACCCCTGTCCCCCCCCAACACCGCCGCGGTCACTTTAGGGTTAGCGCTTTAGCATAACAACAAATGAAAGGGAAAGGCCATTTCATTCCCATTTGGAGGCATTATTGTGACGGACGCGGGCGGAGGCAGGCATTCATTGTGATTTAGCGGTCGAGCTCAGTGGACAGGGTGGCCCGGAGAATAACGGGAGATAATGAAAACATAATTTATTTAATTCCCCCACACATCCCTGCCAGCTTTTCTTCTGTGCCTTCACAAAACAAGAGGTGATGGATGTTGAGATGTAATTCTTCTCAACTAGGTGACAACACATGGTCTAACTAACAAAGCACATCAACAGAGTAGATAAACTGAACAAGGAACACTTACTAGTGTAGTCTCAGTCGGGAAAAGGACTTTTATTTTGCACCACCACAACACTGCTCTGAAGATGTTCTCACCTCGGTACACAATTCTGATATTATCTTATTTGAATGACACAAAATATAAAAAAGTGGCTCCGATCGTAATATGTTTAACTATACATATACAAGTCGGCCGAAGCAGTTTTTATACTTTTAAAAGGATCATTTTGAACCTTTAACTCCAACGCTAACCTTAATCGCTGCTCAACAAAAGAAAAGAAAAAAACGTAACCGGTAGTTTCCATAGATATCATATAATTAAGGCTAGATGTCCACGCTGCTGGCCAATGGAGGTCGACGTCCACACACGGCGGCTATCTTGCCACAGGGGGCTCACTCACTCGTAACATATGGTGCATGTACTTTTTAAATAACCATAACTTGCTAAATTTTCTACTGATTTTCAAACGGTTTGGTTTGTTATAAACGTCAGAGATGTAGTTATGACACTGCGTACTTATGAATAATTATAATATTATATATTTCAACATGTTCAAGCATCCATAATTATCGCAATGTTAATAACGTTTGTAAGAAACCAAACCGTTTGTAAATCTGTCAAGATTTCAGCGAGATAAGAGTGTGTGTGTTCGTGCAGATCACTCACCTTACATCAGGAACACAGAGCCCACCAGAAAGCTTCCCTGTGACAAGATGGCCGCCGGTGATGCCGTTCGAGACTCCGCCTTAAGACATCTAGCCTTATATGGATATCTATGGTAGTTTCTGTTTGATGCTTTGGTAGTACAAAATAAAAGTCTCCTTGCTGAGATTCTTATGCTCACTTCCTATGCAATAAAAACAGTAATATTGTGAAAAATTATTACAATTGAAAATAACTGTTTTCTTTATGAATATATTGCAAACTGTAATGTATTCCTGTGATCAAAGCTTAATTTTCAGCATCATTACTCCAGTCTTCAGTGTCACATGATCCTTTAGAAATCATTCTAATGATTTGCAAAGAAACATTTCAAATATCATAGCATGAATATCACTGTATGACTGTACTGTACCCTGATACTACTATGGCACCTTAGTACAGTTAATAAATAAATCAAGAGCAGCTGTAAACTAGCCACATAAACTAATACATTAACAAATACATAAATGAAATCCTCTGGCTCTTCTAAGACAGGCTCTAGTTTAATTATCAGTGTAGATGGTGTCGATAATTATCGGTCCATCTGCGTGTAATGAATAGACTGAGTCATAATCTCTCTCTGATGGCTTTAGGACACAGCAGGGTCCTCTAAAAGAGACTAGACTCTATTGATCCTCAACGTAAACGCTCTTTACAATGTTAATAGTCTAATTTGCTTCAATGATTTCTCCCTGTGTTTTGCTAGTCAAGGACAGGCTAATTTATACTTAACTGGAGGTCCCAGTCAACAGCCCTGGAACCAGAGACTTCCTGTATGAAAATGTAGGCCATTCCAGAGGGAAACCGATGATCACACTGACCATTAGTTCTTCTTTATTTGCCCTTCTACAGGCAATTATCATGAATTAATGCGCCAGTGCACGGTTACTAGCATTAGCTCTGTCAATGAAATGAAATTCTCTGGGCCAATAGAAGGCATTTCAAACAAAGCCGTTAATGAGGATGAGGTGAGACATTAGCATTATATTACTCACTGAAATGTGGTAGGCCTAAACTCCAATAATCAGAAATGTATGAACATATAGTTGACATTAGGCTATAGAATGAGCATGAAACTTAATTTCATATGAGAACAACTATACCATTAATTGTATACATTTCTATAGTGCAGCTGTTCGATTATCAACACAAGACAGATGGAATGGAAGATGAATATTATATAATTTCCTTAAAGGTGCTGTTTTTGGCATATCACATAAAATAGTGAGAGAAGAGGAACTTGAAACACAATCAATACACTGACACTCTCCTGCTGGGTCGCTGACACACTATTAACCTTAAATCAACCTGTTTGCTGAATCAGTGTCACTCAAAGTTAATAACAAGAGTAATCAAATTCATTATGTTAATTGATTTGATTTATTTGTGCATTATGCAAATCATCCCTAAATATAATGAGTCATGACAGATGACCAGGGTTTACAGAGTAAATTTTTTATTTCTCATCAGCTCACGTGTTAACATGCAGATGGACTTTTAAATAAAACTCTGATTCCAACTTAAATACTAACCAAATAAATAAATAAAAACACTAATGTTCAAAAGGGGTCGGTAATATTTTTAAATCAAAGAAGTCTCTTATAATCCCCAAGCCTGCATTAATTTGATCAAAAATACAGTAAAAAACTCTAATATTGTTTACCACTGTAATATATTTTAAAATGAAATTTATTCCGATCAAACCTGAATTTTCAGCATCATACAGTCGTCGGTGTCACATGATCCTTCAGAAATCATTCTAATGTGCGGATTATTATCAATGTTGAAAACAGTTGTGCTGCGTCATATTTTTGTGGAAACTGTGATACTTTTTTTTTACAGGATCTAGTTATTCTTTGATAACTAGAAAATTCGAAAGAACAGCATTTTGAAATAGAAATATTTTGTAACATCATAAATGTATTTCGATCAATTCAATGCTTTGTTGCTTAATAAAAGTATAATTTTGTACTGAAATATGTACATTGAGTTGGGTTTATGAATAAGACATACATGAAATTGTTTGCTTGGGCTAATGGTAAATATAAATTTAGCATGTCTATTCAAAAACTATTCCAGTGCAGAATGCTGCAATTGATCAGTCAGAATGTGCAGCTAAAGAGTTTTAGTTTACAAAATACACGTATCCCATGATGAGGAAATGGTTTTGATCGTGATCTTGCCAACAATTATCCCAAAGCACACCCTCCCTGATTGTTATACGTTTCACAGAGTGGCTAATCATAGACACTAGAAGACAAATATAGAGAGTGAGAGAAAGGAAAATGAGCTTCGATCTTTCCCAGAGCTCACCCATCAAGAGATTTGGAGGTTAGTGAGTTGCTGTGGCCGATCAAGACCTTGCCCTGAGTGAGTTAGGCTAAATCAATGCTAATTACACTGCCATCTGCACTGCCATCACACCTGTTCACTTACAGAGAGACATGAGCATTGTCAAAGAGTCCCTGACATCATCCGTGCGCATTAGTCACTGATAGTGTCTGTGCACTCAATTCTTTCACATGCAATTCAGTCCACATACAACATTGCTCCAAACTTTAAAACCTCTATGACCAAGAACATGATCAAACTTAAAGGCTGATCCAGCTAGATAACACCATAGTTTGTGCCAGTACAAGTTTCCGAGGCGTTCGCTCACCAATAATCAGTGTCTGTCAATGTTTTGCCCGCTGAAAGTGAGCTGCCATTACATCAGCCGGAGAAACAAATGAGGGCCATTTCTGCACCGCTGCTCTGTCTGATATGTCAATAAACTCGCAGCGGCGAGAGGAACAGCACAGATGGATTTTTCTCCCGAAGCCAGACAAACAGAGGGACACGTCTGAGTTTTCTCTTAGAGTGGAATCAGTCAGACAAAACGAGACGAGTTACGCACAACTAGCGCAAGTGATGGTGATACAGGTGTGAGATTTCAGTGTCTGCTGTGATTGACTGCATCACTCAGTGAGATATACGATTATAAAGCCATTCTTAGTTCAATTGTGACAGGGTCAAAATTTCCCAACTAGTGGCTAACAGCGAATTAATCAATTTAAATAAATAAATTATTCTGCCAAATTATTAATTGGATTAAGAAGTATTAATTGTACATCCTGTATAAAATGATGAAAATTGATAATTTGGCAAAAGTCATCTCCTGTTTCCAGTTCTTATGGGAATTACAAAGTAAATTCCAGCACACGTGTTGACTTATTAAACAAGATCATTGCCTTTAGCACAATAAAATGATTAGCTTAAGAGAAGATTTTAGAAAAATGGCAGAATGCATCCTCGATGGACATCGCCCAATGACAAATGTTTCTTAACGTTTCTTAACTTTTTAACATTACTTGTTATCCTTGGACAGATCTTACAGAAAACAGCTCTCAAATGTAATTCAAGCTTGTGTTTCTTCATTGAAATGATACGAAACTTGGTAAAGGTTTTGGCACTTGCTATGTGAAAAAAAAAACATGGACATGATTTGAAAAGCTTAAATGGTCCTGAAATGTTTTGTAGTCACATGTACTGATCGCATAAACGAATGAGAAGCAAATTTCATCTAATGAAAACATTTGGTACTTCACCCAAACAAAATCTTTCTGAAAGCTCATTTTTTGAGATATCAACCTCTAATTTGGAAGACAACTTATAATGGGTTTGATTTTTTTTCACAGTTGTAGAGTAAAAAACGTTTTGGAAATTATATATTTCATATACAATTTAAAAACAGTATTTTTAAGCATTTTTCATAATAATAATCTTCTAAAACATATTTTTTTAAAAAAAAATTAAAAACTTTGTTCACTTCAATAATCTGCCAAGCGCCTTCTCTAAAAAGAGACCAAACTTAAGTCTGTGCTCCAAAGCATTCAAGATTTACAACAGTTTAAGTTGGAAATTTCCTTTTCAGGTCTATACACAAAAAGTGATAAACAGGTAATAAATAGATCATAACGTTTCCATAAATATAATTTAGTACCATAAAATTCTCAAAAAAACCCCCCAAAAAAAACATTATCATTCTTTTTTTCTTTTTTACTGCCAAGTGAGCGGCACCAGAGGGTTTAATATAGTGTATAATTTGCAGTCATTTCAGGTTTCATGTCAATAATGCCAAACGTCCCGTCATCAAACATGCATCTCATGCATGCACCACATGCATCTCGACCGGCATATCTGAATAGGATGCAAACATAAACGGGTTTTCTCCAAAACCTGCCCAAAAAAAACTGCTCAGGTTTGAGAGCTATGACAGAGGGGAAGATTTTCAGAAATAAATAGCAAACTTGGCTCTGTTCAGCCTGAACTCAGAGGAACTAGAGCGCTGCAGTTATGGCTTATTTTTATAGGAAAACCAAAAAGTAAGCGTCACCCTGGTTCCCTCAACAAAAACCCAATAGGAATATTCCATGGGCTTTTGGATTATTACAGAAAATGAGCTCTCTGACCAACAAATGTTTTTAATTCTTACACGTTTTGTTCATCAAGATAATCTTCACAAATGAACACAACCTTTATGAATTTTAAAGCATAAAAAAAGATAAACATAAGCTATAAACAAACGGTCACATGACTTCAGCATCACCACCATTATGCTTCTGAAAACTCTTTCATTCTTTATTTAAATATTTGTCCCTGAAAGTTTGAGTTAGAATAGTTTGTATGAGAGTGATTATAAACACAAGGCTGTGAAAGTGACTTCAGGAAGATCTAAAATGCATCTCATTTCCAGTTTTTCCTCTACATAGTTTTTGGAGCACTCATTAGATCTTCATTGTTTATGAAGATGTTAATGTTATTTCGCCACATCAAACCAAACCCAGCCCATTGTGAAATATGTTTTCTATTCTTGAGAGCATTAGTTGTCAAACCTGTTCAACACACCTTTTCTGTCTATAATAAGCAAGTAAATTGCTGACATTTTCCGAGAGTAACTATAAGGCTTTGCATGCTTAAAACTCATCATCTTCATAAGCAAGAATCATTGTAGCGCTCTGGTGTTCTCTAATGAACTGCGGGTTTGAGTACACGTCCTCTTCGCCACCCAAGCATTAGTAAACTCATAAAGAAAACCATGCAGTAATGAAGACCGACAGACTTAAAAACAAGGAAATGTGATCTTGGATATTTGAAAAGATCTTTGAGAGATGTATGGGGAGAGAAGGAGAAAATGGCTAACATTTATTTATTCTTGCTGTTCTCGTCTTCAGTGCGACGCCATTAGAGTCAGTGGAAGTGTCCCATCGGCAGTCATTATCAAGGCTATCAGACCGGCCCAGCTAGACTCCAACACAGATATAAATACTATCCTCCACACACACACAGTTTAATGATGGAGCCAAAGCTAATGTCTCTCACCCCCTCCTGGTATCTCCTCAAGACTTTTAAAAGGCGGGAAAAAGACAGAAATGTGGTGCATGTACATATATACGGTATATATACACCTTGAAGTGGAATATATGTGTCAAGAGATTTTGCTGTACCATGATAGATACAGTCAAGTCAAGCTAAATGTATTCATATAGCACTGTTTCAAAAGCAACTTTACAGAAAATTATGATGTTAATGTTTGTAATATCTTCATGTTTTATGGTTGCATTTAGCAGATTAGAGCTGGGCAAAACTATAGTTACAATTTGTGACGATACAAGCAATCAATCAAGCAGTCTTTGCTATATAGTATAATTGCCCTACAGAATGCAGATAAAGTTGGACAAACTTATACAACTTCATATACATTTCTGGGCTATGATATAGTTACAATTTGCGATGAAATAAAAAATTTGGTAGTTGAGATTTGCTATATTACGATATATATTCTCAAATCTCACCTGCCTGATTTGCACTAGTGCAGCATAAGGTATACTTGTTCATCTATGAGCAGACAGATTTTTTTACAGTATGTTACGCCGTGTGTCCACCAAATCGTTTTTTCACGCGGCTGGCGTGTTTTTTCAATTGTTTTCAATGGGAGCGCCGCGTTTTTATAACGCCATGAGCGTACCGAGGCGCTGAGCGTTTATTTCACGCTGAAGCGCTGAGCGCTTTGCGTTTTTTACTGGTCGCAGAGAGTTGAAGAATGTTCAACTTACCCAACCGACCAATCACAGTGAAGAAGGGGCGGGACTAATTCCACACGGACCAACTTTCACAACATTATTTCTGTACAACGACATCAACCAGCAGAGCTAACCTAACTAAATCTGTGCCGCAGATATTCTGTATCATAGCAACGAAGCGTCTCAACTGAAAAACGCTGCACTGCCAAAACGCTCTCAAGCGCCCACAGCTAGGCGTTTTCAGCAGAGCGTCTAGCGTTTTCAGCTGGCTAAAAACACTTTGGTGGACACACGGCCTTAGACATTAGAATGGCAAAGAAACATGAAGTAAAGGCCCGTGAAAAGGCACCACGAACGATAACTAGAAAGATAACGTTAACAATAACTATATTAGCGTCCATATTAGTGGATGAAATTCCTCTTTAATCCAGGATGGATTCTGATTGGCTGTAAAAGTTTGTATCGTTCATCAGCTACATAAAAAAAAAAAAGTGATTCCAATGATATTGTTTTCTGTGATGTTATAGTTGTGGTGTGGACTGCTATTCTTTTAGAATGATTTTTATAACTATATTTTAATCGTTATCATAATTGCCGTCCTTAGTGTGAACAGGCCTAATGCAAACAGAGAGGCAGTGTAATGTTGCTGCAAAAACAACTATTGTAATATATACCATCACCGTAATATAAAATTACTATGCACCTTATTTGCAACATTTTTCTTTGAATGTTTGCGACTTCTGGTTCATTAGCCGCTATAAGTAAATAACTAGAACTAGAAAGTGTGTTTAGGATAAAATACCATGATAACAAACACCATTTTGCAATATAAAGTACAGCTAAAATAACTGGAACTGAATGACACTGGAAGCCTCACACACTCAAGTTACAAATGGCACATATGTATGTAAAAAATGTAAGTTTTTGTTCATATTGCCCAACACTATGTGGTCATTAAAGATCCCACACTAAACCGCTGAGGTCAATGTTGCAAGTGAAAATAAATGAAAAGATGCAAACTGGTATCGGACGCAAACAATATACGATAAAGGGAACAAAACATGATTGATGGGCAGCCTGATACTGTCCTGAGTTTGTGTCCTAATGCTCTGCGCTCACTGCTGATAGGTGCATATATCCATGAAGATGTTTCGACAGCGGTGCTGGGAAAAAAACGAAGCCATCATGTGGTTTTGTTATTAATGGGTCTGTATCGTATGCTCATGGCCAAGGACACAATTTGTATCACAATGCAAATATCTGTCATTAAACGCTGACAGTTCATTTTTCCTGCTAGGGAAAGAAAAATGTTTTTGGGTTTGGTGGGCCACGGCGCTTCAACCAGACAGACTTGAAAGGCGATTTGTAGACAAATGTGTGCTGCCATCAGTTTAGTTCGGATAAAACAGCTTTGAGAGAGAGGGTGCCCTGAAACATTGTACTATTATGATATAAAAAAAAAGACTTGTACATCAATGGAGATACTGGAACAATTCAATATTAAATTGAATAATTTTCTATAGGCTATGACACATGTCACAAAATACTATTACATTTTTAGATCTACTAAATTATCAAAACTGTCAATCAATGTAATTAAATAATGTCATTTACTAATCACATATGTCAATATTTGTTTTTTACCAAATGGTGAAAAATAAATTTTTAAAATGTGTTTACGATCACTCTTGTAAGTCTGCAGGTCAAAGCACTGTGCAATGTGTAGAAGGCCCATGAGCTGAGGTTGTGGCCACCGTAATGGATGGTCTCATGGGAACAGTGGCTTTGCCGCTTATTGATTTTCCCGTTCTTGAGTATCCATTCATTCTCCACTCACTCTTTCTTTTTTGCAACTCTGATCAGTTAATTTACATTTAAGCCAGTTGCTGCTGGAGGCAATTAACTCTACAGGTTCATTAGAGCTTGCTCTGACTTATTAATTAATCAATCTGTG
Source organism: Phoxinus phoxinus (assembly GCF_949152265.1). NCBI lineage: Eukaryota > Metazoa > Chordata > Actinopteri > Cypriniformes > Leuciscidae > Phoxinus > Phoxinus phoxinus. Next base: position 2,850,320 of record NC_136896.1, read on the forward strand.
TGTGTGTGTGTGTGTGTGTGTGTGTGTGTGTGTGTGTGTGTGTGTGTGTGTGTGTGTGTGTGTGTGTGTGTGTGTGTGTGTGTGTGTGTGTGTGTGTGTGTGTGTGTTGAGAATTAAAACACACACTCATAAACGGCTTTATGTTTCCTTGCAGGTTCAGCACTGTGCTGATTATACACTTCTAAAGCCACGAGATACAACAAAGTATAATTAAGGAGGATTATATGATTTCCAGATAGAGAGATCCGTTCGCATTCCCATTCATTTCAATTGCAGATGCTCCGATAGCGCAGGACTCCCTCAGAAACACACAATTTAAAATCTCTGTTTATGCTGTTTGGTTCTGGCCAGATGTTTTGCACTGACATCATGAGAATAATGATTGGCTGATGACACCACAGAAACACACGCTCAGACCTCAGCAGACAAGGGAAATATCAATATACTTCATTCAAAGCCCTCCAAAAATGATCTATCACTGCAAGACATCTACTATCGTATAATGAAACTCTTGTAATTTATATTCTGCTTGCAAAAGAATACTGTTAAAATGGCCATCAATGAGAACTGGCTCAAAGCTCGACCCCCACGTATAACCTAATCTCAGCGGTTATTTTAAAGACAAATAATGTGGAGAGAGAGTTAGGAGAGATATAACTGTAAATGAGCCCTGAACGCTGCTCTTGGCTCGTTGGCACTGGCTCATATGCACCACTGGGTTCAAACTTGCTGAGCTATGAACTCCCATCAACACACACACACACACACACACACACACACACACACACACACACACACACACACACACACACACACACACACACACACACACACACACACACACACACACACACACACACACACACACACACACACACACACACACACACACACACACACACACACACACACACACACACTATACTTTTATTCAGAAAGGATGCATTAAATTGATCAAAAATTATATTAAAGGCATCTATATTGTTACAAAATTCGGTAACACTTTATAATAACTGCACGCTATTAATCATTAACTAAACATTAGTAAACAGTTAATTCATCATTTATAAAGCATTCATAGACATTAATAAGTGGTTTATAAATACAGCTATAAATGCTTTATTCTTGTTTTAAAAGCATTTCTATAATGTGTTTAATACGTGTATTTTTATACTTTATTAATGATCAATTTACAATTTCTAAACGAAGTATAGTATTATTTACAAACCAGTTATTTAGGAGTTGTCAGTGATTCATAAGATCACTTAGAAAGTGTACGTAAATGTAGTAAATTCATGTAGTTATAAAGCATTTAGTAGTGGTCAGTTAACTATTTCTGTGAGCTCATCTAAAGTGAGGACTAGTTATGCCTTGTAAAGCATTTACAAATGAGATTTAAAGGCTCATTTGTCTTCTAAACAGAAAAAATAAACAAACAACACAGTAATACAGAACATAGAAATATGAACTGCCTTTAAATCTCCTTTATAAATGCTTTACAAGTCATAACTAGTCCTCACTTTAGATGAGCTCACATAAATAGTTAACTGACCACTACTAAATGCTTTATAACTACCTGAATTAAACATGAATTACAGTAGAAATTCATGTTAATAAAGCATTTATTAACACACTAAGTAACTATTAATATACGTCTGAATAATAAGATGTATGAATGTACATTTAAATAGTTTATTAATCATTTACTTACACTTTCTAAGTGATCTTATGAACCACTGACAACCCCTAAATAACTGGTGTCTAAATAATGCGATACTTCATTTAGAAATGATACATTTATAATTAATAAAGTATGAAAATACAATTATTAAACACATTATGCTTTTAAAGCAAGAATAAAGCATTTATAGCTGTATGTATAAACTGCTTATTAATGCTTTATAAATTATGAATTAACTGTTTACTAATGCTTAACTCATGATTAATAGCGTGCAGTTATTATAAAGTGTTACCCAAAATTCAATTTAAAGTAAATGCTGTTCTTTGAACTTTTGATTTATCACTCAGTTTCCACATAAATATGAAACCGCACAACTATTTTCAACATTGATAATAATCAGAAATGGTGGATCAAATAATCATATTATACTGATTTCTGAAGGATCGTATGACACTGAAGACTGGAGTAATGATGCTGAAAATTCATCATTACTCCCTCGTTACTTTTATTTTTTTAATAAAATAATTTAATTTCTTAATTTGTAATAATATTATTTCACAATGTTACCATTTTAACTATTTCAGATCAAATAAATGCAATGCTGTGACTGTGAGCATAAAAGAGACTTCTTTAAGGTATTTAAAACTGTTTTATCTACATAAATGTGTCTATCAAAAGTATTCAACAAATGAACGACAAATATATATTAGATTTGCCTTAGAAACACTCTCCAACAGGTTTTTGTGTGTTTTGTTCCAGCGAATTAAATAAAAGAAGCTAAAAGACGACTGCTGTGAACACACAGCAATTCATTATGATTTTTTATTGGACTCGTCCCCAATGATTTACGTTTGTAAATTCTTCATTCTTCCAATTTAAATTCAGCTGAAATTAGATGTTACGTATGTCATCATTATGTTCATTGGGTGTAGATGGTTTTTGTGGGCGGAGCCTGTGCACTGCTGAGAGTTTAATGATGCATAAGATTAAACTGAAGCGCTCAGCTGTGGTGCAGCCCTCTCTCTCTCTCTCTCTCTCTCTCACTCACACACACACACACACACACACACACACGCTTGTTCTTCTGCCTTCTCACACCTAAACACACGTGTGTGTTCCACAAGAAGTCCATGACAACAACATCATGCTTCTAAAGTATCTAATAAAAGTCTTAAGGCAGGAGGTTAACCTTTTCCCAGAGCGCGGATGGATCCTCTGACCGGCGCATGATGTCTGCCATCGCACTCTCTGTTCATTAGTGTCCTGACGCCCATCAGCCGAAACCCCCACGCTGGACTCCTCTGCTCTCAGCACAGCCCTCCCTATTCCCAGCGGACAGATCCCAGGCAAAAAACTAATTCTGCTTTTAATAATGTGTCAGGAGAAAGCGGGTAGCTCATAAATTATGTGTCTGCGCCGGTGCAGAGCCGGCCACCAGGGGAAAATCAGGCCGGGGAGGGGAAAAATCCAAGCCTAGGTTTGACAAACTTTTGTGGAAGATAAATAATAACTTACACATTGGATTAGGTGTTAAGTCATGGGCGAGAGGAGCCAGGAGAGCTGCTCCTATCAGACCTGTGCAGGGTGAGGAAACTACACGAGGAATCTGTCATTTGTTTTTGTCCTTTTTCACTCCAGTTTTTATATTCATTTTCTCCCGTCTGTTCGCAGCTACACCTGCACTGCTGTCTTTGTTTTAGTCATTTTTCCGGCCTGTCACTACATTAGCTTATGCTATAATATGCATTTACTAGATTTCATTGTAAATAAAAAGCAATCCCCTTTGAAGGATTTGTGCTAGTGATGGGTCGTATGACCAAAAATCATGTATCAAGGTACATTTTTGCAATTCTGTCAGTTTCACAGTGTAGCACGCAAACATTGTGGTGTCATATACAAGTTTATTATAAAATAGTGATAAAATAGAAAATAGTTGTAATCAAACCCGGTTTTTAAAACTTTAAAAATGTCTTTTATTTTGGCAAAGTGCTGCACAACAGAGTTTTAATGTTTGGACAAAAGTTTTATTTATATATATATATATATATATATATAGATAGCCTATATATATTGTGTGATATTCCTTAAAAAAAGAAATTGTAATTAATTTGTATTATTTTTACTTTGAGAAGTACATTCTACAATATAATATATTCCTCCCATAATTTCTAACTTTTATTTTGGTGTTTTTATTAAGATTTTTACGATCATCTGCCATATTTACGACCACCAGCAGGGCAAAGTAATGGCGTTCAATAAAAAAAAAACATATGAACAGAGAAACCAAGAAAAAAGCTGACCATTGGACTTGATTCATCCAAGAAAACATTTTCACAGACTCAAGCACATCAGACACTGCCATAATAAAAAGTCACGATCCACTTCTATTCTGGATTCATCATGGATTAAATATATATTGTATATATATATATATATAAGTGTAATATATATGAACATTAGATCAGTGGCTAATGAATAGATACAGCAATTGTTTCAGTGGTTCACACTGGTAAGGCGGCATTTGAAAAATGCATGCAAAACTAAAGCACTAATTCACATATTTTTTAGAGAGAAACCGCATAAATTAAGATATAAGCCGTGCTATCGTTCTAGGCTGTTAGTCTGTGTGTCCATGTGTATAATGTTGAGGTTATAAGAAGTGCAGTCTTGCTCTTTGACCCCGTGTCAATACCTTCACAAACGATCAACATGTATCATAACTGTGGTCTTCTATCATCACGCACCGACTAAAGAACAATCTCTATTAGCTGACAGCAGGCGGCTGCCGTGATAAATGTTCCCTGACCAAACGGAAGGAATTGCGTGAAATAAAGAGCCATGTTCCAACAAGTCGTGTCAAAATGGTATTGATTCAATCATCTCCAGAAATACACCCTCTTGGGCAGCATAGCGTGCAGCAGATCTGATATGCTCCGCAGAGAGGTGTGCGACAGGGATTGCAAACTCTTGCCGCTTAAATTTTGGCACACACTTTCCTTCATTGAGCTTCCAGGTGATGGAACGCATAGTGAGACGCTGACTGATTTTCCCAGCGCTTCTCTCTTAGATGTTATTCTTCAGACGTGCCATTCTATCGGCATCTGAAAGACGTCTCATTATGAGACAGGTGTGTGAGCCGGCGTATAGCGGCTTGTCCGATCCGCAGCGCACGAGAGGAGAGAAACCGTGGTGTTCCATCATTCAGACACACTGCTGGAGCCCCTGCAGCTGACCACACAAGTGGAAATGTTTACATTAACTGAGCATGGCCAGCGTGCTCCTGCTGCATGTGCAAAAAGCTAATGATGAGAAAAACACATTAGTGGCTGCGGTGATGGTTGGCATAGATGAAGGGAACACAGGACCTTGCCAAACATACACTGTAGGAATACAACTCCAGAAATATAAATGGCACTGTGAAGCTTACAGACATTTCCTTTAACCTTAACGGGATAGTTCACCCAAAAATAACTTTATTAAATTACCTTAATTACTCACCCTCATGTTGTTCCAAACCTGTAATACCTCGGAACACAAATGAAGATAATTTAATGAAATCTGAAAGATTTCTGTCCCTCCATTGACAGCTACGCAACTACCACTTCTGACGCGTTAAAAAGTTCATAAAGACTTTGTAAAAGTAATCCATATGAATTGAGCGGTTTAGTCCAAATTTTCTGAAGAGACTCGATCGCTTTATATGATGAACAGATTGAATTTAGTTTTTTTTTCCACATAGTCCAAGTAAATGGAAGCTCAAGAATGTTTGCTTGACGTGCGAGAACCAATGCGGTTCATTCTCGTGTCACACAAGTACTTACCAAGTTACTAAGTACACAAAATATCTACTGTAAACCACAATGAAACTGCTAGTAAGAATTGTCTGCTTATAGTCATTCTTCCTGGAATGCTTGCAGTTGTTGCTCGAGTCCTTGAAATTGTTATTTCTAGTGTTCATTTCAAGGCATCATAGATTTGCTCCCAACATGAAGGCTGTTCCAAAAATTGATGATAATGTAGCCTTTTAAGTTACTTTCCTTTGGCAGCATTGCTCCAGCGTGCATTGGAACAAGCTCAGAGAAATAAATGCATCCAGGATAGTAGAAGTGAATTACAAAATAAATATAATTAGAAATATAATTAATACTGTAAAGTAGACTAAAAAAAATTGTTCATCTAATGACCAATGCAGTCCCACTTTATATTAAGTGGCTTTAAGTACTATATGTACTTACATCGAAAAATAAGTACAATGTACTTATTGTGTTCATGTTGTATTGTAAAACACTTTTGCTGCTATTGCGGTGTGATACGGGTCAGGTTAGGGACAGGTGTGCTGGTATGGTTAAGTTTAAGGGTGGGTTAAGGTGTAAGGGAAGGCTCAACAGTGTAATTATGTAATTACATACATTAATATCCGCTGTAATTACATGCAGATATTTTAAAAATATAAGTACAATGTAAAAACATGTATGTACACAATAAGTCCATTGTATCAAATTAGTCATTTCAATGTTAGTACTTAGTACTTAAAGCCACTTAATATAAAGTGGGACCAAAATGGTAATAGTATTTGCAGTGGGCTTATTCCAACATATTCGCCTACTGTATGTTAAATATTCAAGATCTGTCAATCATGGGGTTACATTTTTAGTTAGGTTGATGCCTTAAATTTAGCTGCCTAAATAGATAGCACACACACACACACACACACACACACACACACACACACACATCCTCCTTTGCTTCTGACCTTGACTCTGTGGTCTGGTGGGTGTTGAGAGGGTAATACCTCATCATATCCAGGGCAACTTTAGATGCGGTGGGGAAAACCTCATAAAACAAAAGTATAGCAGGTTAAATAAACCAAACCACCCACACAAACAACCACTCATTCACTGCCACTGTGAGCCTGACCCCAGTACAGGAGGGTTAATTCAGTTTTCACCACAATCCTCATGCATACATCATGCACACATTGCAGAGCTGAAGTTGGCTGGAAACATGATGCACAAAAAAAAAGTTTGTTTTAAAGGTGAACTATGTATGTTTTTTACATAAAAAAAGTTTTTTTTAGCTTAATTTACCTTAACTGAACAGCTCCGGAGTCATTGGAATGGTTATATGACTTTTTTCGGGTTGAATGGTGGCCGTCTCGCTTCCCCCTGGTGCCTGTGAGTGGAAAAAACACCCTTGCAACTTTGGGCCGGCGGGCCAAGTATCGCGTGATATCAGGTCTCGCAATGTAACGAATTGCTTTACGGCAAAAAAAGAAATCTGCTAAAATTCTGTCATTATTGCGCTCCCTCACGCTGTTCGAACCCGAATGAAGAAGACGTTGTAAAGAATGTCCCGTCTGCTGTGATGCCGTTGATCTACTAGCCTCTGGTATCTGAGAGTCGCCAACGAGTTTTTCAACAGTGTTGTCAGATATCTATTCGGAAGCTGTAGGGGGCGCTCTATAGAGAAACCTGCGAGAAAAAAGCGAGAATACAGCGAAGAAATTCCTGAAAATGCATAGCTCTGCTTTAATCAATTCTATTCATATGAAATATTATTTAGTGATCACACTAACTTGATCACTTGTGACTTTGTGAAAATGTGCAATATAAATCATCATCATTATATGACATCAGTGAGATTGTTGTGCAGGTGAACACATTGTATGTCCAGATTTCATGTAGGTTACATCACAAAAACATGTGTAAACACATGCTCTTCAACGCTGACCAGCATTACCTGGATCGTTTCATGTGCACAGTCCATACC